>NC_064823.1:111040468-111343498 GCF_024166365.1 Elephas maximus indicus | reverse complement strand
GACTTGATGCACTTACTGATGAAGATCAAAAACCACAGACTTCAGTATGGATTACACCTCAACATAAAGAAAACAAAAATTCTCACAACTGGACCAATAAGCAACACCATGATAAACGGAGAAAAAGACTGAAGTTGTTGAATTCATTTTACTTGAATTCACAATCAACACCCATGGAAGCAGCAGTCAAGAAATCAAAAGACTCATTGTATTGGCGAATCTGCCGCAGAAGACCTCTTTAAAGTGTTAAAAAGCAAAGATGTCACTTTGAGGACTAAGGTATGCCTGACCTGGAGCCATGGTGTTTTCAATTGCTTCATATGCATGTGAAAACTGGACCATAAGGAAGATAAAGAAGAATTGATGCTTTTGAATTGCCTCATTGGTGAAGAATACCAAATATACCACGAGCTGCCAAAAAAAACGAACAAATCTGTCTTGGAAGAAGTACAACCAGGATGCTTCTTAGAAGCAAGGATGGCAAGACTATGTCTCACATACTTTGGACATGTTATCAGAAGGGATAATGTGTCCAAACGAACTGTTTCCAAGTAACTTAACTTTGCCCCAGGGCAAAGCTGGAAAATATTTAAAAGGGGGAAAAAAAAAAACTATCACCCAAAAATATAAAATTCATGATTTCTAGAAACCAGTAAAAAATTACGCAGCAGGCAAACAAGCTGAAAAATATGACCCAGGCGACCCAGGAGGAGGAAAAATATCAATAAATAGAAATAGATCCAGAAATGATAGAATTCGTAGACAAGGACGTTAAAATAAAAATTATAAACATATCCTACTCATATATTCAAGAAGACAGAGGAAACCATAAACATGCTGAGGGACATGATAGAAAAAAGAGCCAAATCAAACTTCTAGAGATGAAAATACACAATGTCTGATGTGAGAAATACACTTGATGGGATACAGAGCAGAAGATGGAGCTATAGAAAACTCTCTACGGTAAAATCCAAACGTTAGAAAGACTAAAAAATAAATAAATACAGCAACTGTAAGCTGTGGGACTTCAATCATCAGAACATACACATCACTGGAGTCTCAGAAGGTGGTGGGTGGGAGAAACAGAAAAAAATATTTGAAGAAAAAAAACCAAAATTTACAAATTTGGTGAAAACTATAAACCCACAGATCCAAGAAGCTCATTGAAAAACATGCTAAAGAAATAGGAAGAAAACTACACCAAGTAAACAATAATCTGCTAAAACTGGCAATAAAGAAAAAAGTCTTAAAAACCAGCCAGCAGAAATGGAAACAAATTACGCACAGAGGAACAAAGACAATAATCACAGCACACACCCTGTCAGGAAAAATATAAGCTAAAAGACAGTAAAGCGACATCTCTGAGATATGAGAATAAAAACTATCAAAATAGAATTCTATCGTAAAAGTGTTTTTAACAAAGGCTAAATAAACATATTTTCAAACACACAAAAGCTGAAAGACTTCACGACCAGTATTACAAGAAATATTAAAGTAAGTCTTTCAAATATAAGGAAAATGAAACCAGATGGAAATGTTAATCTATACAACAGAGTGAAGAGCACCAAAAAGCTTAAATAATTACGAGGGTAAATACAACACTTCTTTTTTATTTTTTAAAGCTCTTTTTAAAAGAGAATTGCTTAAAGCAAAAATACTGTATTTGGGTTTATAAAATACACAGATATAAAATGTGTAAGAATCACATCACAAAGGTTAGGAGAAAAGAAGTAGCAGTACACAGTCATCAGGTTCTTATGCTACATAAAGCCTAAAGCAATCACCCTCCCCCACAAAAAAATGAGCATTAATCTACAATAGTTATTATTTCATAGGGAAAGCAAAGAATATGAACACTTCCGAAACAAGTCAAGATAGTGCTTATAATGGGCCACAAAAAGAAAAATTCAAGAGAATTTTAGAATCAGAGTTGCCCAAGTTCACTGCACATACCTTTCTCCTACACTGATGCTTCTGACAGTCACGCATCTTAACACACTTAGTTTCACACAGGTAAGGCTTATGGCACGGCATTCGCTTTGTATGCTTTCCACAGCGACAATGCTTTTCCACTTCCTGTAGAATCAAATAAAAATGATGTTAAAATTGACCTTTAACATGATTTTTTTTTAATTCCGATTTCTGTAATTATTAAAAAAAGAAGAAAAATTTTAAATAGCTAATTTGTATCAAAGATTTTACCAAAACCATAGCCGAGTTTCCGAAAATATTTTCTGTATTTTACTTTACTCCAAAAATAACTTCATATAAATTCCATTGCTATATTTAGCAGACATCTTTTGCTAGACGGTAAAAAAATCACCATATTAAACTCACTTACATCCAGTTAGAACAATAACATCTGTACATCTACCCTGAATCTTGCCCTGAACTGAGCCAGAGATACTGTAAGGCACACTACTCTGAAAACAGTTTTGTCTCCATAAAACAAACTGGATTTTCTAGTAAGCTAATTTGTTGACCTTATAGTTAGGTTAAAACCAAAATCACATAACTTTAAGATCTCAATTAAGTCTAGGCATTAGTTTCTTTTCATCATCATTAGGTCTAATTCATCACTGTTCTAAAAGTCTTCCAGGAACAAACAACGCCACACTAAACTAAACATGAGAATGACTTTACTGAGCAAAAGCAAACAAAAGGTAATTTTTAGATTTGATTCTGACACACTCCACTGCTTTTTCACCATAAATATGAGATCACTAAACTCTTATACAGATAATACAGATTATGACATAGTTGTTTATGAAAGTAAAACACAAAACCAAACCCACTGCCGTTGAGTAGATTCCAACTCATACTGACCCTATAGGACGGAGTAGAGCTGCCCCATGGGGTTTTCAAAGCGCACCTGGTGGATTCAAACTCGTAACCTTTTGGTTAGCAGCCGAATAGTGGCTGGTATATTCAAACTGCCAACCTTCTGGTTAGCAGCCAAATAAAAAACAATCCCAAGACAATGCTATTTCATATATTAGGATAAACAGCTCTCAAAAAATAACTATTGTAAGAGATGACTAACTTGTCTACATGTTTCACAAGGACCTCGATGACAACGCTGTGAACATCTATGGATTCCACATTCAAGTACTTTGTCACAACTGTCTCCACATGTTGGCACATCTTCTGTACAAGGCAAAGAAAACTCTACAAGCAGACAAAAAAAAAATCAACGTTAAGATATGTTATCATTAAGCTTATAAAGATTTACATGGTCTTACTCATTTCTATAAAGACTTTCCACGATATGCAGATTTACAAAAGAAAATTTTGTTTTGCTCTTATCAACTTTACAGAAAAAAAAGAAGACTTAAAAAAATTATGGAAACTCACTTTTAAAATAAACAAATGAGGACAAGTGTTGAAAACAGTATGACAAATACATCTTCTAATATTGGTGGAGTTCAAGAAAACAGACTCAAAACTGTAACTCTATTATTCCTTTAACCCAGAACAGTCAATAAATTCATCTAAAACATACAAGGACTACAGCGTATTATCAGGTTTCCTTCATGTACTAGAGGAGCCCTGGTGGCACAGTTGTTAGAGCGATTGGCTGCTAATCCAAGGGTTAGTGGTTCAAACCCACCGGCTGCTCCACAGGAGAAAAATACGGCAGTCTGCCTTTGTAAAGATTACAGCCTTGAAAACCCTATAGGGGGAGTTCTACTCTGGCCTACAGAGTCACTATGTGTCATAATCGACTCGACAGCAATGGGTTTATCTGGGTCATATGCTAGGCACTATACTAAAAGATTTATGTACTTTTTATCATTTAATTTTCACAATCATCTTACAAAGGAGGTACCACTACTGTCACTGTTTAACTTGAGGAAACTGTAGCTCATGGAAGTAGGATTTGAACCCAGATATGCCTGACCTGACACAAAAGTCTGAGTTCTTAACCCAGTGTTCTGTATTGTACTCTTATCCAAATGTACAGAAATGTAATATCAAATTTGTATTATTGAAACTACACTATGAACTCTCAGAGAAATCTAACTGACTTAGGAAAATATGTGAGTTTTTTTTTCTTAATCTATTGTAGTTAGCATGCTAAAGTCACTTCCCATGGAAAGATTTGTTTTAAGAGGTCTTACTTGATTTCTGACATGGACAGAACCTTTTCCCAGATCGAGGACATTCTCCACAAGCTCCAACATGGCAAACTTGTTCACATGTATGATTACCACATGGCAGTGTTTTCCCACATACCTAAATAAAATGCAATAAGCACTAGTGAAGGATTCAAAAAGTTAACCAAAAGGACTTCATACAATATATAATTCATTTTTAATCACAAAAAACTCATTAATGTTTCTTATATTATTGTGCTTTATATCTTACACGTCCCATAGATTTTTCTTTTTTTCCTACGTAACAAAGAGTATATCTTTTAAGGAAAAAAAGTACGTACGGCTTCATATGGCCATTCATCAAAACTTTTCAAGTGGTACTAAAACCACGTCACTTCTAGAACAAGCCACCTACAAAATCAATCCTCCTTCCTCAACTGGATTAACTCAAGAAGGGGGAAGAGGTATTGGTTGAAGACAAGGCAAAGAGGGAGAATGAGCTAGTAATAGAGTACATAAGAAACAGATCCAAAATTCACCAAACAGCTGTTAAGTTGAAAAATAATTTCCCCAGTTATTAAAATAACATTAAATTGGAAAGCAGTTTCCTAAAGTATAAATATAATTCATCTGATTTGCTTTTCTTCTCCTTTAACTAAACCTAATTAGCATTTCTGTTTTCCAGTTGTCACACTTTCCGTATTCTTTAATACCCACCTCTCCAAATGCACATACACTTACTTGATCACAGTGCCACAGTGGACTTGCACAACTTCTTTCAGCTACTTTTTTGCCACAGACACACTTCTGTCTACTAACTCTTGGACAGGGCTGACAATTCCCTAAAACAGGAATGATAAATTAACACAGAAACATTAGAAAAGCAATAAAGATTGCTCTGACTTTTGCTTCAAGTCTAACAGGTGTAACCTTTTACCTGCATGACAAGGATTTTCGCACTTATGTTGTCCACAAAGCAACTTCCGCCCACACTGCAGCTGACAGGACCATGCCTTGGCACTGCACCTACGAGGGATTGGTTTTGCTTTCTTACAGTAACAAGTAGTTGTGACCATCTTTGGACAAGGAGGACAGGGACCTAGGATCCAGTAAAAAGGAGGGAAAAAAAAATCAGGAGCCAAAAGTTAAAACTTTCAATTTCTGAATCTATCAGTAATTTCTAAAGCTTTCCTTACTGATAACTTCAAAAGGCAATCTCTTTTAATATTTTCTAAAGGCAAATTTAACATCAGAATTCAACTTTCACAATTTCTTGTTTTGGGCTCAATATAAGAAGAAATAACCACTCACAATTAAAAAATCTAACACATCACTCACCTGGATGACAGAGGAGTAAACATTTATGGCCACAAGGAGGTTTAAATTCTCTCTCACATACTTGGCCACATGAATGAGGCACCAGCCATGGGTCTAAAGGTGGATCTTCTACTTTTCCACAATAGCAATAGTACCTACTAGGCATTTCAGATCGTTTGTATTCAAACCTACATTTTGGACTACAAAGAAGAATGAAATTACTAAAGTTAATTTCATCCTTAAATGCAACATAGGGGGTAGGAATATAAATATACTTAGTAAGAGTTAAGGCACACTACTTCGTATTTATATTAGTAAATAAACAAGATCTTACCAGAATTAATTTCAACCATCAAGAACAGCTCTGTCCAACAGGATTTCCTGAGATGATGGAACTATACCTACACTGTCCAATACAGCAGCCATCAGCCACATATAACTAATGAGCACTTGAAGTGTAGCTAGTGGATGCCACTGAGAAAGAGCACATTTTTTTTTTTAATTTTCAAAAATGTAAACAGCTACATGTGGCCAATTGCTACTGTAATAGCATGTGCCTAGAATACAGTTACAAAAAGAAAGCAACATTAGCTTTCTACTAACTACTTGCACACTATTCTTGAGGTACTCATCCTGATTTTTATTAAGCTCAAGTTTTTAAAAGTCTGGTGTGTGGTTCACAAGTAAGTAAAAATACATTAGCAGCAGCAAACGAAAGAAGGCAGTCAGGTCACAGGCGGACAGCATGACAGCAAGAAACACGACTAAAACCCAGACTGAAGGAGGGAAAAAACTTGAAAGTAATCTAAGAATTTCATCATTCTCAATATCTAACACAAAACAGATATATTTCAAACATGCCTAAATCAAAGAAAAGCTCAAACACTGTTTCATATTCTCTGCTAAAGCAGAGAGATTTTTAAACAGCCAGATTGAGATGTTATCCTCCAACTCATCGAAAATTCACTTACAGATCATAGATCACTTTATTCTACAAAAAGGCTCTAACCTTTACTATTCTCTAGACAAATGTTAGTATTACTATACTAGAACAACAGTTTCACACCATCACTTAATTTCTTTTGTACTGCTGTTAGCTGCCACTGAGTCAGCCCTCGACTCATGGAGACCCCATGCACAATGGGATCAGACTGTTGTCATTCATTGGGTTTTCATTAGCTGATTTTCATTGTCCTGGGAATATGTTCTGTTTCTAACATAAATATTCAAAATAACCAAAAGATATTTGTTCTTATAATTAAAAATCAAGAACAAAATATCAAGTCTCACCTAGAATAAATAATTGGTATTAACATTGGAAAAGTTAAATTTTCCCTTACTAAAGGGAAAACTTCTACCATTCCATTTAAGCTAGTGTGGAGGAGAACGTATACTTTTAATAAGCTTAGATACGGAAGGCTAAAAGGCAACTCCCAACACCTTAAAACCGCCTGTCAGCACTGAGACTCAATCGTTCTAGAGGACAAGGAGAAGTGACAGCAAAAGTGAAAATGCATGAGCTTTAATTAAAATAATGGCCTGCCAACGATGAATGTAATTATGCTATATCTTGCTCATAAACAATATCTTAGGTAGAAACATGTATTTAAAAACTTTTTGATTTCCACAAAATAACTAATTTGAAACTATTAACATTTTTATCAAGTTCTAGCTCCAGTTTGATAATGATAAAACAAAATGAGTTCCCAACCGGGACAAGGACTATTTCCTTTCTTAAAAAAATGTGGAATATGGAATGCAAAGGATACGACACAGTTGATTAAATATTTTGTTTCTTATAGCTTTAAGAGAGGAGGATCAGTTCACTCCTCTCTTACCTGCTACTTTCTACCCCTATGGTAAATTGACTACTTAAAATAGAAGTGAGAAGAGCAAGATTGAGAAACATACAGCTAAGGTTTAAGTTTCTAAAACTAACAAGCCAGAACAGCTGATTTAATTCCATACCTATAAAACACTAAAATCCTTCCATAAATAAATAATATACAGCATCAAAATAAATAAAATTTGGAAATTTTAAACTGCTTCAGAGAAGCTGACACTCATGGAAGAGAAAAGAGTATCTCTAAACGCAACACCGTAAGACAAAACCAGTTAGAAGAATAGAAACTACTAAATTTCCTTGAAATCATAAACTTCAAATCCTGGCGCCACGATTTCCAAGTGACAGGACTCTGAACACATTACATAGCTTCAATTATCAATATCCCCATTGGTTACATGAGAATTAAAAATCTCTCACAGATTTCTGAAAGCTGTTTTTTATAAATTAACTAGCAGCAGAAAAAAATGTTTTAAAAAATTATACCAACACAATTTTATAAGTATATTGGTATTTACGGGAATAAGGGGAAGTCAAACACTGATGCAGGTTTTGTGAGACACAAATCTTATACAATTTGAGGGCCTTCATTAAGAAAAGAACACAAAATCAGAAACATAAAATTAGGTACAAAAGCAAATATTAATGTAAATATATAGGGACCCTGAAGCTTATACTTCATTACCTTGACAGTAAATCTACCCCCTGGGCCAGTATGGAAACCCTGGTGGCACAGTGGTTAAGAGTTTGGCTGCTAACCGAAAGGTCAGCAGTTCGAATCTACCAGGCACTCCTTGGAGAGCCTGTGGGGCAGTTCTACTTTGTCCTGTAGGGTCACTATAAGTCAGAAACGACTCAACAGGAACGGGTTTCTTTTTGTTTGTTTTGGGCCGGCATGGATGAATTTTTTAATTGTCTTTATATTTAACCAAGATATAAAATTTCCATTTCCCATCTCTTTCTGGAAATATATGACAGAAGTTCAAGATCATATAATGATCAACACTATGCCAAACTAATCAAATAAATACAGACAAATTAATGAAACTGATAATATACACCTGCCCTTTGGAGGGATTTCAAGGATAAAATCAGGGAAGCCTATGATAAAAATATGTTAGATGACAGTCTTTTACAATGTGCTACTGTTCACAATAGAAACTTCAGAAGAGAACTACCAGAATTATGAAACTAAGGAGTTGTTTTGCTGGGGGGAAAAGTAAAGTCTAAATAACTTATTCATTACAGAGAGGAATTAGTAGTTATACAAATAGTGGCAGGAGGGAACATTACCAAGGCCCCATTTCATCACAAAACTAAAGGCAGGCCAAACATGGATATTGAAATTGCCAATAAAACAACTTATGATCTACAGTTTTCATGTATTCTACAACTTAATATTCCAATTAAATCAGAAAAAGTTACCAAGGCCAGGGATAATCTCTATTTCCAAAGTCATCATCAGTCAAAGAAGATACAAGAAACTGGCTGTCCTTAGCCCACTTCTGGATACAAGGCATGTGAAATATACAGAAACATCCTGAACAGCTCCAGACCTAAGAGAAAGGTGTCAGAAATTAACATGTATGTAATGATTTCTCTTTAAAATGATTTTACCACAAAGGAGCATCACATCGAATTATTTCCAAGAGCTATTTAAAGATTAAAGATAAAATTCTTCCAGTACAACAGAAGTGATGTTCTTCATAAAAATTTATAAATTTAGTTAGATTCATTTACCTAGAAGTAACTACTGCTAAAATCTGAATGGTCACCAAATGTTTTGTATATATTTCATACTCTCAAAAAATGAGATCAAACTGGATGGACTGGTATGCAACTTTATAGTCTTTTCTTTTAACATGGTATGAACTAATACACAACTTTGTCTCTTCTATTAACACAGTATAAGCATTTATCTTTATCAAATATGTTTGTACATGATTTTTATAATTGCAAAATACAGAACGTAGATTTACGTACCATAATTTATTTAACTAATTTCTTATTGTTGGACATTTTTATTTACTGTTATAAATAATACTATAATGAAATCCTTAAGCCTGAATATGCATATATCTCTGTACAGCCCTTTTGTTATATTAGCCCATTGGTACTCATAGTGCTAAATTCTAAAAATTAGGTAGGCTAAAAACTAGTTTTTTTTTTTAAAAAACTTGAGAATATATATACAAAATTTAAAAACTTAGTAATAGCAAATTAATTCATAAAATCTGCCAACACTTTGATATAACAGACAAAAATCAGTCCTCTTGTCACTATAACATTCGCAACTGTTTCATAAAATCACAGACATGTAGTATACTGCCTTAGGTGGAAAAAGGATTAAGAAACAAAGCCAATTTCTTTAGCTTGGGCTCCCCACAAAGCAGAGCCTTAGAACATGGCCTTTTGAGAACATGAGTTATGTCTGAATTTAGCTCTTCTATAAATTTTTTTTTTTTTTTTTATAATCCCTAGACACTGCCCACAGTGCCTTCTACAGCTCACTAATAAACCATAACAACTGCTACCTACTTCCTTGAAGGCAGGAACCTATCTTTTTATTAATCTACTGAAAATAATGAAATATAGTACCTTTTAACATTTCAGAATTTGTGGGAATCTCTGAAGTAGAGATGCTAAAAATGCTCTGTCCAATCAGCAGGTGCATTTAAAATAGACACTTGCTTCAGTTTATTAGTAGCACCAAAAATACCGGATGCTCATTTAGGGATAATTTTGGAAAAATTACAGATTTACAAAATGAAGATCTATTCATAGACAAAATTCTTAAATGAAGCATTTTCAAACAAAAAATAAGAAAAATAATATATGCGTCAGTATTATAAATGCAAAATAAGATATTTTTAGGTGATACTACAGATAAGGAGAAAACTTACTGCTTGGTTTCTCTTCACTGAAGCAATACAAATTAAGCATGTCATAGCCCCTGCTTGAAATGCTTCATTTACATACTGTTTTGTTCGTTCTAATTCACGTGTATCTCCATCTTGAAATTCAAAAATTGGAAATCTCATGTTAAGCAACATCTGAAAATAACACAAACTCACTAACAGCACCACATTATATAATAATTATTGAGCTATTTACATTGCTCAAGTTATATAGCTGGAAAACAAGAAGCTTAAAAAAAAAAAAAGTAACCTACGAGTGCAAAGAGGTCATGAAATCCATGCCTTAAATCTTCTGTTATAAATACAAGAACAGTACATCGGCCCTCCCTCAGAGTATACTTGCTTTTATGGTTGTTACAATCCTTAACACATTTCCTGGAGGCAATTAGGTAAGAACAGCAAGATGTAAAGTAACAAAGGAAAGGATACCAAAGAGCAAAGCTTAAAAGCAACTAGAAAGTCAAGCTAAGTAGAGCCATTTAACTTAAATAGAAGCATGTAGTGTGTGTGTGTTTCACACAGCACATTAATAAAAACTTGTTGAATGAAGAACTTAACTCAGAAGGCTCTGAGGTCATTACAGTACACTAATCTTGTTTAATTAAATCATGTTCACTATTTCTGCTTAAAAAGGGAGCATAAAGGACTTTTTTTAAAGAATTACCAGACTCATTTTCTGGATGTAATTATTGAGCACTTATTTGCTAGGCACTGTATTATCACTGTTCCATAAGGATTAAATGAACTATTACTGTCTTTATTATACAGGTGAGAAAACTGAGGCAGCAAACTAAGTAACTTCAGCCCAACTCCAAAGCACCTCAGCCCTCCCTCACAGTATACTTGCTTTTACTGCTGTTACAACCCTTAGCAGATTTCTTGTTCTTTCTTAACAGCAGCAAGAAAACTACAGTGACAAGGAAAAGCATACCAAAAGGCAAAGTGTGAAGCTTTTTTAACCACTATACTATGCTACAGAGAAGGGTTACTACAGAAAGGTTCAAGAAATAACAGGTAACAGCAAAATGAAACATAAAAAACTACCCAAAAGCACTCATGACATCCAAAGGGCAGTAGTCAGAGTCAATTTAGTGTAAGAGAGATCAGCCTATCTGCCTTTAGTACGATAAAGATCGTTCAGTAAAGACGAAGTCTCCAAAAGACTAACAGCATATACTACTGTAGGTGCCTCATGCATGTGAAAGCTGGGCAATGAATAAGGAAGACCAAAAAAGAATTGACATCTTTGAATTCTGGTGTTGGTAAACAATATTGAATATACCATGGACTGCCAGAAGAACAAACAAATCTGTCTTGTCAGAAGTACAGCCAGAATGCTCCTCTGACGCAAGGATGGCGAGACTCTATCTCACATACTTTGGACGTGTTATCAGGAAGGAACAGTTCCTGGAGAAGCATATCATGCTTGGTAAAGTAGAGGCTCATCAAGAAAGAGGAAGACCCTCAATGAGATGGACTGACACAGTGGCTTCCACAATGGGCTTGAGCATACCAACAATTGCGATGGCGGCACAGGACCAGCCAGTGTCTCGTTCTGCTGTACATATGGAAGCGACTCAACGGCACCTAACAACAACCATCACAAGTGCAGAACTCACCAAGGCAATAAACTGGTTCAAGTTGCCAAAAAGAAAAATTAAGTAAATATGACACTTTGATAATTTATTCTTTCTAAAATCACCCAGTAAACACAGCACTTACAAAAACTTGCCCTACCACTATATATACATAAGCCTAAGTTGGATACCAAACAAAATACATCTAAAAGAACTCCCCAAACTATCAAGTATTATAAAATTATTAAAGACAATTGCTTTTCTTTAAATATTGATATTTTTAAAGTACCCTTATAAAGAGACTTAATAAACATTTTGTTTATTTTGCTTTTCAAAATTTATAACACTTTAAATTTCATTTAATTTACCAGCTAATTCATGTAAAACAGAATTTAAGGACATGATGGACTAAAATTTTTTAACAAAATTAAGTCTAACATTGTACATACAAAATTTGCATAAGATTTATTTGAAATCTGTATTAAAGTTTGGCTGCAGCAATAAAACATACTGCCCAGCTGGTCACAGTGGCTAGCATGGCATTTGAAGTCATGCATTTTAAACAGCTCACTCTGGCAACTGAAGAAAAATGAGTATGAGGAGGCCAAACCTGGAAACAGGAAGTTCTATCAGTTAAGAGGCAGAGTAGATACAACAAAAACCTTAAGCAAGTTACCCAATTTGTGTCAGTTTTCTCATCTGTAAAATATTAGTATTAGTAGTAATATCTACCTCAGTTATTACATGGATTTAATCCATATGTTAAAGTTTGTAGAGGTCTGAACTAAGGCAGTTAATAGTATGTTAAGGGAAAAAGGAGTGGCTTTTTTAAGAAATATAGGAAGTGAAACTCATCAGGACTTCATGACAATTAGATCATGTCAATACCCAGAAAGATAAAGTGCTGCGTTTGATGAAATGTCTGGCAAGGGCAGAGGATGGAATGGCGGTGAATGACAACACTTATGCCATGAATCTGCCATCTGTACTTCCAGGTTCAGGCTTGGGTGGGTGACTGGGGAAATTCTGGTACTACTAAATGAGATAAAGAAAATAAGAGAATAAAATGAATTATCTTTCAATATACTGTCATATGTGTCCATGGGCCAGCAAATGGTTAACACACTCAGCTGCTAACTGAAAGGTTGGAAATTCAAGTCAACCCAGAAAAAATAAAACCAACCAAACCTGTTGCTATCAAGAGTGGATTCCAACTCATAGCAAACCTACAGGACAGAGAACTGCTCCACAGGGTTTCCAAGGAGTGGCTAGTGGTTCAAACTGCCAGCCTTTTGGTGAGCCACCAAGCTCTTAACCACTGTGCCACCAGGGATCCTGGAGATCTACTTCCGAAAAATCAGTCATTGGAAATTCTACGGTTCTACTCTGACATAAGAATGTGCTACGAATAGGAATCAACTAGACAGCAACGGGTTAATTCCTTAGCAGATATAGTATATTCCTTGGAAACCTACTTGACAATGTGTACCCATCTTCATGATCACCTCATCACCAACGTCCTGAGGAGAGGGGGAATGAAGAGGGATGAACTACATGAAAGGTTCTATCTGAATACCCGACTCTTGGACTCTTGAACTGCCTTTATTCCAACTCATACTCAAACTCTACTGTGCATCTGATTCTGTTATACTAACAGTTATAGATCGTGACATCACTTGACTTACAATTCTCAAAAAAGCACACAATAGTAACTAAGGAACACATTAGCAGGGAGTAGTAAAAGAGAGTAGCTGATGTGGTATCAGGGGCTTATGATCAACTAAAGGATAAAGGGAAAACAGGATAAAGAAGAAAGACAAAAATTTTAAAAGGCAAAAACGATAGAAGCTATAGTAGAAAGTAAGTCTTTAATAATCAAGTTCACAAAATATATTTAAATTATAGCAAACAGATAACTAGCATATAGTACATGACAGACACTACTGCAAGTACTTTACACATAGTGACTCATTTAATCCAAACAACTCTAGGGTATTTACTAATTTTACAGATGAGGGACTGAGATCCAAGATGTTAAACAAAACATGCTCAAGGTCACTGAGTCAGTAAACAGCAGAGTCAAGATTAAAACCTTGGCAATCTGGCTTCAGAGTCAAGGTTATTCATCACCTTATAATGCTGTCTTTCTCCCATTAATAGATATGTAAAAACAGTGTCAATCTACTTTATGATTTTTTTGCTTTTACAAAGAAAACACAATCAGGCCAGTAATGGCCCAAAAGCTAAATAAACTAGGCTTAGACCTAGCTCTGCCATTTACTAATTGTATAGGAAAGTTGCTTCTCCTCTGCAGAGTTGTTTCCTAGAAAATTCCTAAGGTTTCTTCTAGTTCTAAAATGACAAACAAGAAAAAAAAAAAAAATGGATCAAGGGTATAAACACACATTACACAGATAGCAGTATATATATATATATATATATATATATATACACACAAACATATTTATAAATGTTGGTAATACATGTAAAAATATTTCTAATAATGACTTTAAAGTATAATATGTGGAAATTTACATTAAAAATAAATCTATCTTTACATGTACAACTAAATTGTACTCAATGAGAACACTTGGTGGTTTTCACAGCAATCCAGATTTACACGCCAGATAATGTGATTGTACACTTCAACCTGAGAAAACACAGCTTTTTAAAAAAAAAAAAAAAGGTATGAAAATCAGAAGCTATAAATAAGATATAAAATAAAAAAAAAAAAGTTAAGAAATGAAGTTGATGTCAAGATACATTTAACATGATGAAAGAAAGAGACATGAAAAATAGCTCGAAAGGGGTATCCAAAGTCCCCAAATCTAACCAAATCCCAACCAGGAACTACTTGAGCTGACTCCTTTCACAAGCTTTGACATGCCCTTCACAGCATTCTAATGAAATGCCCATTAGACACATGCAGACAGCTTCTAGGGCTATAAAAAAGCCAAGATGCCATCCAATTTACTTTATAAAATTATTAGTCTTACACAATATATAACATAAATTAAAAGCACAGAAATTCAACTCCACAACCCAAAATGCTCATTCTTAAGATGCAAACAACTATTCCATATATAGTAAAGAAAGGTATTGCCAAAAAAAGGTCAGGAATATATTTTCATTGATGTCAAAAGTAACGAAATTTAACGGACAAGTACCTGTCTGAGTAGTGTATGTTATAAAAGTATTAGCAACTATTTTCCTCTGTTTTCCTTCAAAATCGTCATCTCCTTCATCTTCAGATGAAGAGCTAAAATGTTCTTCAACAAGTTTTTTGGCTGCAGCTTGATTAGCCTTCTTGATTTCCTCAAATTTCCTCTGCGACATTAACTCTGTTGAAAAGAAAAGAAAGGTTTTCATTTCTGCAAAACCATCTCCCAAAAAGCAAGGCATGATATACTAACACTTTGTTTCTAAACATGTATCTAAAAGTCACTTTTGAAGTATTCTATTTTACTAAAATTCATGAGGAAAAGTACTTTCTATACTTGTTGACATACAACTAAGCAGTGCCACAACAGAAATTTTCACTTTTGTTAAGTATTCTGCTAAATGTAGCAAATTGTTCTGGAAACAGAGTGAATATTAAAAAAAAAAAAAAAAATTACAAAGGTATGATAAGAGTATGAAAAAAACTGGTGATCAATCTCAAAATAAGGACATTAATAAAAATTAAAATGGAATCGTTTAAAATATATTATACACAATGATTTTTAAAGGGCAGGGAAACATGCCCACTGAGAGCACATCATCATCCCCAGAGGGGGGTGCTTTTCCAAAGGACCCTCTTCCGCACTACAGCCCAGCCCAGTGTTAGCATAAAAAGTATTTACTTGTACCTACTATGTTTATAATCTGCTTCTTAAAAAGCTCAAGGGCACTTTGCCTCTACTGAAATACGGTCAAAAAATATAAACACATTAAACATGAATGTATCCTTCCTGTTAACATGACAAACATGCTTTTTACAACAGCTTTATTCCAAAAAGAAACATTATATATATTTTGGATTAGTTCCTCCAATATTCTCTTTAGCATTATCTGTACTCATTTTGTTACTTGGTTAAATAATAATGGAAGAAAGAATTAGATTGCTTCATAGCACATATTCCCAATGAAACGTCATCAAACTCCTTGAGAGCAAAGACCATGGGAATCTTCTTCTAGAACTTAGTGTTAATAAACTCCTATAGACAGCAAACATGGTTTAAGAAAGGAGCCACAAGCTTGTTGAACTGATCTGAATTCATTATTGCCCATAACTGAGAGGATTTTAAATTTACTAATTTAAAATTCACTTTACTTTGAAACTGAAGAGTCACTACGAGGATAAACTTTCTTATTTTAGGTGGTATATTTACACTTAATGATGTTTTATCTTTTATCTCCCTCAGGAAATGTTTCCTTTTCTTGTTGCAGTCAGTTTGGTTAGGTGTTATCCAGTGCTGTAATTAAATCTGGTGCAAAATGAATACAGTGCCTACACCTAAGAATCTTTGACTACTGGGAGAAAAAGAATGGCTCAAAAACTGATGGACAAAAGGAGATATGATTTATGTCATTAACCTATGGAAATTAGCACTTACGGATACATTTTTTAAAAAAGGCTGAATTGGGCAAATATAATGAAAATGTTAATAACCTAATAAAGTTATCTACCAAACATCAGCTCAAGGAGCCCTCACGGCACAATGATTAAGTAGTGAGCTACTAACCAAAAGGTTGGTGGTTTGAATCCACCAGCCACTCTGCACTTGGGAGAAAGATGTGGTACCCTATTTCTGTAAAGATTTACAGCCTTAGAGACCCTATGGGGCAGTTCTACTCTGTCCTATAGGGTCACTATGAGTCAGAATCAACTCAACAGTAATGGACAATCATCGGCTCAAGGAAAGTTACAGACAAGCTGACACAGCAACCTTCCCACTTATGATGTGCTTGAGTTACAACTAGCTAGGATGAACCTCACAACCGTCCGTTTATTTTATCGTTAGTAAAATGTACTACATCAATGTACTACATACAATGTTGTAGCACAGAATTTGCTGATGTTATCATTTTTAGATGTTCACTCAAAGATGTTCAATTTCATGATTTACTGTTCAAAACACCGCCATATAGCAGGCTTTGCCCTGGTCTACAATGAAGTTGGTGTCGGAAGTCGTAACAGATAGAAAGCTGGGCAATGTTCGACTCTAAAAACATATGACAATTGAACTGCACATGCAACCGACAACCACTGGCACTGCTGCTTCATTGTTACGACACTGACAGTGACTTCACTGTAGACTCTTATTTAGTGTTGTATATCAAAAGGAGTATCAGTTGTTAATATAAAATAACATTTTCGACTTAAGTCAGAAGTGACTTAAGACAGAGTCGAAGGAATGGAACCTCATCTAAGTTGGTGACTACCTGTGTGTATGTTTACAGTCAAATCTCAATTATCCAGGAAAGAATGTTTGCTTTCCTTCTAGCCACAACACCCAAGTTTACCAAAACTGTTCACAGGTCTCCAAGTTGTACACCTCACAACCACCACTGCAAGCTAGGAGAATACCACCTAACTTAATAGCTTAGAAGAAAAAAGTCCAAAGCTCAATTGTGCCCCCTTTCAGAATATATATTCTGGAAAAAAAAAAAAATTCCAAACACAAAATAAAATTAACTCTGAGCTCATCCCCCTGACCCCATGCACGTCCCCTTTATTATGGACAGCTGAGACTGGGTGTGTAAGTGCTCTCAGGGTCAACTAAAACACAAGATGAGAGGTGCTGCCATATCCTAGGATACAACACCACAAACATCCTTGAAATGACATGAAATTTATAAATAGGAACAACAATTGAGGAAGGTGCCACAGCTCAAAGCTCACTGGGCATAGACAAGCGTAGGGACACAGGCGGACTTGATGGGGAGTACGGTGAAATGGAGTGTACAAGTCCAACCTAAATGGGATTTCTAAGACTCAACTCAGCTGACTGTAGCCATACACAAAGGTATGCAAGCCATAAGGTCTTTTAAAAAAAAAGTTAACCACATCTTACGAGCATTTTTTTTTTTTAAATGCTGGCAACCAATTCAAATTTAAAGCATCGTGTTAAGCAACCAAAACAAATCTCTGGCCACAATTTGCAACTTACTTTTCTAGGAATTTCGGTAGACAAAAAAAAAAGTGAAGGGAAAGAGTACTGGGCAGCGAAATAAAGAAATACCAACTGAAACTAAGATGAAGAGGGTGTGATGAGAACCTGCCTAGAATGCCGAGGAGCAGCTGCCTGAAAGGTTTGAGAAGTGGGGCCAAAAATAAGCTCCCAAAAGAGGAGACAATAAGTCAAAGAGTAAGGGCGAGGATAGAGACCGTCCTGACTAGCGTCTAAGAAGGCATCCAGGTGAGACCGAGGGGGGGAGCCGTTCTCACCACTGGCTACGGAAGTCCGCAGTGCTTCAGATCCCGCGGGGCCGTTCCCTGCTGAGCCACCTGCAGTCCCAGCGGCCACGGTTCCTGCTGGGCTGGGGCCAAGACCAGCGGCGCCCACCGACCGCTTCTCCCGACCTCCTCCGGCGCCACGGAGACGGACTCCATTTCCCGAGGAGGGGGCCGCAGTGGCCCGCCCTCGGGCTCGGCCTCGGCCACCGGCCACCTGGCGCCAGGAAGCTTCCATACCTGCAAAGAAGGAAAAAAATAAGTGGAAGAACAGTGAGCGTGGCGGATGCCGACGTGTAGGAAACTGGTGAAGGGGTAACCTGGTGTGAGGAAACGGAGAGAAGGTTCCCTGCAGGGCTGGGACGGGGCTGAGCAGGTCGCGGCCCTGCCTCTCCTCGAGGGCGAGTCCCACGTAAGCCCGGGCGCTGGAGATGGACCACAGAGGGAGAGGACTAGGAAGAAATATGGACTGCGGGGGCAAAGAGCACGGAGCGCCAGTTAGGGAGAGCCCGAGAAAAGGAAAGCACTGCTTCAGCGTCAGAAGCCCCGTGACGAGGAGAGCAGCAAACTGACCCAGCAGCACCAGCCAAGAGCCAACTGCAGTAGCGGACCCCAAGGAAAGCTACGTCTCCTTACCGACAGTGCCCGCCCCTAGCGACTACAACTCCCAAAAGCCCCCGCCATCTGCCAGCAGAACGCGTGGCAGGACTGCCCACTTCCTATCCGAGAGGGCGCGTGCACGGGAAGGTGGGGCCCCGAGCGCGTGCGCCGACCGTGCCGAGCCATCGGGAACTACAATTCCCGGCGTGCTCTGAGGTCGGAGCGGGTCGGCGTCCAGAAAGGGCGGAGAGTGGGGGAGGCGGGCGGTCCTCGAGGTGCTCTTGATCTTAGAGAATGTTCCTGTTTTCCCTGCGACTTCCCTAAAGCCAGTTCGGTACCAACACTCAGTTGGAGAGGCTGTGATTTGTTGTACGCAATCTTTAACCTTGCCTTCTGGACTGCGAGTGAAAGGAGAATTCTCACTGATTGGAAAAGCACTGCCAGTGAAAACGCTCCGGGGGTCAACCGCCATAAAGAGGGAGGGAAAGTGGGGAAATATTGCTGGGAAGTGTCTCTAGTGAGGAAAGTGCCCTTCTGAATTACTAAAGGACCAAAAAACAAAAAACCAAACCCAGTGCCCTGGAGTCCATTCCAACTTATAGCAACCCTATAGGACAGAGTACAACTGCCCCATAGAGTTTCCAAGGAGTGCCTGGCAGATATTGAACTGCTGACCCTTTGGTTAGGAGCCCTAGCACTTAACCACTACACCACCAGGGTTTCCTAGTAAAGGACACAGCAGATAAACCTAACGTCTAGTACTATGATAGTACTTTATAGTTTACAATGTATTTTTCCCACCGTTAGCCCATTTTACCTTCTTAACAGCTCCCTGAACTAGGTTTTATTAAGTAACTGAGCCAGGACCTAGATTTTCTGGCTTCTTTGGATTTTTCAATAAGACTATATATTGTTGTTGCCCTCAAGTCGATTCTGACTCACAGAGTACAACTGCCCCATAGAGTTTGGTAAGCTGTAATCTTTATGGAAGAAGCTCTGGTGGCATGGTGGTTAAGACCACTGGCTGCTAATGGAAAGACAATTCAACCCACCAGCTTCCCTGAAGGAGAAAAATGTGGCAGTCTGCTTCCATAAAGATGTACGACCTTGGAAACCCTGTGGGACAGATCTACTCTATCCTGTAGGGTCACTATGAGTTGGAATCAACTCAATGGCAATACAGTTGATTCTGGTTTTAACCTTCATGGAAGCTGACTGCCACGTCTTTCACCTCTGGAGGAACAGTTAATGGCTTCCAACCACCAACCCTTTGGTTAGCAGCCAGCACTTAATCACTGTGCCACCCATACTCCTAAGAATATATATCAAAAAAAAAAAAACCCTTTGCTGTGGAGTCCATTCCAACTCACAGCGACCCTATATTACAGAGTAGAGTTGCCTCATAGGGCTTCCAAGGAGCAGCTGGTGAATTCAAACTGCTGACCTTTTGGTTAGCATCCAAGCTCTTAACCACTGTACTGCCTGGGCTACAAGAATACATATAAAACAAAACCAAACCCATTGTGGTTGATTTCAACTCATGTCAAAAATTCAGTTTTGAGGTGTGTCTGGGACTGAAAAATAATTTGATTAATTTTGGGATTATACAATTTTATATATTCTTTGGTGCCTGGGTAGCACAAATGTTTAAGTGATTACTGACTAAAAGGTTGATAGTTCAAATCCACACAGAGGCGCCTCAGAATAAAGGCCTGATGATCTACTTCTGAAAGATCACACTCACATACTCACACTCACTCAGTCACATCCATTGAAAACCCTATGGAGCACAGTTCTACTCTGAAAGACATGGTTCACCATGAGTTAGAATCAACTCCATGGCAACTAGTTTGGGTTTTTGGGTTTTTTGTTGTTGTTATTGATTTTTTTGTATACAAGCCTTCAAACTTCATTCCCTTACATTAATAATAAATACCTAATATTTGTTGTTGTTAGTTGCCCTCGAGTTGGCTCTATGTCATAGCGACCTTATGAAACTGCCCAGTCCTGCACCATCTTCGTGATCGTTGCTATGTTCGAGTCCCTTGTTTTGACCACTGTCAATTCGTCTCAAGGGTTTCCCTCATTTTACTTGGGTATCTCCCTTATCAACTGTCATGGTTTGAATTGTGCTCCCAAAAATATGTGTCAACTTGGTTAGGCCATGATTCCCAGTATTGTGTGGTTGTACTCCATTTTGTGATTTTAATTTTATGTTAAAGAGGATTAGGGTGGGATTGTAACACCCTTATTAAGGTCACATCCCTGATCCAATGTAAAGGGAGTTTCCCTAGAGTGTGGCCTGCACCAGCTTTTATCTTACAAGAGATAAAAGGAAAGGGAAGCAAGCAGAGAGTTGGAGGACCTCATACCACCAAGAAAGTAGTTCCAGGAGCAGAATGTGTCCTTTGGACTGAGCATTCCTGCTCTGAGAAGCTCCTAAAACAGGAAGATTGATGACAAGGATTCTTCTCCAGAGCCGACAGAGAGAGAAAGCCTTCCCCTGGAGCTGGTACCCTGAGTGCAGACTTCTAGCCTCCTAGAGTATGTGAGAATGAATTTTTCTTTCTTAAAGCCATCCACTTGAGGTATTTCTGTTATAGCAGCACTAGATGACTAGGACTTCAACCATAATATACTTTGCTATCAACTGATCATTCCTGAATACATGTCCAAAGTAAGTGGGCCAAAGTTTC
The DNA here is from genome assembly GCF_024166365.1 of Elephas maximus indicus. Classification (NCBI taxonomy): domain Eukaryota; kingdom Metazoa; phylum Chordata; class Mammalia; order Proboscidea; family Elephantidae; genus Elephas; species Elephas maximus. The sequence continues at coordinate 111,322,014 of NC_064823.1, read as the reverse complement.
TCCATCCTCGCTTCTAAGGAGCATTCGGATCGTATTTCTTCTAAGACTGATTTGTTCACCCTTCTAATAGTCCACAGTATATTCTGTATTCTTCACCAATACCGCGTCGCTCTTCTTCCAAGACACTTCTGGGTGGACTTAAAGCTCTTCTTCCAAGACACCTCTGGGTGGACTTGAAATTCCAGCCTTTAGGTTAGCAGCTGAGGGTGTTAACTGTTTGCACCACCCAGGGATTCCGTACTCACAATAACGCTATTATTGTCCACCATTTTACGGCTGAGGCCACTGAGGCACAAGGGTCAAGTAGTGCCCTTGATCATACGGCTAGGAAATGGTGAAGCCAAGATTCAAACCCAAATAGTCTGACATTACAGACTATGCTTTTAACCTCGTAAACGTAGATATTATAGAATTGCTTATACTGAAAACCCAACCCTGTTACTATCGAGTTTATTCCAACTCATAGCAATCCTATAGGAGAGAGTAGAGCTGCCCCATAGGGTTTCCGAGGCTGTAAATCTTTACAAAAGCCGACTGCCACATCTTTCTCCTGTGGAGCGGGTATTGGGTTTGAGCTGCTGACCTTTTGGTTACCATTTGAGCACTTAACCATTGTGCCACCAGGGCTTCTTAGAATTGCCTGTACATTATCTAAATTCAAAAATAATGCCCCTTAGAATGATGCGATAACTTGTTTGGCTAGAAACTAACAGGTACGTAGGAACTCTCTTACTGCTGCCCTTGTGTAAAGGCTATTAGTTTAAAGCTGCAACCATTATCTGTTAGACTTTCTACTGTGGAGTTTTCAGATTCAGGAAAGGAGCTGTTACGGTCTGGGAGAGAACACAGTAACAGTCACTGATCGGTGTGCAAGATGCTGACTGGCGACTCATGAAGGGTATCCTGCTTAGAATCATGCTGTATGCCAGAGATTTGGGTGAGTATATTGCCTGACTCTTCACGTCAGTCCTCCTTGCATGTAAATTTCTTCCATTCCCTCAAATGTTTACTAGTAATCGTAACGGCTGACATTGATTTAGTGCTTTCTATGTACCAGGCATTCTTCTAAGCCCTTTTTTCTTTTACACATTTAATCATCGCAACAACCCCATGAAGCAGGTATTGCTACCTTTGATCTCATTTCAAACATTAGGAAACAAAGGCAAAGAAAATTTCTTACTCAAAAGTCATACAGCTAATAAATGGCAGAGCCAGGACTGCAAAAGTAATCTAGAACCATTATCTATATGATTATTGTGTAAATATATTTAGTGTTTATCTAAATAAACTATGGTATATTCACACAATGTAATACTCTGCATCGATAAAGAACAATGATGAATCCATGAAACATTTCATAACATGGAGAAATCTGGAAGACATTATGGTGAGTGAAATTAGTCAGTTGCAAAAGGACAAATATTGTATAAGACCACTATTACAAGAACTGGAGAAGTAGTTTAAACAGAGAAGAAAATATTCTTTGATGGTTATGAGAGGGGGGAGGGAAGGAGAGGAGTTTTCACTATTTAGATAGTAGATAAGTTTTATTTTAGGTGAGGAGAAAGACAACACACAATACAGGAGACGTCAACACAACTGAACTAAACCAAAAGCAAAGTTTCCTGAATAAACTGAATGCTTCGAAGGCCAGCATAGCAGGGGCAGGAGTTTGGGGACCATGGTTTCAGGGGACATCTAAGTCAATTGGCATAATAAAATCTATTAAGAAAACATTCTACATCCCACTTTGGAGAGTGGCATCTGGGTTTTTAAATGCTAGCAAGCGGCCATCTAAGATGCATCCACCTGAAGCAAAGGAGAATGAAGAACACCAAAGACACGAGGTAATTATGAGCCCGAGAGACAGAAAGGACTACATAAACCAGAGACTACATCAGCCTGAGACGAGAAGAACTAGATGGTGCCCGGCCACAACCTATGACTTCCCTGACAGGGAACACAACAGAGAACCCCTGAGGGAACAGGAGAGCAGTGGGATGCAGACCCCAAATTCTCATAAAAAGACCAGACTTAATGGTCAGACTGGGACTAGAAGGACCCCAGAGGCCATGGTCCCCAGACGGTCTATTAGCCCAAGACAGGAACCATTCCCAGAGCCAACTCTTCAGACAGGGTTTGGACTGCACTGTGGAATGGAAGATGATACTGGTGAAGAATGGGCTTCTTGAATCAAGTAGACATATGAGACTATGTTGGCATCTCCTGTCTGGAGAGGAGATGAGAGGGCAGAGGGGGCCAGAAGCTTCCCGAATGGACATATGGAGAGAGAGTGGGGGGGACTGTGCTATCTCATTAGGGAGAGCAATTAGGAGTGTATAGCAAGGTGTATATAAATTTTTGTATGAGGGACTTACCAGATTTGTAAACTTTCACTTAAAGCACAATAAAAATTACTTTAAATGTATATATATTTAGTGTTTATCTAGAAATTTCAGTTGTTTTTAAAGCACTTAAACAGGTAAAAAAGCTCACACAATCAGAATTTTTCCCCCGCCATATTATACTATGATTTTCCTGGCGGCACATTATATATGTATATAAATATGAATTTATATATCTATGTATCTCAAACCTACAAAAACCAAAGCCATTGCCACTGAGTTGATTCTGACTCTTAGCGACCCCATAAGACAGAGTAGAACTGCCACATGGAATTTCCAAGGAGCAGCTGGTGGATTCACACTGCAGACCTTTTTAGTTAGCAGCCATAGCTCTTAACCACTGACCCCCAGGGCTCCATATATAGATATACATATATACACACATTTACTTATTTATTTATATGGAGCCCTGGTAGCACAGTGGTTAAGTACACAGGCTGCTAACCAAGAGGTCGGCTATCCAAACCCACCAGCTGGCTCTGAAGGAGGAAGATGTGACAGTCTGCTTCTGTAAAGATTACAGCCTTGGAAACCCTATGGGGCAATTCTACTCTGACCCACACGGTTGCTATGTGTTGGAATCCACTTGATGGCAACAGGTTTTATAAACATGAAAGCATTATGATTGATTTCAAATCGGAAAGATTCTTACATGCTCCCTGAATGAACAAACGTTTATTATGATGATGAATTCTTGTGGTATAGAGCTGGTGTATATCATAATCTGGAAGCATACGTAAAATGAAATCATTTTTTCAAAATGTGACATTGCTGTCATTTTTTAGTTTGAAATTTCAAATAAAATTTAGGGAAAACAAGAACTCTTTGTGTTTATGAAAACGGGACATGGGTTAAAGATTGAGAAATATAACTGCAGTTCTAATGCATTTTAATTCTTTTTTTAAAAAAAAATTAACCACAAGAATAGCTCAAAACAAAAAAGACTGATGATATGCAGTGTTGGAAGGATGTGGAGCAACTAGGGCACTCATACTTACTGGTGGGAGTGGAAATTAGTTCAAATATTTTCCAGACATGCTTGGCAGTATCTACTAAAGCTAAACATAAAGCTCTATGACCAAGCAATTTCACTCCTGGGCCCCCTCAAGAGAAATGAGTGCGTATCTCCACAAAGAAATCATGTACAAGATTGTTCATAGCCATTTTATTTATAATAACCAAAAGCTAGAAATAACCTTAATGCCCATCAACAAGAGAATAGCTCACAAAATTGTAGTAATGTTTGTATACTTGAATACTATGCAGGAAAAAAAAAGCTACTGATGCGCATGGCAAGGTGGATAAATCTCAAAGATTAAAAAAAAAAGATCACGTTAAAAAGATATAACAGAGTACTTAGGTGTGATTCCATTTTTATGAAATTTCTGGACAAGAGTAGAAGCCAAATTGGGCAGATTTTAACTGGGACGAGATGTTAGGTATCCTTTCCGAGCGATGGAAACATTTTACATCTGGGTAGTGGTTTACCTGGAGTGTAAAAAAAAAAAAAAAAACTCAAAAAACTGTACATTTATGATATGTGCAATTTATTACATGTATGTTATACCCAGGAGCCCTGGTGGCGCCGTGGTTAAAGTGCCCCTATGCTAACCAAAATGTCAGCGGTTTGAACCCACCAGCCGCTCTGTGGGAGAAAGACGTGCAGTCTGCTTCTATAAAGATTTACAGCCTTGGAAACCCTGTGGGACAGTTCTACTCCATCCTATAGGGTCGCTGTGAGTCAGAATCGACTCCACGGCAGTGGAGTATGTTATACCTCCATTTTAAAAAAGAATTCTAAAATAAATATGGAAAAAGATAGGATATTTGAATAGTTCCATTTTCCAACCATTTAAAAAATACGGCTTAATTGTACTTATCTGTCTGTTACTGACATATCGTCTTAGCATGGATTATTTTTGCCAGGGTATCCATACGCAATTCCCCAAATAAACATTTGTTCTGACAAGTACACTGCCAATTATCAACTTATTGCCTCTCAGCTCGTATGCATAAACTTTCTCAGTAGAGGGCGCTGGAGAGACATTGTAGGAAGGAAGGTGCTTTCCTGGGATTTCCGACGGCTGCGCCAGGGGTCAACAGTATAAGTCAGCGACCTTGCAGTCTTGCCTTGCTGCAGCCTTATGAGCTTGGAAGACCACCTGCTCGCATTGACTCCCCAATTCCTTGTGTCCCAGAGGGTTCCCACCAAGCCACCCCTCGATTTGCATCACTGACCCCTTCAGCTTGCCTGCCTGTGCCACCCCTAGCAGAGGCCAGGGCACAGCTTACCTGTGCTCTGGCGCCGATTGCTCTGCATGCCCACCCAGCTGGTGCTGACCACCTGCCCCCCACCCACACTCCAGAGGGCTGCTTCCTGCTTGCCTAGAGACTGCAGACCAACTCTGGCCTGGACAAATCAGTGAACTTCTCTGCTCTTCCGTGGGCTAAACTGTATCTTTTCCATTAAGACCTGAGCTCCAACCTTGGGGAATGGCCTCTTCCAAATCTGCCCTTCCTTAGGTACTGTAGTTACTCTTCCTCCACCCTATATATAGTGAAATACCATATACAGTGTCCTCATACTTACCCACCAGTCGCCCTGGAGTAGATTTCAACTCATGATGATCCCATGTGTTTCAGAGTAGAACTGTGCTCCACTGGGTTTTCAACAGCTGTGATCTTTCAGAAGTAGGCCTTTTGGTTAATAGTCGAGTGCTTAACGGTCTGCCCCACTTATTGTTTTATCAGAGGAAAAAAAAAATCCGTCCTAGTTCAGAGTCCATGTTAAACGTAACCAACTTGTGGCTTCAGTGGCCTGGTTGGACTCAGGCTGATACAGACACTGTATATTTTGCACCAATTTTTTTACTTGAAATATTGAATATGACCAAACTGAATGCAGCAAATATAAAGAAAAAGAGCCATAAAGGAAAAAAGGATCCAACATTGTGAAGTACAAATATACCAGCTAAAATAAGTAAGAAAATTGTTCTGCCATAGTTGGGGAAGAGAAAAATTAGAATAATGAAACAATCGGGTTCATTTTCTTAGTCAGGTTGAAATACATATAACTTTAGGGGACATTTTCCTTTTTGACTTTTTGCTTCAGGGCCATGTTTTGGGCAGGAGACTGGAAGTTCCAGGTCTGAGCTCCAGCCTTCCTGATCTACTTGGCTGTTTCCTCTGAGATACTGCTATCTCCTTGGAATGCTGCCCTTCTCCTTAGAATGCTGCCCTGAGACACGCAAAAAAATTGGCAGACTTTTTTCTTCCTCCTAACCCCATTAGGAAACCTTGGTGGTATAGTGGTTAAAACAAGCAAGCAGAGGAGAGATGGTTTAAGATAGGTGCAAGACACTTGGAGGTTTCCAAGTAACGAAGCAGCAGAAGCTGAAGAGACAAGGACCTTCCTACAGAGCCAACAGAGACAGAAAGCCCTCCCCTGGAGCTGGCACTCTGAATTCAGATTTCTAGCCTTTTAACGGGTCTGGGAAACAGAGAAGTAACCCTGGTGGCCTAGATGTTAAGTACTACGGCTGCTAACCAAAAGGTCGACTCGATGGCAATGGGTTTGGTTTTTTGGGTTTTAACCCCATTAAGCCTGGTGGCATAGTGGTTAAGGCCTATGGGTACTAGCCGAAAGGTTGACAGTTTGAACCCACCAGGTGCTCCTTGGAAACCCTAAGTGGCAGTTCTACTCTGTCATATAGGGTCGCTATGAGTTAGAATCAACTCGATGGCTACGAGTTTGGTTTTTTGGTTTTAGCGCAGTTAAAGTTTAGTAGAAATATTTCTCTTCTTCCTTTAATAATAATAACAAACCCATTGCATCAAGTTGATTCCGACTCATAACGACCCTATAAAACAGAACAGAACTGCCCTGTAGAGTTGCCAAGGAGTAGCTGGTGAATTCGAACTGCCAACCTTTGTTTAGCAGCCATAGCTCTCAACCACTGTGCCACCAGGGCTCTGGATTTATCTGGTTATGTATCCCATATTGTTGATGTTGTTAGTTGCTGTCGAGTCATTTCTGACTCATTGTGACCCCATATGTTACAGAGTAGAACTGCTCCATAGGGTTTTCTTGCCTGTAATCCTAACAGGAGTAGATTGCCAGGCCTTTTGTTCTGGGGCACTAGTAGGGGGGTTCAAAGCACTAACCTTTAGGTAAGCAGTTGAGCATAAACCATTTGTGCCATCTTGTTGTTAGGTGCTATGGAGTTCATTTTGATTCAAACCCACCCCATGTGACAGAATAGAACTGCCCTATTTTTTTGGCTGTAATCTTTACAGGAACAGATCTCCAAGTCTTTTTCCCACACAGCCACTGGGTGAGTTCGAACCACTGACCTTTTGGTTAGGAGCTGAACGCTTAACCATTGGACCACTGAGGGACCTTATACTCAACCAACCAACCCATTGCCATCGAGTTGATTCCAATTCATAGCAACCTATCAGACAGGGTAGAACTGCCCCGTAGAGTTTCCAGGGAACGCCTGGTAGATTCGAACTGTCAACCTTTTGGTTAGCAGCCATAGCTCTTAACCACTAAGTCACCAGGGTTTACAAAAAAAAAAAAAAAACCACTGTCATCGAGTCGATTCCAACTCATAGTGACCCTATAGGACAGAGTAGAACTGCCCCAGAGGGCTTCCAAGGAGTGCCTGGAGGATTCGAACCATGAACTTTTGGTCAGCCCCCAATATCTTAACCACTGAGCCACCAGGGCATAAGCACTATATTGTTACAGTCTCTCTTGCTGCTTGGTGTGACCACATGACTAAGTTTTGGTCAATGGGATGGATGTAAGTGAAAAGTGGGATGGATGTAAGTGAAAAGTGGGATGTGTGACTTCTGAAAGGTATCATTAGAGAGAGGTGATAAGCCCTTTTTCCTCCATCCCTCTTTCCTGCAGCCAAAAGCATGAATAGAGCCCTGGTGACTCAGTGGTTAAGAGCTTGGCTGCTAACCAAAAGGTTTGCAGTTCGAATCCATCAGGCAATCCTTGGAAGCCCTATGGGGCAGTCCTACTCTGACCTACAGGGTTGCAATGAGTCAGAATTGACTTGATGGCACACAACAACAAAGTGTAAATGACATGGCAGGAGCTAGAGTAGCCAGCTAGGATCATGAGGCAATCTTGGAAGTGGAGGGCTAAGAAAGGGAAGCCAGGCATAAGGAAGCAACAAGATAGAAGGAGCCTGTGTCCCTGAGGATTTATTTCATGGAGCAAAACTTCATGGCCATCCTGGTCTGCCTACACCTGGACCTTAACACAAGAAACAAACAAATATCTGTCATGTTTAAGCCACTGTTCCTAAAGCTTACTAAGCCACTGTTACCTTGGGCTTGCAGTTGAACCTTATACTCAACTAATACAATAAATAATATAGTTTTGAGGAAGGAAAGAAGTTAATCTCATTTAGATAAATTTATAATACAGACCTGTAATTAAATGTCATTAAAAGGATTTCTTTTTAATTGGATCCACAATCAACCCCCATGGAAATAAAAAAAGTAGCAGTCACAAAATCAAACAATGTATTGCACTGGGCAAATCTGCTGCAAAAAAGACCTCTTTAAAGTATTGAAGTACAAAAAAGTCACTTTGAGGACTAAGATGTGCCTGACCTAAGCCATGCTATTTTCAGTCGCCTCATACACATGTGAAAGTTAGGCAATGAATAAGGAAGACCAAAGAAGAATTGATGCCTTTGAATTACGGTGTTGGCGAAGAGTACTGAAGGACAAACAGAAGAACAAACAAATCTGTCTTGGAAGAAGTACATCAAGAATGTTCCTTAGAAGCGAGGATGGCGAGACTTGTCTCACGTACTCTGGACATTTATCAGAAGAACAGTCCCTGGAGAGAGACATCATGCTTGGTAAAGTAGAGGGTCAGCGAAAGAGAGGAAAACCTTCAATGAGCTGGACTGACACAGTGGCTGCAATGATGATGATCTCAAGCATAGCAATGATTGTGAGGGTGGTGCAGGACTGGGCCGTGTTTTGTTCAGTTGTACATTGGGTCTCTGAGTCAGAACTGACTTGACAGCACCTAGTAACAACAACAATGACTTCAGAGTCTTCTGAATTGTTCATCATTCAACAGGTTTTTATTAAGAGTGGACTGTGTGACACAAACACACATGCTTAATAACAATATACAAAAAAGAAAGAAAAACATTCCAGAGGAAATGAGATTGTTATGAGAGAATATACATGATCAGCTAAAAGAGGTGATAAATTTTCAATTCCTTGGAGCCTTTAAGTTGGTTAGTTACCCTTTTGTCAGGTACTGCTCAGGTGAGTGCAGCAGTAGTTAACCTGACCTCTGAATATCCTTCCCAAGCTTGTTACTGGCTTATTCTGTTGTATTTATTTTTCCAATGTTTGCATCAAAATTATGCTAGAAACATGATAGTTCCTAATATGGACTGATAGTGCCTCAGACAGATGCTGCTAAAGTTATCAGGTACATTCATTTCCACAATTACTGTGTTCTCCTCTTGAGAAGAAAAAAATCTGGCAAATTCTAATTCTGAGGAAACTCAATTCACCTTGTAAAACATGCTTGTCATTCGTCTGTGGTCTAAATAATTTATTTCTCTGAATGTGTTGAAAATAAATTCTCTAAGCACTAGAAGGGAAAACCCTGCAAGTGTGATGGACATTCAGATATCCCCTATAGAGTGAAAAACAAATAGAACCATCTGGAATCAGGTTAATTAATTAGTTTTGGACTCAGGAAATAACAGTCAACCACTTTAAATAAAGTATGTTTCGTTCCTAGTATCAGCACTGTGAGAAGTTATTGTCTTACAGTTTTGTCTGAAGAGATTTCCAGAACCTTCACTAATATGCATCTTCCATTCCCCTCCTCTGATTATATGATTTTTTTCTGCTTCCACATAGTCTAAAATGAATTCTTACCTCATCTAGGCAATTCTACTTACCATTATCTAGAAGAGATTTTTTTAATTGCCCATAGTGACCCATTAATAAGTCATGAAACCAATTCAGTGGTTTGTAACAAGCATTTTTTTAATGACTAAAATAGAATAGCTATAAGAGAAAATTCAAGAGTTCATTCCACGTTATAAGGGTAAGTATTCTTTTATGAAAGGTTTGTTACAGCTGTGTGTATTCTAGGTCACAATGCAAAATGTATTTTTTTTTTATCGTAGGTTATAATCAAGAACCTTTGAATAAGATTTCTCTAGAAATGGTGACCTTCACTATTGCACCTATTTCCTCAGAAATGCTTTTTTTTTCTTTGCTTCAAAATTCTGTTGAACATTCGCTTCTAAGAATCATTTGTTCCCCAGTGAGAACAGCCTTCCTGTGTATCCACATATCTGTTATGTGTGTCTTAAACTATAGCAAACACTTGGAAACCCTGGTGGATAGTGGTTAAGAGTTACGGCTGCTAACCAAAAGGTTGGCAGTTTGAATCCACTAGGCGCTTGTTGGAAACTCCATGGGCCAGTTCTACTCTGTCCTACAGGTCACTATGTGTCAGAATCCACTCGACAGCAGTGGGTTTGGTTTGGTTTGGTTTGGAAACGTTTGGGAAACTCCAAACAATATAGCAAATCCAGGGGCTACTGGGTCGCTCTGGGGCTTTAGGACTAGACAAGATTTAAGGGCTTTCTCTACCCTGAGATGAGATGCTCCGTTTCTCTTAGTGATCAAACAAATGTCTGGGATGGTTCAGCTTTCAAGGAAAACTTCTGGAAGAAGTGTCAAGGGATGTTGTGAATTAGTTAATGCTAGTCTTTCCGTCCTCTTAATAATCGTCTAGGTTTCTTTCTTTGTTCCTTTCATTGTTTTTTTAAAAGATATTTATCTCAGCCTTTGCCTTTCTTGACTGTAGTCTCATGCCCCCGCTCCCACCACCATTTATTCACATGTGATACCTCTATCACTCTTTTAGTCATCCTCTAAACCTCATCCATCTCCAATAAAATATATCCAGGGTTTGCAAAACAGAACTGTGTACAACTTTCTAAATTCACATGCCCCATGATTTTCTTACAAAGGCAAGAAATTGTTCCTTCTTAAAAAGTTCTTAATGAAACCCAGCTTCTTTGTGATCTTGTTTTAATTCTTCACTGGAAATATTTCTGTCTTAGTTTCATATAGTTGTCAGAATAAAATACCACAAGGTAGGTAAAGTGGCTACCTTGTAGGTGGCTTTGGAGAACAGAAAGTTGTTGTCCCCCAGTTCTGGAGCCTGAAAGTCTAAATTTAGGGTATCGGCAAGGCTATGCTCTCTTTCTCTGTTGGCTCTGGGGGAAGATTCTTCCTTGTCACTTCAGTTTCTGGTAGCCTTGGGTGTTTCCTGGCATTCCTTGGCTCATAGATGGATCTTCTCATGCTGTCTTCTCCCTGTATGACTCTCCTTCCATGTTGGTCCTTCTCTTTTATAAAACAGCACTCAGTGGGATTAGAATTTACCCTACTTTGGTATGATTTCCTAACTGATAACATGTGTAAAGAAAAACCCTATTTCCCCAAATAAGGTCACGTTCACTAGTTCAGGGATTAGGGCTTCAACGTATCTCTTGGGAGAACAAAATTCAATCCATTACACTCCGCCCTTTGGCCTCCCAAAATTCATTTCCTTCTCATGTGAAAAATACGTCCACTTTTTCTCAGCATCTTCCAAAGTCTTCACCCATTCCAGTATCAACTCTGAGTCTAAAATCTCATCTTCTAAATCAAGTATGGGTGAGACTCTGAGTATGGTCCATCTTGGGGTAAAATTTCCTCTCCATATGTGGACCCATGAAACCTAGAATACAAGTTATCTACTTTCAAAGTACAATGATGAAACAGGCATAAAATAGACATTTCCATTCCAAAACGGAGAAACTGGAGGAAGGGAAATGATCAGGCTGAAACCCAGCAGGAAAAATTCCATTAGATCTCAAGAGTTGAAAATAATCCTCTGTGCTCCAAGCATGTATTAACAATGGCTCTACCCTCCAGACTCTAGATGTTGGCCCTGCCGTAGTATTCTGGGTGGAGGCCTCCTTGGCCCTGGGCATCAACCCCACTTTCTAGACTTACTGGTACATAGCCCCTAACCCCCTCAGCTTTGGGCAATGGGCCTGTTCTCCAAACCACTCGAAGTGGTGAACACACTGCCTTGGCCCTGTGTGGTCCCATTTTCCTAGATTACCAGATTGCTGGCCCTGCTCCCTCAACTTTGGATGGTGGCCCCACTCTTTAAAATCTAAGAAGCAAAAGTCCTAACTCCTTGCCCTGCGCCCTCCTCCTTCTGCTGTTCTTTGAACTGCTCCCGGTATCATCCTTTCCTTTTCTTGAAGAACAACAGATGTTCCTAGCCAAACTGCTCCCTGGTACTTTTCCTACCTGTAAATTACAGGAGGAGTTTCTGGGTGGCACAAATGGTTAAGCACTCAACTACTAGCCCATCGACTCAACGACAACAGGGTCATCATACTATGTGAGGAGCTCTGGTGGTGTAATGGTTAAGAGCTTGGCTGCAAACAAAAAGGTTGGCAGTTTGAATCCACCAGCCGCTCCTTGGAAGCTCTATGGGGCAGTTCTACCCTGTCCTGTAGGGTCACCGCGAGTCGGAATTGACTCAACAGCAACGAGTTTTATACTATGTGAAGGAGTCTCTGGGTAGCACATATAGTTACGTGCTTGACTCTTAGCTAAAAGATTGGCAGTTCAAACCTACCCAGAGGTGTCTCAGAAGACAGGCCTGGAGGTCTGCTCCTGAAAGGCCACAGCCTTGGAAACTCTATGGAGCAGATCTGCTCTGCACACATGGGGTCATCATGAGTCAGAATCAACTTCACAGCAACTAACAACAACAAAAACAAAATTACCGGAACGGAGAATTTTCCTCCATTCCATCCTGTCTCTGTCTACTTCAGTATAAACTGAGAGCATTTTTTTAATTAATTTTTTTATTGTACTGTAAGTAAAAGTTTACAAATCAGGTCAATCTCTCATCCAAAAACTTATATACACCTTGCTATATACTCTTTGTTGCTCTCCCTGTAATGAGACAGCACATTCCTTCTCTCCACCCTATATTCCCTGTCTCCATTCAACCAGCCCTGCCCTCTGCCTTCTCACCTCCCCTCCAGACAGAAGCTGCCCACATAGTCTCATATGTCTACTTGAGCCAAAAAGCTCACTCATCACCAGTATCATTTTCTATCTTACAGTCCAGTGCAATCCCTGTCTGAAGAGTTGGCTTTGGGAATGATTCCTGTCTTGGGCTAATAGAAGGTCTGGGGACCATGACCTCCAGGGTCCTTCTAGTCTCAGCCAGACCATTAAGTCTGGTCTTTTTATGAGAATTTGAGGTCTGCGTCCCACTGCTCTCCTGCTCCATCAGGGGTTCTCTGTTGTGTTCCCTTCCAGGGCAGCACCATCTAGTTCTTCTGGTCTCCGGCTTATGTAATTTCAAATTTATGTGGCCCTTTCTGTCTCTCAGGCTCATAATTACCTTGTGTCTTTGGTGTTCTTCATTTAAACTGAGAGCATTTTTGTTGAGATGGTTATTTGGTTGTCTAGCCAAACCCTTGGTGTCCTTTCCAGAGTGTGGTTTCTTAATTTTTACAAATAAATTTTCCAAATCTTTAAGTTCTGATTTCTTTTTGCTTGCCAGTTCATTCTTTATGTCTTTGCTCCCGCATTTTACTATAAGAAGCAAGGAGAAACCATGCTGCACCTTGAAGATTTTGTTTAGAAATCTCAGCCAAATATCCAAGTTCATCACCAATAAGTTCTAATTTCCATAAAACATTCTAACATAAATCAGCCAAATTATTTACCACCTTATCACAAAAATCACCTTTCCTCCAGTATCCAATAATGTCTCCATCACTTCCTTTTAAAACATCACCAGATGCACATTTAACATTTCCAGCAACACTTTGTTCATGACAACGGAAATTTTCCCCACAGCTCTCCTCAATTCTTTCTGAGCCCTCATCGGAATTCTCCTTTATGTCCATAATTCTACCAACAGTCTCTTCAAGGCAATCTAGGCTCTTACTATCAAGCTCATCAAAACCCTTCCAGCCTCTACCCATTGGCAGGGCTATGTTCTCTCTTTCTCTCTCTCTTTCTCTGCCAGCTCTGGGGCAAGAGCCTTCATTGTCTCTTTCAGCTTCTACAGCCCTGGATATTTCTTGGTGCTCCTTTGCTGCTTATAGATGTACCTGCCTCCATCATCACACACTGTCTTCCCTCTGTGTTTGTGAACCGATTTCTGTGTCTGTCTTATTTTATAAAATACTACTCAGAAGAGACTAGGATTTACACCCACCCTAATCCAGTATGACTTTGTTAACTGATAACATCTTTAAAAAAAAAAAGCCTATTTCACCAAACGATGTCACCCCGACTGGTCCAAGGGTTAGGACTTCAACGTATCTTTTTGGGAGACAAAATTCAGTCCGTAACGATTACAATTTACAAAACTCCTTAGCTATGCCTCAACTGCGTTGGATTGCTTGGAGCCAATAATTTTAAGAAAAATATAACTTGAATTATTGTACCCCAAGTGTACTCCAATAGAATTTGTCCATACTGAAGCTCAATGACTAGTTTTAAGCTCATATTTAAAGATGTTAACTATAACCAATGCCTAAAGAATCTATTTATCCTTACCATTTAGTTTGATATCTGCTCCCAATCTCATGTACAATTTCAAAAAAAAATCGTTGTGATAACTTTTGAAAGTTTAAATAAATGATATTTACTGACTTCCTTTTGTCCAAGAGCTCAAATAAATTATTTACATACGGCTTCCTGTTGGAAAGGATCATATAATTTGAGGAGAACAAACTTAACTAGGTCAGGGAGCAAATGCTCGATCCACTTTGCCAATACCTGTGGCATATTATATTTGCTTGCAAATAAATATTTGAAATATAGTTAACCTACATTACATATTTTTATTTATTTATTTATTTTTATAATTTACTTTTGACCACTCTCTCTGGAGCTGCAAAGAAGCATATGACTTTCTGGATTGGGGAAGGGACTAGGAAAGCAGGTCCCCTCACATAGTAAAAGGTAGAGATGAGACTAGATCAGAAGTATTAAATCAAGAGGTCTGTATGAAGGAGTTTACAATCAAAATCTAAATAAGCAATTTCTAAAAAGGGAAGAAATATACATAATTTCTGTTCAGTAAAAACCAACTCTCATTTTTTTTGTCACCAAAGAGTTCTTGTCTCTCTTAATCAATGAATTTTAAATGCCCAATTACTTCAAATGTAAAAATAAAAAGAACATGATCAAAACGAATTTTATATTACTTTATTGTAAGTATGCTTCTTTGGTAATTTTACATATGTTTGCTCTTCAGGCATTGTGAAATTAAACTGAATGGAGCAATGGAAGTGTCTGTAATGTAGTTCTATCAAGTGTCAGTATTTTTTTTTTTTTTTTTTTGCAGACTAAGGAATTAGGGAGTGATTAATGGCATTGAACAATGAATGAAAAAAAATTTTATTCCAATCCTAAAGACCTCCTGATAATCTCAGGCAAATGTTTCTCGCTCGAATGCCTGGGGCAGTTTATCTGTCAGTCTTTCTACTGAGAGCTGGCAATAAGGCCACTGGGGGAGATCATGAAACACCATGGACTTTGGAGCCACCAAGGTACCTGCGCTCCTCAACATCATGAATCTTTCTGACAAACCCAGGAAATAGGCTCCCTATTCTCTAAAGAACTAACCCAAGTAGCTTCTTGGATCAAGTCCAACTGGCTGGAGCTCAGCCCAGATAAAACAAAAATGAACCTAATTGAAAAGAGGAGAATTTGGCTAACCGACAAGAAATCCAATATCAACTCTTTTTAAGGGCCAACATTGTCAGGCTGCTGAGTAATTCTGTGGTAAATTGCTATTTTCAGAAGCCCAAAGGGATGCATTGGTGAAAAATGCATTCTTCCACCTCTAGCCAGGAAACCAAGAGCCAGACGTGAAACGTAATTCTAGAAAGTATTGTCTTGAATTTACTCAATACGCGTTCTGAATAGCGTAAAGTGGAAACATACAGGTGACAGGTATATTATCTCTAAGTAGAGCCCCATAAAGCACTCAATTTGGTCTCTGTAGAAAGCAATCAAGTACAAACTCTTAGTGAAGTAAACACTGAGCCAAGAGCCCAAAGTCCAGGCTTTATCACTAAACCAGCTGCATGAATTTGTACTTAATTTCTCTAACCCTCTGTTTCTTTTGAAATAGTTCTTTTGAAACATACCAAAATTTATAGAGAGCAACATGCAAAATTTATAGATACAGGTATGTATCTAGCTTTGCTAAATCTTAGTATTTGGACTTATTTGCTTCAGGTTGTTTTAAATTATAGATGTCCCTGGGTGGTGCAAATATTTTGTGCTCTACTACTAACCTAAAGGTTAGCAATTCAAACCTACCCAGTGGTTCCACAAAGAAAGGCCTGGTGAATTGTTTTTGTAAAGGTTATAGCCATGAAAACCCTACAGAGCAGTTCTACTCTGTAATATACAGGGTTGCCTTACAGCCGTGAAAATCTTTCATGAGTCATGGGGCACCATGAGTCAGAATCAACTCGACAGCAACTACTCATCCTTGTTTGTTTCCAACTTTCATGTTTCCATCACCAGTAATTATCAATGCATTCTTATTGCATGTTTGATCAACTTCAGACTGCAGTGGTTGATAAAAATCTGCCATTTTGGGATCCTCAAAAAAAAGCAGAGAATTCTTCAGGGAAAGGTTAGAGAGATGGAAATACCGCCTTCAGAAGTGTGTAGACCTAAATGGAGGATATGTTGAGCAACAATAGCTTCACATTTTGATATTTTTGCTTAATAAAGGTTTCTATAATTTTGTAGCAATACTTTTTGACTTACCCTTGTATATTTGTAGAACAAAGGGTAAACTAGACAGTTTCCAAGGTCTTTTTGCATTCCTTGGAAAAACCAGTGGCTCGGCTTCCAGCATCATAGCAACACACAAGTCACCGCTGTATAACAAACTAACAGACAGGTGGTGGTGTTTTCGTTTTAGCTGGTTTAGCTGGTAAAAATGGTGTGAGGATGTCTGACCTCATCTAACTTCACAAGGGGGGAGAATCAAGACCAACAACATCAGCCCAAGGCTGATTCCTATGAGGCGGAGGTCAGATATACCACCTCTCTCCAACATATTTTTACCAATTCTGACACCAGCCATCCCTACTACGCCACTCTCTACTTCTCTGCTGGGTTCAATAATTTGTTGCAATGGCCACACAGAACTCACAGACCATACTGACAGTTATGGAGTTTATTAGGGAAGTAACAGGTTACAACTTGGGATCAGGATCAACAGGCTACAACTCAGGATCAGGAAGCATGTAGACAAAGTCACCTTTCTTTAGCTCAGGACAGCTCTCTCAGCTCCTTTCAGCCATACTCTTCTCAACGCCCTCAGGACAGGTTTCTCTTGGCCTCCTCAAGACAGGCCTCCTGTCTCGGGATGCCTGGCCTCTGCCCTCCTCAGTCAAGTGTTACAAAACCTTTTAGCTGTGCCAATAAGTACCCAAGAGGCACCACTCCACCACTAAGCCTTGGTTCAAAGGCTTTCAGCTGTCTTGCTCAGTGGGTTGGCATGTCCACTCTAGCCACCTCATCCTGTGGGCTGAGAAGCCCATTGTCTCTTGCTGGTCTCCTGGTTCTGTTGCTGCTGTTTCTTTGCTGCACTTGCCACCACTTCTTGCCATCTCTGGTGTTACAACTTTCTCTCTCTCTTCACGTCCAATTCCCTTGATGGGCCACAAGTAATTCTCCTTGGGTGGGAGTTACAAGAGCATGCATGGCTATAAGGGCCATACTAAGTAAATCACTGCACCACATGTACTCTACACACATAGGGTAGCTGTGAGCTGGAATTGACTCAATGGCAACTAACGACAACAGCATATTTTGCTATACTAAAACCTTTTGGAAATATCCATATTAGAAAAAAAATCCTTTATTTCTAAAAAGCACTGAGTTTACTGTCTATAATGTCTACGGACAAAAATATACAACTTCAGGCTTTGATTTTACTGTTTCTTCTCAAAGTGGCCTGTCAAAAATTATAATTGCAAGCCAACATTGCCACCTAATGTTGAAAAGCTTAATTGCATCATCTGATGATTGTTTAACATTTTAAATTGCAAAAGTTGGTATTTAAAAATATAGAGAGAGAAAATTTTATCATTCTGAGTCAGAATCGACTTGATGGCACTGGGTTTTTGGGTTATACAAAATTTTGAAGTTATATATTACTATGAGAATGTCACAATATAATAAGTTTTGAGGAGGGGTAACACTCGTCAGACATATCGACAAGATTAGGAGATAAGATTTCTACTTGCCTTACGGTCCTGCATGTCCAACTCCTAGAATACTCACCCTCTCATCTCCTCTTTAAGGATTTTCAAACTCCAGCCTTAGACCTTCTCTGTCTTTATGCCAAGGCTGTTCAAGTCCTAAAGTAATGTAGCCATTGGGTCAATTCCAACTCATGGTGACACCATATGTTACAGCGTAGAACAGCTCCATAGGGTTTTCTTGGCTGTGATCTTTACAAAAGCAGTTTGCCAGGCCTTTCTTCCATGGGGTGGCTCAGTGGGTTCAAACCCCCAACTTTAGATTAGCAGCCGATTGCAAACCACTTGCAATACCCAGAGACCTTAGCCTTAATATATTACGATGCTAATTCTGGACAGCCAGTTAGCATCTGGAATACCAATTACCACTGAGATGATTCAACTCATGGAGACCCCATGTGTGAGAGTAGAACTCAGCTCCACAGGGTTTTCAATGACTCGTTTTTTTGGAAGTAGATCACCTGGCCTTTCTTCTGCGGAGCCTTTGCATGGAATCAAACCTCCAACCTTTCTGATTAGCAGTCAGCACATTGACAATTTGTACCACCCAGGGACTCCAGAGTCTGGGATAAGCCTGGAAATGGCTGGTGTCTGGATTGCTAACAGGTGAGCTCCTGCTTTAGCACTCACGTATATAAGGTCATGATTCTTAGCATAAGTCTCCTTGAAGCCACATGTGTCCTGTCTTGTTTGGTTTTTTAATTCCCTGATGAAATTGGAACCCAGTCTTGAGCCTCTGCATTGTACTTTGAGATATCTACACTGGAGCCCTTACTGACAGCTTAGCCCCTGCCAGAACACCCTAAAAAAAAACTGGGGAAAATCACGAGAAAGAAATTGAGTAAACTCTCCTTATCCCAAGCATTTGAAAAAAGAATCTGCCACCTGTCCAAGGCAGGCATCACCAGGATTCATAAATATGGGTCAAGGGTCATCAAATCAGAACCCTGGGCTTAGCCCAGATCAGACTCATACCTTTAGGTGCTATGATTGGGCTGCTTCTCCTTGGAGCCAAGCCTGAGCCAGCAGTACAACCCTCACTCATTCCTATCTTACCATACTTGTCTGATATATTGTTGTTGTTGTTAGGTGCCATTGAGTCGGTTCCAACTCATAGCGACCCTATGCACAACAGAACAAAACATTGCCCAGTTCTGCACCATTCTCACAATTGTTGCTATGCTTAAGCCCATTGCTGCAGCCACTGTGTCAGTCCATCTCCTTGAGGGCCTTCCTCTTTTTTGCTGACCCTCTGCTTTACCAAGCATGATGTCTTTCTTCAGGGACTGATCCCTCCTGATAACATGTCCAAAGTGTGTGAGACATAGTCTTTCCATCCTTGCTTCTAAGGAGCATTCTGGTTGTACTTCTTCCAAGACAGATTTGTTTGTCCTTTTTACAGTCCATGGTATATTCAGTGCTCTTCACCAATACCACACACAATTCAAAGTCATGAATACTTCTTCAGACTTCCTTATTAATTGTCCAGCTTTCCCATGCATGTGAGGTGATTGAAAACAGGCCCACTGTAGTCCTCAAGGTGACATCTTTGCTTTTCAACACTTTAAAGAGGTCTTTCACAGCATATTTGCCCAATGCAATGCGCCTTTTGATTTCTTGACTGCTGCTTCCATGCATGTTGATTGTTGATCCAAGTAAAATGAAATCCTTCACAACTTCTATCCTTTCTTCATTTATCATGATGTTGCTTATTGGTCCAGTAGTGAGGATTTTTGTTTTCTTTATGTTGAGGTGTAATCCATACTAAAGCCTGTGGTCTTTGATCCTCATCAGTAAGTGCTTCAAGTCCTCTTCACTTTCAGCAAGCAAGGTTGTGTCATCTGCATAACACAGGTTGTTAATGTGTCTTCCTCCAATCCCGATGCCCCGTTCTTCTTCATATAGTCCAGCTTCTCGGATTATTTGCTCAGCATACAGACTGAATACGTATGGTGAAAGGATATGACCCTGACGCACACCTTTCCTGACTTTAGACCATGCAGTATCCCCTTGTTCTATTTGAACGACAGACTCTTGATCCATGTACAGATTCCTCATGAGCACAATTAAGTGTTCCGGAATTCCCATCCTCCACAATGTTATCCTTAATTTGTTATCATACACTCAGCCTTAGCAGGGTGAATAAAACACAGGTAAACATCCTTCTGGTATTCTCTGCCTTCAGGCAGGATCCATCTGACTTCAGCAATGATACCCCTGGTTCCACGTCCTCTTCTAAATCCGGCTTGAATTTCTGGCAGTTCCCTGTCAATATACCATTGCATTCACTTTTGAATGATCTTCAGCAAAATTTCGCTTGCACATGATATTAATGATATTGTTTGGTAATTTCCCCATTCAGTTGGATCACCTTTTTTGGGAATAGGCATAAATATGGATCTCTTCCAGTCAGTTGGCCAGGTAGCTGTCTTCCAAATTTCCTGACATAGACGACTGAGCATTTTCAGAGCTGTATCCATTTGTTGAAACATCTCAGTTGGTATTCCATCAATTCCCAGAGCCTTGTGTTTCACCAATGTCTTCAGTGCAGCTTGGACTTCTTCCTTCAGTACCATTGGTTCCTGAACATACGTAACCTCCTGAAATGATTGAACGTCAAACAATTCTTTTTGGTATAGTGACTCTGTGTATTTCTTTCATCTTCTTTTGATGCTTCCTATGTTGTTTAATATTTTCCCCATAGAATCCTTCAGTACTGCAACTCGAGGCTTGAGTTTTTTCTTCAGTTCTTTCAGCTTGGAAAATGCCAAGTGTGTTCTTCCGTTTTGGTTTTCTATCTCTGTCTCTTTGCACATGTCATCATAATACTTTGTCTTCTTGAGCCACCCTTTGAAATCTTCTGCTCAGCTCTTTTACTTCATCATTTTTTCCTTTTGCTTTAGTTCCTCGACGTTCAAGAGGAAGTTTGAGTCTCTTCTGACATCTATTTAGGTCTTTTCTTTCTTTCCCATCTTTTTAATGAGTTCTTCATTCTTCATGTATGATGTCCTTAATGTCATCCTACAACTCCCCTGGCCTTCAGTCAACAGTGTTCAGTGCGTCAAATCTATTCTTGAAATAGTCTCTAAATTGAGGTGGTTTATACTCAAGGCTGCACTTTGGTTCACGTGGACTTGCTCTGATTTTCTTCAGTTTCAACTTAAACTTGTGTATGAGTGACAATCTGGTCCGCAGTCAGCCCCTGCCCTTATTCTGACTGATGATATTGAGCTTTTCCTTCATTTCTTTCCACAGATGTAGTCAATTTGATTCGTGTATATTCCATCTGGTGAGGTCCATGTGTATAGTCGCCATTTATGTTGGTAAAAAAGGTATTTGCAATAAAGCAGTCAGTCTTGCAAAATTCAATCATGTGATCTCTGGCATCCTTCCTATCACCAAGGCCATAATTTCCAACTACCAATCCTTCTTTGTTTCCACCTTTCGCATTTCAATCTCCAGTAATTATCAGTGCATCTTGATTGCATGTATCATCAATTTCAGACTGCAGAAGTTGGTAAAAATCTTCAATTTCTTCATCTTTGGCCTTAGTGGTCGGTGCATAAGCTTGAACAGTCGTATTAACTGGTCTTCCTTGTAGGTGTATGGATATTATCCTATCACTGACAGCACTGTACTTCAGGATAGATCTTAAAATGTCCTTTTTGACAATGAATGCAATGCAGTTCCTCTTCAAATTGTCATTCCTGGCACAGTAGATTGTCAAAATTCAAATTCAAAATTACCAATACCAGTTCATTTCAGCTCACTAATGCCTAGGAAATCTATCTTTATGTGTTCCATTTCATTTTTGATGACTTCCAATTTTCCTAGATTCATACTTTGTATTTTCCAGGTTCTGATTATTAATGAATGTTTCAGCGGCTTCTTCTCATTTTGAGTCATGCCACATCAGCAGATGAAGGTCCTGAAAGCTTGACTCCATCCACGTCATTAAGGTCAACTCTACTTTGAGGAGGCATCTCTTCCCCAGTCGTATTTTTAGTGCCTTCCAACCTGAGCGGCTCTTCTTCTGGCACTATATCAGACGATGTTCCACTGCTATTCATAGGGTTTTCACTGGCTGATTCTTTTCAGAAGTAGACCACCAGGTCCTTCTTCCTAGTCTGTCTTAGTCTGGAAGCTCAGCTGAAACCTGTCTGTCATGGGCAACCCTGCTGTTATTTGATATCGGTAGCATAGCTTCCAGAGTCACAGCAACACACAAGCCCCCACAGTACAACAAACTGACAGATACATGGGTAACAGCAAACTTCTTTAAAGTATCTTCGAAGGTTTTTATAACAGGTAAGAAAGAGCATAAATAAAAAGGACAGAATGTAGATGAAAGAGGAGGAATAATAAGGATGAAAAAGAGAAGAAGAGGAACATTTTTCTCTGTTAGAGACCATGTTACATATTCCATATGACTCACCCACTGCAAGACTAGATGCTTCCTCTATAGTGAAGAAATGCTTGCTGGCTGATATTGAAGCAAAGCGTAGAAAGGAAACACAGGACTGCAAAGACATAATGTGTAGTTCAACAGATTTTTTTTGGTAGGATAAATTATAACCTCGACATACATTGATTGAGGTTCGAGTAAATACCTGAAATGCCAAATTAACCCAAAGCCATGTTAAGTCATGTCACTATAGGCACAGATAGAAATCTTATATTAATTCTGGTGATTTGTGTTAAGAATTTTTTACACCACGTCTGCACTCAGGACTAAAAATTTTGTATGATTAATTAGCAGTATCTTCCACAGTCACACACTTGTCATTTAAGTCCTTTTGCTTGTCTAGAACCACCCACCTATTAACTCCTTCCTGGTTCTCTAAATAAGTGCTTCTCAAACTTTAATCCATGTATGAGTCACCTGGGGATCTTGTTAAAATGCAGATTCTGATACACTAGAGCTGGGGTGGGGCTGAGATTCTGCATTTCTAAGAAGTTTCCAGGTGACACTGATGATGGTCCATAAAATTTTCAGGTTTCCTTTTCTACTACTACAGCAATTCTCTTATTAATCTCCCAGAAGTATTATTACCTATGTCCCTTTTGCTTACTACTTGCCAGTCAGAGAGGTAAAATAATAGCCACTGCTAATCAGATCTTTTTTTTTTTTAATTTACTATAAAAGATTCCTACCACATTTTATGATTTTCAGTGTTATGTATTTCAATGTTTATGTGTGTTTATTTGTATAATAAAGTCTGATTTAGCATGCTTTTATCAATAAGGAATTTCTGTCTACCACCTTTCCTAAGTCCGATGGTACAAAATGATTAATGCCCTTAAAATGATCCCAAAGGTCTACACAATCCTAAGCTTCCTACTAAATTATCAAATAAACAATATTCATTATCATTTTAAAATTAATTTTACTTTATTGTTTTCTAATTCTTTTTTTAAATGGTATTCCAAACATGATGTATATAGTCATTCCCAGGCACTCTGAACACAGTTTATTCCTCAACAATGCAATTGCCTGAGGGTGAGGGATACTTGTTCTCTTTTATAAAGATTATTACATAAATGGGACTTACATGGAAAAAATCAGAAGATATAGATACTGACAAATTAATCAGGTTATATCTTTGCACATTGTTGTGAAAAATCCCCAAATACAATAGTTCTTTATTCACAGTACCTCACATATGAATGCGTGGGTTTTGTGCCCTGTACCAAATCATATATTCCTTACAGAAAAATTCCCTGGGTGAGTCTTTCTATTCTTCCAATTTACAATTGATTATAATCACATGACCAAAATAATCAGCTTTTTAGTCTTGTGTAGAGTCTGTGGGCCCACTTTCCATGCCAGATCCTTCAATAGTTGAAAATTCTGTGTCGATAATCGGTTTCAGAAAGTTCTCAACCTTAGTTAGTCTCTGCTTCAGTTTCTGTTGCGTTGACTCATACTCAGCCAGGATCCGGGCAAACCTTGTTTGCAGAAGGTCTACTGAACCTTCCATTCTGGAGACCTTCTCTTCCAGGTCTTTAGGATCACTCCCGGCATTTGCGATATTTATATCCAATAGGCCATCTTTCATCAAGATTTGCCTCCCTTTCTCTTCTAGCATAGTTTTGGCATCTGGGTACTCGGTTAGAGCTTCCATGAGGTCATCTTTTGAGAGACAAAACAGATCTGAGTAGCCAATACTTTTAATATTGGCCGTTCTTCGATTTCCAGCTTTGCTGCCTTTAATGTTAAGAATGCTAATCTCACCAAAGTAGCTGCCATCACTGAGAACCACAAACTGAGTGACCCCATCATCTGCTACCACGGCAAGTTTGCCTTCTTTGATGATGTACATCTCACGTCCGATATCTCCTTTCTTGCAAATGTAATCTCCAGGACTATAGACTTGGGGTTGTAATTTCAAGACCAACTCCACCAGCAGGCCAGCTTCACAGTCAGCAAAAATGCGCACCTTTTTCAGTGTGTCTAGGTGAACGTTGATGGCAATCTCTGCTCTGAGTTTATCAGGTAGATACTTCAAGACTTCCTTCTCATCCACTGTTTTTTTGTTGGTCCACAAGTAGTCAAACCATTTGATAACTCGCTTTTCCATATCTTTGCTTACATTGCGAAAATGCATATATTGCTTTATAGCATCAATTCTTGCTTGAAATTCTGCTCTAGCTGCATTCATGTTGGAAATCATAGAACCTATGTTACCAACAATGGTAGCAAAAATTAACACTCCAATTAGGAAATCAACCACCACAAAGACATACTCAGAATCTCTAACAGGAGGTGGTGTTTCACCAATCGTGGTCAAAGTCAGTGTAGACCAGTAAAGGCTGTATACGTATTTTCTTGCCAAACGGCCAAATTCAGGATCATTAACATCAGGATAGACCCATGTGTCATTTCCAAATCCAATAGCTTTGGAAATAGAGTAATATACACATGCATTCCAGTGGATGATGATGACGATATACATAACAAGGTTAGAAATCCTGAAGATGTTTGGGTAGTTTGTCCTCGTTTCTGTTCTCTGGAAGAACTCAAACATCCGAGAGATCCTTAACAGTCTATTTAATCTAATTTCTGGATAGTTCCACCCCAGCTTAAAATACAGCAGATCAGTTGGTATCACTGATAAAACATCAAGTTTAAATTGCAAAGTCGATTTATATTTCTCTATGAGTTTACGCTCTTCCTTTACCAGCAGTCCTTGTTCCAGATAACCTAAAATAGAAAAAAAAAAAAAAAATTAATGCTTCTCCTTTTTATGCCAATGAGAATTTTCCAAAAGCTACTCTGAGTGAATTTTGTTGTGTGCCACATAAGGTATTCATTTTCAACAAATACACCCAAAAACCAAACTCATCACCATTGAGTTGATTCCAACTCACAGAGACTGTATAGAACAGAGAACTGCTGCATATGGTTTCCAAGGCTGTAATCTTTATGGAAGCAGACTGCCATATGTTCTTCCCACAGAGCAGCTGGTGGGTTTGAACCACTGACCTTTCAGTTAGCAGCCAAGCGCTTAACCACTGCACCACCAGAGCACTTTTTCAACAAATAAGCCTTTAATAACATAATAAGTTATGAGTTCTAATCAACATAGCATGTTGAGAAATATTCTATTGCCAAAATAAAGTATAAATTTGTAAATGTAAAAATGTGAGAGACTATATACAATGTACTTTGAGCCCTAAAGTTCCGTTTTAGATCCAGCGTCTCCTAGCTAGGTAAAGCCAGTTCTCCTACGGAAATGTTTCCTGAACACCCTGGTTTTATGCCAAAATGCCTCAAGCCACTCTCTTAATAGAGCCCCAAGTGCACTCTCAAACTTTGGGTACCAGCCTTGCTGTCTGACTGTTGTGCATATTCTTGCTTTGCCCTTCAATATGAAGGATGTGTTCTTCTAGGCTGCATTTTCATCTCTTCTTCTTACACCCCCACCCCTCTTATGCTTTCTTGGGACATTTCCTTCTCCTATGCTGCTACCATGGGCCTTGTATGTTAAACCCAGAATTTTACCACGCTTATGCATTAACATGGAGCCTTGGTGGCATACTGGTTAAGAGCTCGGCTGCTAACCAGAAATTTAGCAGTTCAAATCCACCAGCCACCCCTTGAAACCCTATGGGGTAGTTCTACTCTGTCCTATAGGGTCACTATGAGTCAGATCAATTCGACAGCAATTTTTTTTTTTTTAACACATTAGACTGAGTCCTTGATTGGTGCAAACAGTTACCGTTCTTGGCTGCTAATTAAATTTGGAGATTAGAGTCTACCCAGAGGCTCGTAGTTTCAAAACTACTGATCTTTTGGTCAAATAGGACAAATAGAGCTATAAATACAACAGCATTGCTCCAGAGTCCTGATATTTACGGACTGTCCCTATTTTACATGGTGCTTCTTAAAAGCTTAAA
Organism: Elephas maximus indicus; assembly: GCF_024166365.1. Classification (NCBI taxonomy): domain Eukaryota; kingdom Metazoa; phylum Chordata; class Mammalia; order Proboscidea; family Elephantidae; genus Elephas; species Elephas maximus. The sequence continues at coordinate 111,295,802 of NC_064823.1, read as the reverse complement.
CCACAACTAAACATTTACTTGTGGAGAGAAGTATAAAAACAGCTAAGTTGAACCCAACTAACAAGAATATTTCAAGTAGGAAGCTATCAGATGCTGTACCTTGGTTATTAATGCCCCACCATGAACCACAAAATTGATTTATAAAATTTCTGGTTACAGCTCTACAAGGTACAATGACATTTTCCCTATTCTTCTTCAATGTATCTCCCTATTAGGTAGCTATTACTCTTTTCCCGCAGAGCGGACAGAATATATTAAATCTCTCTATTCTCCCTGCCTGGCATAAACCCAGTGAACAGGATAATAGGGGAAAGCCACCAATCCACATTTAAAAGGTTGCCTAGTAACATTCCTCTGAATCTGTTGGATTGGCCTAAGCCTATGGGTAGGCATATTTTACTGTTGCTTTCAACTGTGCCTTTTCCTCTAAAACAGATTTTGTTGAGCTTATTTTGAAGAATACTTGATCTAGGAAATTGCAAATCATAGAAATAAAAGCATGAAATTTTAAAATATCTAAAACCAAACATATTTACCTGTCCTTGTTCGTACAAACATATCGAGAAGATAGACTACATCTGATAAGTAATCAAAAACGAGCCAATATTTTAGGTAATTAGACTGAAGTTCATCAAAACATGCTCTGTAAAAGAAAAACATGTATAATTAAAATGAAATGGGGGCCAATTTGAAGTCTTCTTTGTGTAACTTTTATCAGGATGAGAAATATGCTAAGGCTGGGAAGGACTCTTAGAGTCCATATAATCAACCATGGCTTTCCTGACTCTTTCCCAGGTCTTTAGTTTCTCACACTTCTGAATTCCAACATTTTTTCCATTATACTAGTCTACGTTGTAACAACATAAATAAGAATAAATACTCTCAAGCTAAAGTCAAAATATGTTGGTTGAACCATATTGATCACCAGGTTCATATTGACTATCTGTACCCCAAATGTTTCAGCAAATTACACTTAGTCCTAGATGGCTGAGAATTTTACCATGGACAAGACAGGGAACAATGGAATTTACTTGGGAGCTATACCTTGCTCTGTAACAACCTAGATCCTTGATCTTTTTCCACTGTTGGCAACACTTTTTCTCATAGGTCTAAGAAAATAAAAAATTTCTCCCAAAGTTCTAATGAAATGTTTGAGTAATCAAAAGTTTAATCCCAGTAATGGAGACCCAAGTATATTAGGAACTAAAGCACCTATTCCTGATCTCAGGAAAAGCATATTGAGAATAATGTAACCTCTTTAAGACCAGTGTTGGGGAAAAGGAAGATATCCTGAAGAGCTCTAAGTCAAATTGCTTAGTCAATTAGCTGGAAAACTGGAAGTGGGCTGACATCCACAAAAATAGACACCTTACTCAACAACAATAACAAAATAAATAAAATTGAAAAAAAAAAATACATAGACACCTTGCAATAATCATAGTCCAGTTATACATAACAGGTAAAGTGATGCAAAACAGCCAGTTGTAATATGTGTTTCCCGAAGGATCAATAACCATGACTTCTTTCTTCTTCCTAGCAGCAAGTAGAAATAAAAGGGAAGGTTACCAAGAAACAACATTTTTATTTCACGTATCAAATATGGTTACACGGATCACTGATAACTAATGAAACAGAAGTAAGTTGGAAAAGCTTATTCTACAGTGAGAAGATAAGGTTTGCATAAGTGCACTAGCCATAGTAAACTGATTTATTGAGATGGGTAGATAGTTAAATTATCAGTCATACATTACGCCATGCATTAGACTAAGTTTCTCAAAGTCCTGGTTTTGCCATGATGCTGTAGACAGTTCTATCACTCCAGCCACTGAAACAGAACAGTGATGGAGATCATGCAAAATGACAGATATTCCCTAGACTTCTTTGGTAGGTTGTGGGTAGTGAAACAATGGTGGCTTTGCCACCCCATACCAGGTAACAAAGCAACTAGTAACTACACTGTCAGGGGGACATATGCCTTCTTTCTCACCTGTAGGAAAAGAAGAAGAATATAACACAATCTAACAAAAAGCACTTGTTCATAAGCTGGAAGGAAGGATTCTTTAAGAGAGGCAGTAAAGGGTAGGAGGAAAGGAGAAGAAAATACAAAGCCAAATGGAAAAAAAAAATTTTTTTTCTGGTATCAAATCTCTATTTTTAAGGGCTTTTCCTCTTGTCCGAACTCCAACAACTTTCTAAACAGTCACGAGTAATTGTACCATTGTCTGGGTAAAGAGTTATAAGTAAGTAAACAATTTTCCCTTTAATAAGAAGTAAAAAGATAAGGCCAATGTAACTTGGCCTTAAAAAACCCATTGCCACTCAGTCGATTCTGACTCACAGCGACCCTATAGGACAGAGTAGAACTGCCCCATAGAGTTTCCAAGGAGCGCCTGGTGGATTTGAACTGCTGATCTTTTGGATGGCAATTTGGCCTTACCCTTGTGAAATTCTAACTCTCAAATTTTTGTTTTGAAAAGGATCCTTTAAGAAGCTGATATTTTGGTAGCATTTGTGTTGCTTTCAAAATTAAACATAGCTTTTTCAATGAGGTTTTTTTGTTGTTGTTGTTCTGGAGTATTCCTCATGGTGCATTTATTACTCAAAAATGTTAATGAAGTTATTAAATTTTTATTTCAATTGAAAAAAAATGAAGGTAAAATCCTGGGAACCCAACTCTCCTTCAAACTTAGTACTGCCTTGTGGTTAAGTTTATCTTCACCGGGGCTTGGGGAAGAGAACTAACCAGAACAGTGCAATACTTGATAAGAAAACTACAAGTAACACTACCATTGCTAATTTTAGGAAAAATATTTTTTAAGTTTTAATTTACATTTGATATCAATTTATTTAATCTTTACACATAGTCTCTTTATAATAAAGCTTCTTCCTGCTTTGTATCATGGAAATTAACCTCCATATCCAAAACCCAATCATAAATTCAGTCCTAATTTCAATGTCAGTAAAAATACTTACTCCTCTTTTTTATCTTTGTTTTTGTCCTCTTTCGCCTCTTTTCCTTTACTCTTTTTCTTCTCTGGGTCCTTTTTACTTTCATTTTTATGATCTGACTTGCTGAAAAAATGAGTTATGTATGCAATTAATGTTAAAATACAAAAAGAAAAAAAATGTTATAGGCAGAAAAATGTGGAGTCATCCATGCCAAAGTCTAACTTACCTTTTCTTTTCTTTTTTCTTTTTTGTTTTTTCTTTTGGCTCCCTAAAGAAGAAACAATATCCCTGTCATATAATCAAATTACACATTGACTTCTAGTCTTATTTACTTTCCTTTGTATTGAGCAAGAACTCTCATCCTGACTTTCAAAGACCTGTCCCAGGGCTCAGAATTCAGAAACTTGGCCTCCTAATGGAAATTTCTGCTAAAAATAGACTCAAATAATTAAACAAGCAACAAAAATTCATGGGTTAGTGGATGTGGAAAATTGAAGAAAACGGAGGTTGATAAAGGCATAAACCCAAGCAGGGAAATTTAAGAAATGGTAACTGTCAAAAGAGTGTATTTTCTAAGTATCGGTATATACAAAAAACATGCAAGTATTTAAAATTTAAGCTTCTTTTTATCATTCATATCACCCTTGAATAAAGGCATTAAGAATTTCAAGAAAAGTCCATCAATTTTCTTTAGAGGGGATAATTCTGACTGAAGTGATTTTTACTGAGCTGTCAAAAATTTTTTGGTAATACAGTGGAATCTCAATTATTGGCACTAATCACTGAATTTGAGGCCACCCTCATCTATATACAGTTTCTTCTTGAGTTCAGATTGTGTGATTAGAGGCCTCTTTCTACAACTGGCTTTCTCTTTCAACAGAAGAATGAATACTGGAGTCGGACAGACCTGGGTCATTTCAGGCTGCCATCGTAGATTTGGATGTCTTGGGAAAATATATTGTTCAGCATAAATGAACACGCATCTCACTACTACTGCTACAGTCAGAGAAGGCTGTTAAAGGGAGATAGGTCCAAGCTAAGGCCTTGAAATATGGGTAACTGTTGGAGAAGTTGAAAAGAAGAGGGTGATTATAAAAGAGAGAAGATTCTAAGGTATAATCTGTAAATGGATTTAGTCTGGGTAAGAATGGCCTTGCAGAAGTGGATGAGAAGTGGAAGAGAAGACTGACAAGTGAAGTGGGGCTTAGCATGTAAGGTGGTGAAGTACAAGCAGGGACAGATCATGGGACAAGGGAGCACACCATGGGGGCATGCCCCTGTGATACAGAATTTAACACCCTAGCAAGGATCCTGGGAGATGATGTGGACACACTGCTCTGATGGTTCTTTGGAGCTAAGTGATAGTCTACTCTAAGTGAAATAGAAATTCCAAAATGCCATAGAAGATGGTGGAGGAGGCATCAAAGGACTCAGAGAAGTGGCACGCTAGGATGGATATACTACATAAGGAAGATAGCCTGCCTGGTGATCATGCTTCCTGAGAGGGCCCAGAGAATATAAAAGAAATGAGCTGGTGAGAGTGATACCAGCATCATTGAGAAACACAGTGGTGCTGTCCTCTGTGGGTCATGGCTGACAGTGGGAGGAGGTATTACATAACTAGACTCCCCGAGAGCACGGGAGATAATAAAACCAGAAACCTGTTGCTGTCAAGTCAATTCCAACTCATAGCGACCCTATAGGCAGAGTAGAACTGTCCTATAGAGTTTCCAAGGAGCGCCTGGTGAGTTCAAACTGCTGACCTTTTGGTTAGCTGCCGTAGCATTTAACCACCATGCAACCGGAGCTTCTGGGGACAACAGGATCTAGAAATAATAATGACCATTTGTAGTGTTTAACCATTAGAAGCCAAGCGAGGCCAACAATTATACGGTGGACATGGTAACCATGGGGCCTAATCCACAGAGAGCTATGCGAATTAATAGAATACTGTGTTCCTAGATAAGTGGGCAGCCAACAAGGGTATCGTTTAGTGTGTATGACCAAAACAAATCAGGAATGGTTAATCAGGATGTTGAGGGCATCTTACTTCAAAAAAAAGGCAGAACCCTTTGAACAGTTTCTAGACCTGAGCTAGTTTTCAGACTTGAAACCATTGACTGAAGGAGAAGTCAAGCCCCCATGAAGAGAATTTATTGCTCTGCAATGCCTTCCAAATATATTCAGTAATGATTCCCCCAGTCTTTGCTCAAAAAAGGAACCTATGGCCTTTTACTTAGGTAACTATATTTGAGTACTGACTGATTTGATTTTATTGACCACAGAGTCTTGGTCCGTGCCACTATCCAGGGGTGCCATTATCCATTAGCTCAGAATGGAAAGATTACTAATGCTTCATTTATTTTTGTCAGTCACTCAATCAAAAAGGAAGGGTAATTACACGTATACTATTTATAAAAATCATAGTTTTCCATACGTATACAAATAAACACTACTCTTAATTAACTTGGGTAACTGCATTTTTTTCAGAAGTAAATAACCAAACAAAATAATGGATTATCATTGTCATTGTATTAGATAGAGTTTACCTAATAAATATTTGCTATATAACAGAATCAGACCTTAATTACGATTTTCTGTAAAACAAAGCTTTAGTTTTCCATTGTAAATGTACTTACTTGTCCTTATTGCTGCTGTTGTTAACATTGAAAAGTGCAATGGCACCAGGCAGGCACTGCTCCCTGAGAAATGAAAAACTACAATGAAATCATAATAGTTACCATTTGTCCAATGTCTATGGTAAGCAAACAGTCTTAAAGAACAAATTGTCTTCCGTTTGCACCCATTACCAAAGATTACCTAGAAATTTTTGGAAAATATAGAGCCACCATGAAGCATGAATTTCCAAACATCAGTGCAGTGAACCAAACCAAAAAAAAAAAACAACAGACCCGTCGCCATCAAGTCGATTCTGACTCATGGCAATCCCATGTATTACAGTGTAGAACTGCCCCCATAGAGTTTTCTTGGCTGTAATCTTTACAGAAACAGATTTCCAGGTTTTCTTCTGTGCCACTACTGGCAGAGACCTTGCCATGAATAGGTTAGTAAATGCCTATTCATCAACACTCACACAAAAAATTAGCATTCTCTTTGACCTGGAGTGAACCATCTTGGATACTACTAATTCCTGGCTAGACATCTAAGACTTAGATTGTCAGGAAGGATGGAAAGAATAGAAAAGACCAACAAAAATTTGAAAGCTAGAAATGATCAGTAGGAAGAGGGCCAGGAGAAAAAAGAAAAGGAGGGGAAGACTCAAACAGAGACTTGTACAACAATGTTCCTTGCAGCACTATTCGTAACAGGCAAAAGGTGGAAATAACCTAAATGCCCATCAACAGATGAATGGATAAACAAAATGTGGTACATACATACAATGGAACACTACTCAGTCAGTAGAAAAAAACTAAGCCTTGATACAGGCTACCAAATGGATGGAACTGGAAGACATTATACTTAGTGAAATAAGTCAGTCACGAAAGGAGAAACATTGTGTGACTTCACATATAAAAAGACAAGAAAAGGCAAAGATATAGAGATCAAAGCTTATTAGTTTTTACCAGGGGTGAGGGAGGGAGAACAAGGGCGATGGAAAAATCGCATCGATTCAGGATAGGGTTGCATAGCCAATTATTGTAATTGTTGTCAATAAGTTGTAAACCTGTAAAAAATTGAATTGGCAAAAGTTGTGTGATAGATACATTTACAATGATGACTGAAAAAAGAAGAGTAGCTGCTGAGTCTGCTTATGTACAACCAAAAATCTTATGGGATTTGGTTCCTTGGTTTGGAGATTTAAGGTCATGGTTTCATGGGACATACCAGTTAATTGTCCTAATGTTATGTTTAGTGCTGCTGTTCTACTACTTAGTTCGTTGTGTAGAGTCTGGAGTCTTAAAACCTTGCAAGCAACCATCAAAGACATGACCATTGGTCTCTATTTGCCTGAAACAACAGAGGAAGAAGCAGAGTCAGGAATAGGGGGAGGGTATAGATGTGTGGATAATGGCCTCCATGAACATACCTCCTTTGTCATAAGACCAGAAGAGCTGGATGGTGTCTAGCTACCATTCTTGAACATTTTGATCAAAGATTCTGTAGAAGAATCCTGATCAAAAAGGGGAAAATGTAGAACAGAATTTTAAATTCTTGCAGATTCCAGACTTTCTGGAGCCATGGGAGCTGGATGAATCCCCGAAATTACTGCTCTGAAATAATCTTTAAAACTTAAACCAAAAATATTCCCTGAAGTCATCTTTAAACCAAACAATAGTTTAGCTTAACTAGTAAAAAATATCTGCCTTGAGCATTATGCTCTTTAAAAACAATCTCTACAGGATCAAAGTGACTATAGTAACGTGAAAGATTAGATAGGAACCTTAGGTAGCAGTGGGTTTATGCTACTGGAGGAGGCACGACTTAGAAAATGAGGGTCAGGATGGTTGTACAACTCAAAGAATATAATCAATGTCACTCAATTGCATATGTAGAAACTGCTGAATTGCTGTATGTTTTGCTGTGTATGTTCTCAACAAGAACAAAATAAAAAAGAAAAGGAGTGGAAAAAAAACAAAGAAGTTAATATTTTTCATAGATTGTGATCCACACCAACACTGCACCCTTTCCACATCCTCAGAGTCCCCAGTGTACGTGACCACTTTATTTCTTGCTATAGATTCTTTTTTTTTTTTTTGTAGATTCTTAGCATTTCTCTTCTAGCTACTCACTGTAGGGCTCTTCTCCCCTGAAAGTTGGTTCAGAAGTAACAGGGCATTTTAGAAAACGAAGGACAATCCTTCTGACATACAATTTCTTCAGGACTGTGAAAGAAGGATCAGAAAGAAGCAGGAAATCAAGAAGACTGGGGCAAGAGGTTTCTTATGAACAGAAGTGGCTCTCAGGGAAATTGATCAGCAAGAATGTTTATGACCTGAATAATCACTGGAGAGTGGTAGATTCTCCGGAGAGGAAAAGGGTAAAGAGCAGAAGTAGCAAACTCCTGCACAGCTTCTGCATAGTGGCTGGATAGCAAGAACTTTTCCCAAGCCCACTGTGAGGAAGGAGTAGAGGATCTTTCATCTAAATAATAGCTTAAAAACAAATACTGAGGTATGGATCATACTACTCACCTCTGTGATGGTCCTCTCCTTCTGTGTGAGCTCTTTCTAAAGGAACCTCTTTCATGAAAGTTTTCATTTTCTGATTCTTCAAATATAGAGGCTCTGTCGTCATTATCATCATCAGAAAAGGAGCTACAGTCCAACAGGAGGTGGAGATGAATTAGTTCAGTGTTTTAAACCATCGTATGTATGGAAGAGGAAACCCTGGTGGCATAGTGGTTAAGTGCTACGGCTGCTAACCAAGTGGTCGGCAGTTCAAATCTGCCAAGCGCTCCTTGTAAACTCTATGGGGCAGTTCTACTCTGTCCTATAGGGTTGCTATGAGTCGGAATTGACTTGACGGCAGTGGGTTTGGTTTGGTTTTTGGATGTATAGAAGAGTAACGTTTCTCAACAGGCTCCTCACGACCTCATCTCTTTCCTTTCTCTCTCACATTAAGACACACAACAATTGTTAATTAGAGTCAAGTGAGAACTGTACAGAATACATGAAATTACATCAAGAGTATATGCGCAATTCAGTAAAAGTGCATTTAATTAAGAAACTATTTTCAAGGTCTACCATATTCCTGTTGTTTGATGCACTGGTTGATGGCAATATTTATTAAATAGGAAGAGTGTTACCTGTATTTTAAGTCTTATTATACCGTTATATGAGCTAACTTATAATAACATTCCATTCCATTAAAATAAATTCAACCACACAGAAACACATTCTATTCATTTATAGGATAAAAAAAAAAAATAGGATAACCACTTTAAATTACACTTTTAAAACGTGCTTTTCGCATTTCTTACTCTATGTACTTTTTCATTTATTTATGGTAATGTTACCCTTTAGATGTGAAATCTCTCACGAGCAAAGATCATGTCAGTGACTGAGAAAATACTTGGCATAAGTATTTAATAGGTGCTTCCAAAATAAGAACACGATAATATCTATGTTTACTTGTTATAGAAGTTTTGCTGTTCCAAAGTATAAATAAATACAATCAATTAAATACATTACAAAGTTCAAGCTTACAAATTACAAAGCTAAACTGAGATTAAACCTAGTTAAATTACAAAACTGTGGCTGGCATTAAAAATGTATGCAAAAATGCATGGATTTACCTGCATGCTCCGTTTTCCATCCTTCTTATTCCCATTTCAATGTCTGGTACAATCACATTGGGGATGTTCACAAAGGAGTGTTGTGTATTGATTGTATTTTTCTTCATGACTAGTTTGGTATCTGGGGGAAAAATTTTTTATTAGTGGGAAGATTTTTTTTTTCATTTGCATACATAACCCCTCCCATTCTTCTAAGGCTATAATAAAAGACTCCTAAAAAACCACAAGCCACATATCCCTATCTTCAAAAAGAGTGTGCATATGTGCATACAGGGTGGCCATACATTCTGGAAGCACACACACATTTGAATAAACCAAAACCCTCTGCTGTCAAGTCGATTCCTACTCATAGCAACCCTATGGAACACAGTAGAACTGCCCCATAGGGTTTCCAAGGCTATTTTTTTTTTTTTTAAATATGTATGGAAGCAGAATGCCACATCTTTCTCCCTCAAAGCAGCTGGTACCTTCAAACCACTGACTTTCAGTTAGCAACTGTGTTAGCACTGTGCCACCAATATCCTTGAATAATTCTTCTAGGGCATGCTAGAAGACAAGCATATTCAGTGATAATCAGAGACACAAATCATCTGAGGCAATGGATTACAAACGCATATACAGAGATTGATAGAAATAATGTGTTGATACACCATGTTCATTGCAGTTTTGTATAGCACATTAGATTATGCATTGTTAATGAGGAATGATCCATTGAATATATCATGTAATGTCTCTGAACATTATCAAATAGTGCAATGTAACATCAGTAAACCATTTTATGTATATTTCTTTATATTTATTTTTTCCAAACTGTATTGCAGCTCTGCATAATTATAATGCAATGGAGGTGGAAATTACATAACCTTGAAAGATGGCACAAGAATTCTTCTTAGAGAAAGAACCACCTTCATTTAGGATAACTCCGTAATAAACTACCTGTGGTAGAAGGTGAGGGTCTGTCATTTGGAACCACTTTCCAAAGTTTTCTAGTGAGGAAACCATGAAATCGTTGAATGATCAATGAGGTCAACTCCACTTTCTTTTCTCATGTGACTATCATGACAAGACCACTTACAAATTTCAACTTGAGGAACTGATGATAAGGAGTATCTATATTATAAAACACCCACACTAGTATGTCTATCTTACCTCCTTTTCTTCAGTTCCAACTTATGCCAAGAACTAGATGTCATTCCTATCTGCACTCTTTGGATTTCTCCTGTTTAAAACTCTTTTTCAAATTCAATTCACTACGTATGTGAGGAAACCCTGGTGGCATAGTGGTTAAGGGCTATAGCTGCTAACCAAAAGATCAGCAGTTCAAATCCTCCAGGTACTCCTTGGAAACCCTATATGGAGCAGTTCTACCCTGTCCTATAGAATCTCTATGAGTTGGAACCAACTCAAGGGCAATGGGTTTGGTTTTTGGTTATGTATGTGAAGTTACCAGGGTAGAATATGAATTGAAGCTTAGGCCCTTTATTAAGGAACACCTAGCAAATAAGAGGAAACCCTAGTGGTGTAGTTGTTAAGAGCTACAGCTGCTAACCAAAAGGTGGTCAGTTCACCAGGCACTCCTTGGAAACCCTATGGAGCAGTTCTACTCCGTTCTATAGGGTCACTATGAGTTGGAATCGACTCAACAGCAATTTTTTTTTTTTTTTTAGCGCATAAGACATTCATTTTCTTCACATACTCTTTCTGCCCCTTTCTTTCGTTCTTCTGAGACAGTGCGTATGTTTGTCTTCTTGATAATGTCCCTCCAGTCCCTCAGGCTCTGTTCACTTTTATTCATTCCTTTTCCTTTTTGCTCCTTAGACTCAATGGTTTCAATTGTCCTACCTTCAAGTTTGTTGATTCGTTTTTCTCCCAGCTCAAATCTGATGTTGAAACTTTCAAGTGAGTGGTTCATTTCATTTATTGTTCTTTTCAGCTACATTATCTCTCTTTGGTTCCTTTTTTATTATTTTTATCTTTTTATTGATATTCCCATTTGTTTCCTGTTTCATCTTCCCAATTTCCTTTAGCTCTTTGTCCAATTTCCTTTGACTCTTCAAGCATATACATAATGTTGTTTTAAAGTCTTTGTCTTGTTGTTGTTAGGTGCCATTGAGTCGGTTCCAATTCATAGAGACCCTATGTACTACAGAATAAAACACTGCTTGGTCTTGCACCATGCTCACAATCATTTTTATGCTTGAACCCATTGTTGCAGCCACTGTGTCAATTTATCTCATTGAGGGTCTCTCTTTTTCACTTACCCTGTACTTTACCAAGCATGATGTCCTTCTCCAGGGATTGATCCCTCCTGATAACATGTCTAAAGTATGTAAGATGTAGTCTCACCATCCTTGCTTCCAAGGAGCATTCTGGTTATACTTCTTCCAAGACAGATTTGTTTGTTCCTTGTCTAGTAAGTTCATTATTTGGGCTTCCCCAGGGACAAATTCTGTTGCTTTATTTTGTTCTTTTGAATAGATCTTCCTTTCTGGGTTCTTTGTATGCCTTGTTTTTTGCTGAAAGCAGGACATTTGAATATTATAATATGATGACTTTGGAAATCAGATTCTTCTCTTCCCTTGGGGTTTTCTAAGTTTTTTTTTTTTTTTTTTCATAAATATGTTGAAGATTGTAGTCGCCCATATGTTCAGTGACTTCACCAAACTATTTTTGCCAAGACTGCCTTCCTAGATGTGTGTGAAAACTGGAGTCTCTGAAGCTTGTGTTCAGCTGGTGTTTTCACAGAAATTTCCTTGAATGCTGAGGGTGGGGAGAGACATCTCTCCCAGTCTTTCCTAGATGGCTCTATGCCAGAGTTTTCCTTCAACACTTATCCTGGCTTGCACTGAACCTAGAGATCTGTCCAAACTAAAAGCACAGGGTTTTCTCAGGTAATTTCTAAGCATGCATCTTTCCCTGGGAATGCATGTAGCTTTTTCATGGTGCTTTTGAAAGCCATTTCTGAAAGAAACTCTTTCCCTAGTTCTCTTTCCATACTTTAGGCATCGATTGTATCCCTTAATGACACTATTTAGCTCCAGGTGGCTACAGATAGTTGCTATAGTCTACCGGTGTTATTAGTTGACCCTCCACCTTACATGAGCTCCCAGACAGGCCAAACCAAGATAAGTGCCTTGTTTTCAATCTTTCAGCCGGTTCCCAGACAGATTAGAACAAACACACACAGTAATTTGCTAATCAAATTTGCTCTGCTCCTCCTAGAGCCAGAGAACAAGTACCCTCCATGGGAGTGCAGATCATCACCACTTTAAGATGGCCATGCCAAGTCAGGGAGGAAGTGAGGTGCAGTTGAGTAGAAAACCAAAGATTTCCTACCATTTAGACATCACGTCACCTTTTTCTACATTCAGTTGTTTTAACCCTTTAACTGGTTTCCAGAGCTCTGACAAAGTTGTTCTGTCAGTTTCTGTTTTGTTGTTGTTCCCCCTTTGATATTTTTGCTGGGAAGACAGGAAAGTGCAACTTCTTATGTTAATATCTTGCTCTGGGCTCTCAGAACTCCGTTGACATCCATTTTATAAGGAAGGCATATCCCTTAAAATAGATTATCTCTTGTGTTTACTCACTAGAACCAATAAATCTCTGTTGTTTTATGTCAAAGTGACTAGAAGGTCTGATCTTATTTTCCATTTATACACAGAAATTATTCTTCAATAGAATACAAATATGCTCTGTATCCTTAATTTCCATTGACCGGTTTTTTTGTGTGTATTTTTTAAAATCCAAGAAGGTACCAGAAATATAGACTTTTTTCCCTCAGTTTTGAAATATCTAGGTGATGTAGGTGTAGAACAAAATGTTATGGGGTCCCACATACACATCAAACGAGTAATAGTAAAAAGCCACAAACTAAAGTACCAAAAATGAGTGTAATAAGCTGTGAAATGCTACAAACATTCAGGGAAAAAAAAGGGGGGGGGGGAATCTTGAGTAGTATTCAAGCTTTAGAGTTTGTGAGGATGCAATGGATCTACATTTTTGGCAAGTCCTCTTTCACCATACTTATTAGATCTGTATGCAAAGCAAATAAAGAAGAGTGTGGCATCAGGATTGGAGGAAGACTCATTAACAAGCTGTGATATGCAGATGACACAACCTTGCCTGCTGAAAGTGAAGACGACTTGAAGCACTTATTGATGAAGATAAAAGACTACAGCCTTCAGTTTGGATTACACCTTAACATGAAGAAAACAAAAATTCTCACAACTGGACCAATAAGCAGTATCATGATAAGTGGAGAAAGATTGAATTTGTCAAGGATTTCATTTTACTTGAATCCACAATCAACACTCATGGAAGCAACAGTCAAGAAATTAAACGACGTATTGCACTGGGCATATCTGGCTGCAGAAGACCTCTTTAAAGTGTTAAAAAGAAAAGATGTCACCTGAAGGACTAAGGTGCATCTGACCCAAGCCGTGGTGTTTTCAATCACCTCATATGCATAGGAAAGCTGGACAAAGGAAGACCGAAAAAGAACTGATGTCTTCGAATTATGGAGTTGGCGAAGAATATTGAATATACCATGGACTGCCAGAAGAACAAACAAATCTGTCTTGGAAGAAGTACAGCCAGAATGCTCCTTAGAAACAAGGATGGTGAGACTTCATCTTATGTACTTTGGGCATGTTATCAGGAGGGAACAGTCCCTGGAGAAGGACATTTTACTGGGTAAAGGAAAGGGTTATTGAGGAACAGAAAGATCCTCAATAAGATGTATTGTCACAGTGACTGCAACAATGGGCTGAAACATAGCAACAATTGTGAGGATGGCACAGGACCCAGCAGTGTTTCATTCTGCTGTTCATAGGATATGATACTAATGAATCAGAATTGACTCAACAGCACTTAACAAGAACATCCTTCCAAGCAACATATTTTGAGAAACTCTAGTCAGAGTATATTACTTCCTAAGAGCAGTAGGGATGAGCAGAGCCAAATCTCAGTTCGTTTTCCAGCTGCTTCCATCACACTCATCTTACTCATATTACATGCACTCATATTATTGCTCTTCACTGCATCACTAAGCATGTCCTACTTCAACTTCTCTTAAGGTATGATTTCTGTTCATGGACCCTCTCTCTTGTCACTTCTAATGTGCCCACCCTGAGAATGCCAATACACACTAGAAGGATGCTGTCCCCTGCTAGGACTGTGGCTACCAATCCTTAGTACCCAAGTGGTTCCGACTGAAAGATTTGAAGAATATTTCTCTCCTCAATCACCTGCTGCCCTTGATTACCTGAGCCTGAAGGGGCCTTTATTATTTGCAAGCCACGGCTTGAAAAGAACATGTCTATCTCCTAAAAAAAAAAACACAGCCTCAGCACATATGAGGTACCCCTTGACAAATTCCTTAGAAAACCTCGAGAAGACTTTTTGAGGTGGTATGGCTGGAGCTCCTGGAGGCACAAGGAGAGAGGAACAGAAATTGCATGCTGTTGATGATAATGCAAATTCATTTGTATCCAAAGACTCCATGGACCTAAACCAAACCAAACCCAGTCCCGTCAAGTTGATTCCGACTCATAGCAACCCTGTAGGACAGAGTAGAACTGCCCCATAGAGTTTCCAAGGAGTGCCTTGAGGATTTGAACTGCCGACCCTTTGGTTAGCAGCCATAGCACTTAACCACTACGCCACCAGGGTTTCCATCTATGGGCCTAGGGACTCTAAATAGATATGTGTTGATACAGTTGGACCAGTTGTTTACTGTTAGCATGCTGATCAATAAGGGCTCATACTATAATAATTGTTAAATATTTTTAATATCATCCCTACTTCCTGAACTTATTACAGACAACAAACCTGAGGCTCAGAAAATGTAGCAAGTTGTCCGATAATCACATAGCCAGAAAGTAAACCAAATATAGAAGGTATATGAACCAATGTACTCATGATGTCAAAATCCATGCCTTTAATTCCTTTTTAACTGAATCTGAGTTTCCCAAACATCATTTGTGCTAGAACTGAGAAATAAAAAATGTATTTGGATTTTAATACTAAAGTCTTCGTAATTACAGCTTGCCATTTCAACAATCCACTTTTAATTTAAAAAATCACCGACCCTCACTAAGAAAAGATAAACCAAAGGCCACATATAATATCTGTCTAAACAAACAAATGAAAAATCCTGACTGATAGAAACCATTGTTATGGTTAAAACATAATGTTTTTAATTTTTCTGAACTTCTACTTTGCCGAGCACGATGTACTTTTCCAGGGAATGGTCCCTCCTGATAACATGTCCAAAGTACATGAGACGAAGTCTCACCATCCTTGCTTCTAAGGAGCATTCTTCTCTCTTTTTTTTTTTTTTTTAATTTTTATTGTGTTTAAGTGAAAGTTTAAAAATCAACTCAGTCTCTCATACAAAACTTATGTACACCTTGCTATATACTCCTAGTTGCTCTCCCCCTAATGAGACAGCACACCCCTTCTCTCTACCCTCTGTATCCGTGTCCATTCAGCCAGCTTCTGTCCGCCTCTGCCTTCTCATCTCCCCTGCAGACAGAAGCTGCCCACACAGTCTCATGTATCTACTTGATCCGAGAAGCTCACTCCTCACCAGTATCGTTTTCTATCTTATAGTCCAGTCCAATCCCTGTCTGAAGAGTTAGCTTTGGGAATGGTTCCTATCTTGGGCTAACAGAAGGTCTGGGGACCATGACCTCCGGGGTCCTTCTAGTCTCAGTCAGACCATTAAGTCTGGTCTTTTTGTGAGAATTTGAGGTCTGCATCCCACTGTTCTCCACTGTTCCCTTCAGGGCAACCATCATTTGTAGCCAGGCACCATCTAGTTCTTCTGGACTCAGGCTGATGTAGTCTATGATTTATGTGGCCCTTTCTGTCTCTTGGGCTCATAATTATCTTGCGTCCTAGGTGTTCTTCGTTCTCCTTTGCTCCAAGTAGGTTGAGACCAATTGATGCATCTTAGATGGCTGCTTGCTAGCATTTAAGACCCCAGATGCCACTAAGAAGCATTCTTATTGTCCTTCTTCCAAGACAGATTTGTTCTTCTGGTAGTCTATGGTATATTCAGTATTCTTCACCAACACTGTAATTCAAAGGCATCAGTTCTTCAGTTTTCCTTATTCATTGTCCAGCTTTCACATGCAAATGAGGTGATTGAAAATGTCATGGCTTGCATCAGGAGCACCTTAGTCTTCAAAGTGACATCTTTTATTTTTAACACTTTAAAGAGGTCTTTTGCTGCAGATTTGCCAGATGCAATACGTCGTTTGATTTTCTGGCTGCTGATTCTGTGGGCATTGGTTGTGGACCCAAGTAAAATGAAATCCTTGACAATTTCAATTTGTAGAGAGTATTAAATAAGTGCTTAGCATTTGCCTGGCACATAGTAACAGTCCAGTTAATGATTACTTCTATGATCAGTTTAAAGAAGCATTATCCTCACAGTATATACTTTGGAGTTACAGTCAACTGCCCATCATTTCCACCCATTTATATTTGTCTTTCCTGAAAAATCCTGAGGCAGAACCTACCATATCCATCCACAGGACTCTTAACTAAATTAAAATGAAAGAAGAGAGAAAAAAAAAAAAAGACTCGAAATGATATACAAGGTAACATATATAAGATACATAAGACTTATAATAGATATATAAGTGGCAGAATGGATTAAAAACATGACTCATCCATATGCTGTCTACAAGCAACACACATTAGGCACAAAGACATAAATAGGTTAAAATTCAAAGGATAGAAAAAAAAAAATCCAAGCAAACAGCAACCAAAAGAGGGCAGGAGTGGCAATATTAATATCTAACAAAATAGACTTTAAGTCAAAATCTATTACAAGAGACAAAGAAGGACACTATATAATGATTAGAAAGGTCAATTCACCAAGAAGATACAACAGTTATAAATATCTACACACCTCACATCAGAGCTGCAAAATTTACAAAGCAAGCTCTAACGAAATTGAAGGGAGAAATAGATCTACAATAATAGTAGGAGACTTTAAATTAAGATGAATGAGAAATCATTTGATGTGGGAAAATGTACAAAACATACTTCATTCTTCAGAGTGAAACGACGTACATTTCATGAAATTTTAAAGCTTCAAGTGAACATAACAATAAATAATGTTCTTTATCTCACCTAGTATTCAAAAAACTAAACAAAAAATAGTAAACAATTTTTGCTATGTTCATCAGAACACGCACATCCATTTTAAAATATGATTGGAGTAATTTTTAGCATGAAACAACCACTTTTTAAGAAGCGAATTGCTTTGCTGGCTCCGTTTCCGCATCAGATGGATACGTGATGATCCTGGTTACGTTTACCTGCATGCCAAATTCCTGTTGTCATCAGTGAACACTCCCTCGGAAACACCTCATGCTTTCTGACTAGGAAAGGAAGAACATGCGACTGTTTCACCCGTCACAATAACTAGGAAAATCTGTCAGACCAAAACATGTCTGGGTCTTGCTTGGACCTGAAGGAAAAAAAGAACACTTTCCTTGTCTTATAATTTCTTATAATGTCTTACTTACTTACTAGCTTACGTGTTCTACTTAGCATGAAATTTTTATTACAAAATCACTTTTTAAATACATAATCACTGTCATGGATTGAATTGTGTCCCCCCAAAATACGTGTCAGCTTGGCTAGGCCATGATTCCCAGTATCGTGTGGCTGTTATTCACTTTGCGGTCTGATGTAATTTTCCTATGTGTTGTAAATCCTGATCCCTGCCTGTGGTTAACGAGGCAAGATTAGGTTATGTTAAAGAGGATTAGGATAGGATGCACCACTCTTACTCAGGTCACAGCCCTGATCCAATGTAAGTGGAGTTTCCCTGGGGTGTGGCCTGCATCTCCTTTTGTCTTACAAGAAACAAAAGGAGAAAGAAGTGAGCAGAGAGATAGGGAATTCATACCACAAAAAAACAAGAGCCCCGAGCAGAGTGCATCCTTTGGACCCAGGGTCCCTGTGCTAATAAACTCCTAGACAACAGGAAGATTGATGACACGGACCTTCTCCCAGGACCAACAGGGAGAAAGCATTCCCCTGGAGCTGGCACCCTGAATTCGGACTTCTAACCTCCTATGAGAGAATAAATTTCTGTTTGTTAAAGCCATCCACTTGTGGTATTTCTGTTACAGCAACACTGGATAACTAAGACAATCACTCTAGAAAAAAGAAAAAAAGAAAGGAAATAGAAAAAAAACCTCAAAATCCCACTCCAGATTACACAATTATTTATCTATGTGTTTTCCCCACTGGAGTCCCACTGGATGGTACAAATGGTTAAAGCACTTGGCTGCTTACTGAAAGGTTGGTGGTTCGAGTCCACAGGCACCTCAGAAAAAAGGTCTGGCAATCTACTTCCAAAAAATCAGCCGTTGAAAATACTATGGAGCACAGTTCTACTCTGATAAACATGGGGTCACCATGAGTCAGAGATTACTAGTCAGCAACTGGTTGGTTTGTTTTGTGGCTTTTTTCACATTTAAATTTTAATCTACCTCAACTTTATCTTGGTGTAAGATGAGAGGTAAGAATCTAACTTTATATTTTCTAATATTCCAAACAGTATTTAACCAATAATTCATCTTTTTCCTACTGATTTAAAAAGTCACCCTTCTAAAATTGTCTTGTCAACCATAGAGATTTTTATGGGGTTTGCTTTAAAATCATAGTGTATGTTGGGAAATTATTTTACATCTTTCAAAAAAATTTCCATATAGGTCCTTCATTTTTACTGTTAATTCTTCGATGTTTTGTATTTGTGTTGCTGTTGTCATTAGGATAGTTTTCTCTTAATATATTTTAATGATTACTTTTCTTACATTGGAAAATTATTTTTCTTTCTTTGTTTTGAACCCAACCACATTACTGACATTTACAAAAATTATTTCTAATTTTTTTCTGTTAAGTCACTTCTGTTTTCAGCTATATGATCATATTACATAAATTATTACTTGTTTCCTAGTTTTTCACAGATATTTAGTTTTGATGTTTAATAGCCTAGACTAAAAACTTGCAGAACATAATAAGCAAGAGTGTTACTATCCTGCTATCAAAATTGTCTTAACAGACACCTAGCATAGTTTTTGACTTTATACAAATGCTTCTAGTGTTCACTGTGAAGCCTGGTACTTACTATTGGTTTGAGATGTTTTCTTCATATTAAGGAAGTCTCCATTTATTTCTGTTTTACCAATGTTTTATTTTCAATTAGGAACAGGAATAAATGTTGATTTTTATTAAATGCCCTTTCGCTTTTATATAAGTAACTGTATTTTCCTTTAATCATTAATATAATGAGTTATATTAATAAGTTATTCTTATTTCTAGAATAAACCCTTCTTGGTTATGGTAAGTTCTTATTTCATATGCTACTGGATCCTACCTGCTACTATTTCTTTTTAGATATTTTATTGTGTTTTAGGTGTTTACACAGCAGCTTAGGTTTCCATTCAGAAATTTCTACGTACATTGTTCAGTGATATTGGTTCCATTTTTCACAATGCATGGACTTTCTTGTTATTTATGTTCTGGTGGTTCTGTTTCCATTAATCGAGTTTCCCTGTCCCCTTACATTCTCATCTTGTGTTAAAGTAATTGTTGACCATTTGGCCTATTACAGATGATTTTTTAAAGGAGTACAGTACTTATGGGTGATATTTGTTATTTTGTGAGCCAATCTCTTATTTAGCTAAAAGGTGACCTCAGGGGTTAGTTTTGGTTCAAGGTTTAAAGAATATCTCAGGGCAATATTCTCAGGGAGTCCTGCAGTCTCAACCAGTCCAGTAAGTCTGTGTTTTGTTTTGTTTTGTTTTTTTTAAGGAATTTGAGGTTCTTTTCAACATTTTTCTCCCATTCTATCAGAGTCAATCTACTGTGGCCCTGACTGGATGGGACAGTGGTTTGTGTCTAGTATTAGTCCCTTAGACTAGTTTCTTCTTTGAGTTTTTGGGAAATTCCTTCTTTCTTTTTTGCTCTGAACAAGTAGAGACCAAGAGTTGTATCTAAGATGGACACTCACAAGCTTTTAAGACCCCAGACTCTACTCACAAAACTAGGATGTAGAACATAAGTTTATGAATTATATTATGCCAATGACCAAGATTTTCCAGGGAACTATGGCCCTAATTGTTCAAACCCAGAAAACCAATCCTGTGAGGTGTTTGGTTATGTCTTAGAAGTATCCATAACTGTGCCCCTATGTGCTTTATTATATATATGAATATATGTGCATACAGTCACATACATGCACATATATATACATACACCTATATATGCAGACATATATATGCCTATACACATATATGCATACAAATATACATATGTTGTTGTTCAGTGCCATTGAGTCAGTTCCAACTCATAGCAACACTATGCACAACGGAATGAAACATTGCCTGGTCCTGCATCATCCTCTCAACCATTGCAATGTTTGAGCCCATTTTTGCAGCCACGGTGTCAATCCATCTCATTGAGGGTTTTCCCCTTTTTTGATGACCCTCTACTTTACCAAGCATGATGTCCTTCTCCAGGGACTGGTTCCTCCTGATAACATGCCCAAAGTAAGTGAGACAAAGTTTCACTACCCTCGCATCTAAGAAGCATTCTGGCTGTACTTCTTCCAAGACAGATTTCTTTGATCTTCTGGCAGTCCATGGTATAGTCAATATTCTTCGCCAAAACCATAATTTAAAGGCATCAATTCTTCTTCAATCTTCCTTATTCATTGTCCAGCTTTCCCATGCGTATAAGGCAATTGAAAATACCATGCCTTGGGTCAGGCACACCTTAGTCCCCAAAGTGATACCTTTACTTTTTAACACTTTTAAAGAGGTCTTTTGCAGCAGATTTGACCAGTGCAATACATCATTTGATTTCTTGACTGCTGTTCCGCAGGACTTGATTATGGATCCAAGTAAACAGGAACCCTTAACAACTTCAATATTTCCTCCATTTATTATGATGTTGCTCATTGGTCCACTTGTAAGGATTTTTGTTTTCCTTATGTTGAGGTGTAATTCATACTGAGGGCTGTGGTCTTTGATCTTCATCAGTAATTGCTTCAAGTCCTCTTCACTTTCAGCAAGCAAGGATGTGCCATCTGCATACTACAGGTAGTTAATCAGTCTTCCTCCAATCCTGGCACTGCATTCTTCTTCATATAGTCCAGGTTCTCATATTATATGTACACATATATATCTGCACATATATTTTTTTGGTTGCTGTTGCTGTTGTTGCAAAATTGTATGTGCCATAGCAATTATCAACAGGTCCTTTTTTCTTGTGTGCGTTTTAGCGACATCATCAAACTGCAAACACTTCACCCTCATTCAGTGTTACCTTTCGCATCACCAAAAATAACAAGTGTCTACTACCTAGAAAGTGAATTCCCCTCTCCCGCTACCTCCATCCTTGGAAACCACTAATGAACATTAGATTCTGTATATTTACCTGTTCATGTTATTTCATAAAAGTGAGAACATATAATATTTGGGTTTTTTTGTGACTGACTTATTTTGCTGGACATAATGCCCTCCAGGTTCATCCACTTTCCAAGACGCTTTGAGAATTCATTTTTCTCTATTGCTGAGTAGTGCCACATTTTACTTATTCATTCATCCATTGATGGGCACTTAGGTGGTTTTCATCTTTTTGCTGTTGTAAATAGTATTTCGATGAACGCAGCTGTGCATGTATCTGTTCATGTCACGTCTATTAGCTCCCTAGGGTATATACCTAGAACTGGTATTGCTGGATCATATGGCAGATCTACCTCCAGTCTTTGAGGTACCACCAGACTGTCTTCCACAATGGCTGTACCATTTTACATTCCCACCAGCAATGGATGAGTGTTCTAATTTCTCCATATCCCCTCCAATACTTGTTATTTTCTGTTTATTTTTTAATTGTTGTTGTTGTTTGTTTTTGTTTTTATCTTAGCCATTCTAGTGAAAGTGAAATGGTATTTCACTGTGGTTTTAGTTTGCATTTCTCTGATAACTAATGATGTTGAGCATCTTTTCATATTTCCATTGGCCATTTGAATACCCTCTTTGATGACGTCTCTGTTCATGTCCTTTACCCAGTTTTCGATTGGATTATTTATCTTTTTGTTGTTAAGTTGTAGGAGTTTTCTATATATTTTAGCAGTTAGACCCTTATCAGTTATACCTTTCCCCCCAATTTTTTCCCAGTCTGTAGGTTGTCTCTTTATTCTTTTGATGGACTTAAGTATTTAACTTTTGTGAGTCCCTAGTTGCTCATGCATTTGCTGTTGTGTTTGATAATCTATCATCAAAAAAATTAGGACCCAAAGCTTTGCTCTTATATTTTCTGCCAAAACTTTACAGTTTTAGATTTAACATTTAGGTCCTTGATCCTTTTTGAATTGGTGTTTTTTTTTTTTTTTTGTATTGGGCGAAGTATGAATCCTGTTTCATTTTTCTGCATGTGGAAACCCAGTTTTGCCAGCACCATCTATTGAAGATACTGTTCCTTCCTCATTGAATGGATTTAGCTCCCTTGTTGAAAACCAGCTGACCATAAATGTTTGGATTTATTCATGGATTTTCAGTTCTATTCCATTGTTCTATGTGTCTACCATTAAGCGAGTATCAGGCTATTTTGTTTACTGTAGCTATGTAATATGTTTTGAAGTCAGAAAGCATGAGAAAAACAACCTCAGGTGGTTCAACAGAAGGAATTTCATACCGAAGAAAGTAGCAAGATAGGTGTTGGAAAAGTTGAACAAAGGATGGTGAAAACAAGAGAGTAGCAACAATAGACACTCCTACTGCCCCTTGAGCCAGAGGTATAAGCTAGAGATTATTACAGCCTAAACCCAGAGCTGCCCGGCAGCAGCTGGGACCAGAGAAGGAGAGGCTATCTGGTGGAAGGCGGAACCACTAAGGGAGATGCCTTCTGAAGCAGAGAATGAGGGGGAGAAATGTCCTGATTTTACTACTCCTCCACCCTCCATCTTCCACTAGTACCTCCCATTGGCTGAGCCTAAAGACAAGTCAGGTGGGAAGAGAGCCTGGAAACAAAGGTTACAAGGATTAGCAGAGGGGGGAAGAGTGAGTATTATGGATTGAATTGTGTCCCCCCAAAATATGTGTTGGAATCCTAACCCCTACATCTGTGGATAAATTCCATTTGGGAATAAGGTTTTCTATGTTATGTTCCTAAGACCATAACAGTGTAGAGTGTATCACAAACCTAATCCCTTCTAAGTTATAAAAAGAGCAGATTAAACACAGGAGTAGGCACAAAAGGGGGATGACAGATGCTATCAGATGAAAACAGAGGCAGAGGAATCTAAAAGCCCAGGAACTCCAAGAATTGACTCGACGGCACTGGGTTGTTTTTTAGAAGATGAAATAGACAAAGAAGGATCTCCCACAGAGACACACTCTGAATTCGGACTTCTAGCCTCCTGAACTGTGGGAAAATAAATTTCTGTTCTTTAAAGCTACCCACTCATGGTATTTCTATTACAACAGCACTAGATAGTTAAGACAATGGGTAATGGATCTGAGAGCAAACAGAAGGTGAGAGATATGGATGGGTAAGATTTAACAGGTGAAAGCAGGGTAAGAAAAAGACCTTCCTAGGTATCTTAGTTATTGAGTGCTCCTATAACAGAAATATCACAAGTGGGTGGCTTTAACAAACAAATTTATTTTCTCACAGTTTAGGAGGCTAGAAGTCCAAATTCAGGGCACAGGCTCTAAGGGGAGACTTGCCCTCTCTGTTGGCTCTGGAGGAAGATGCTTGTTCATTGGTTCCTTGGTAACCTTCATGTGATGTGGCATCTATATCTTTCTTGCTTCTCTCTACCTAATCTGCTCAGTTTATATTTCATAAAAGATTGATTTAAGACAGACTCTACACTAATATAACGAAGAAAATCTATTCCCAAATGGCATTTTAACCACAAGTATAAACCCGTAAAAACCCATTGCTGTTGAGTCGATTCTGACTCACAGTAACCCTATAGGACAGAGTAGAACTGCCCCATATGGTTTCCAAGGAGCGCCTGGTGGATTCGAACTGCTGGCCTTTTGGTTAGCAGCCATAGCTCTCAACCACTGTGCTGCCAGGGTTTCCAACCGCAAGTATAGGGATTAGGATTTACAAGACATATTTTGGGGGGACACAATTCTATTCATAACACTAGGTAAAGGAGAATTCGTGACAAAAGGCATGGAGATGGGAGAGGAAGAAACACATCTGGAGAATAGAGATTAACTTGGTTTAACTGGAGGACATAGAGAAGTACTAGAAAATAGGTCTGTGAAAGTAAGAAATCTTTGTTAAAATAATGGCACATTCTTCATTCCACAGGAAATGAGGAGTCTTGACAATTTTAAAGTAGGAGAATGACATTGCCCCAAGTATTTTTTAGGAAGATTAATCTGCTAATAGCATGCAGGACAAATTAGATTATACACACGATAAATTCTTGCTATGGAGTGTCAACTGGGCCCTAATATTTCTTGTCACTCCTCTTCTTACATCCACAGAAGCTGTACTAAGCCTCCTCCATTAGTCTCAAGCCCCACTTCCATCCCCTACCTCCAAGAGACACCTCCTACTTTGCTAAACTCCAGCCACACTGGTCAGTTCACTGAGAAAACCTGGAGAAGGAATGGGCCAAATCTTAGTCACAAGAACCCAGCATTCCACAACATCTAGAAAAGTGGTTTACACAAAGAATGGTTACTGAATTGACTTGGGGACTGTGAGAAGACTTGGGAGCTGTTAAGAAACTAAATTAAGATCAGAAAACTGCTTAGTGACTACAGTCCTTCCAAGCTTCCTTTCATTATTCTTTCCCTCCCACCAAAAATATATATTCAACACCCACTAGCAGTGGGAAATGTGCTAAGTGCTAAGAATACAAAAATTAACAAAATATATACGATACATGCCTTCAAAAAATGCATACTATAGTGAATTAAACAGAAAGGATATTTAATAGATAAGTAACACTTTTGAAGCAGGTTATCAGTCAGGGGCCTGAGTGAAAACAGAGGCACACTCAAGATGGAATAATTCCAGAAGAGATTATTTCCAAAAGGACTATTTACAAGGGTATGAGTATAAGGGGACCACAAAGGAAAGAGCAGTAAACTAGGGCTAGTAGCAGCCAAATGGTTACCACTCTTAGGCTCCAAGCACAAGGAGAGGGAGTGGTTATGGTCCTGGAAGGAGAAAGAGTTATGCAGAGGGACTGCCTGTGAAGAGCAGTGATTTATCATGGAAATACACGGCTGGCACAAGCCAAGCCTACAGGAAGGATGCCACCAGGACACCACCAGGGCACTCAATTCCCTGGCCTCACGTCCTCACTGCCAACCCCTGCTGGGGTTCTGGACTGGATGACCTCAGTCATCTGGGTATGTAATGTGTCCATAAAGGACAGCTCTCTTCTCTGGAGAGCAGAGTGAAGAAGGGGTAGAAAGGAATCCAGAGAGACAACAGCTGATATTCAGCAGGTAGAGGTGGATCAGAGCCACAGATGGTTGCAAAGAGGAGATGCCCCTAATCCTCTGCAGGGGGCTTTAGGTAAACCTTCCTGAAAAGTCAAAGCTAGATGCCTCCTAAGCATATTACGCTGTGGAACAGGATTCTAGGTAGAAGCAGCAGCATCTACAACTTTCTACTGAGAAAGCATAGTGCTTTGAGGTAACCACAGCAGATTAGAAGGTGGACAGTAGATTTGTGTGAGTAAAGAGGAAGGTAGGGATTAAATCATGAGATGTACTGAATGCTCTGTTATCCAAATGAAGATGAGAAGTCATTGGAGTTTCTAAGTTGGGATATTCCCGGTTTTCCGACTTGGTGAGAACTTAAGGAGAACAGTGCAGGTACGCAACATCCACTACAGGCAACAAGAGAGAGCGGAGGAATTCGTGGAAGGATTTCAGGGCATCATGGTTCAAAATGCTCAGTAGTTCAGGTGAAAAAGAGCAAAAATGGCAGACATCTAGAATGATCCAAGAGTACGGTTAAGTAGATCAGTAGGCTTAGGAGGATTAATGCCACATATTATATAGAAATTAGTTAATATCTGCAGTTTCACTTTCATCAACCAGCACTGCTGAGGAATAGAGAGGCCCCTACTTTCTCTCTTTCCTCCCATAAACTTCAATCGTCATTTCCACATAGGTATCTCCCAATCCCACACATCCATCCCGGATCACGTTCTGTAGCTCCTGTGCCATACTTCATTAACTCATTATAAACATTTTTAATACCTACTATTAGCCAAACTCCTTAACTGCTTAAACTTCAAACTGCTTAATTTCTGAAGTATCAACTTTAGAACCTTGATTTCAATATATCCAAAAACAGACTTTCACTTCCTTCCCTACCAAACTAACTCTTCTTCCTGACTTCCCCAGTCACTTGTCAAAGTCTCACAGGTTCTACTTTTGCAATAGTTCATGCCTCTAGTCTCACCTTTTCATTCCAATTATCACTAAGATTTGTCAACTTCTTTTTATCTCTTATTTTGACTAAGCCTTTAACCAGTTTCTTCATTCCCAGTCTCACCCTCCCTCCAGCCAAAATGGCTGCCCAAGGTTGCTGTATCATTTTACATTCTGTCAGCCCTACCCGATGGTACCGTTTCCCCCACAACCTAAACAACATTTAGTATTGTCAGATTTTAGACATTTTCCCAATCTGATGAATGAAAATGTATTTGCACTATAGGTTTTGGTTTACATTTACTAGTGAAGTTGGACAGATTTTCATGTGCTTATTAGTCATTTGGATTTCTTCTTCTGTGACTTGCATGTTTATATTATTAACCTTTTTTTTCAGTTGGGTTCTTTCATCCACTCAACATTTAACCAATATTTAATAAACTATTGCTATGTGTCAGACGTTATTATTATCCCACAAGTAACTATGCAGTCCTGGTCCTCTGACCATCAATTACGCTTTACCCTCCTAATGTAAGTATAAAATTCTGCCATCTACCCATGTCATTTGTGCACTTTTCCCTACTAACCTGTAAATCCCTTAAATCACACAGCAGCAAATATTTGTTTACCAGTCTATGATTTACAAAGCAATTTAATTCATATAATCTCACTTAATTATCACCACAACTATGTTATGTTTCATATATAAGCTGTCTTATGTTACCCAAGCAAGAAATTACTTCTGGATAAAACTGAAAACGAAATTGAATCCAGTTTGTGAGGCTGGCAGAGTAAACAGAGTTGAAAGCATTATCTTTAAACAAGGACAATTATATGTGATGCAGCTCAGAGCACCCTCAACCACTTAAGTATTATTTGAAGACGGTAAAAGATTATTCACCATGTATAAAATATCTTGTATCTGAGTGCCCTTCCCGAGTAGAATTCTGTGTGACTATCTCTAAAGACTGCTATAAATGATGTGTTTTCTATTTACATATTATTTGTTACATTGAAATTAAAAAGTAAAATACATATCTATCTATTTTAAATAAATGATACTTTCTTCTCCATTAGTTCAAAGCTTCTGGAAAGAAGGTACTTGTAAAAACAGCATAGAGGCAGTATCTGACCTCCTCCAACCCCACAAGGAGGAAGGAGAACCAAGATCAACAGCCCAAGGCTGATTCCTGTGAGGCAGGGGTCAAACAAGCCTCCTCTCTCCGCCATCTTTATGATCTCTGACATCAACCATCCCTCCCACATCACTCTCTACTTCTTTGCTGGGCTCTATAATTCATTGCAATGATAATACAGAACTCACAGACCTTACGATAATGGGGTTTATTAGGAAGTAAGAGTTAAAATTCAGGCTCAGGAACACTCAGGATACAGTTCTTCCATCAGGACAGCCTCTCCCCAGATGTGCTTGAGGCACGCATCTCCCTGGCCCTCAGTCTTTGCCCAAAGGCACTCAGTTTTCTCTCTCCGTGGGCCAGGAAGCCCACCACACCATCTCCTAAGGTTGGGGCTCACCTGCTGGTCTCCCCTTCCTTGGTGGTGGTGAGCTCTTTTCTTTCCTGCCTCAGGGATGGCTCATTTCAAGCTCAGCAGGATGGAAAAACTGATCGATCCCTTTGGTGAGCCACAATTACCCTATCACACAGTTCTGCCCAGTCACCTGGTTGGGAGTTACAAGACCATGGCTAGAAAGGCCACACACAAAAGCAATTAATCGCACCACAGTAATCTAATCTGCCAATGCAACCAGCAAAATTCAGGCTTCATAAAAAACAAACAAAAATTCCACAATATTGTGCACTAAACTGTAAGCAGTATTTACTTCTGATGAGTAGTGTCATACACCTCTCTATTATTTGAATTTTATACAATGATTAATTTCATAATAAAAAGGTTCCTTTCAATTTTTTTCTTGGAAGAATATTTAACAACTTGAAGAAATGTACATGCTCTATTGTTGAGTGGAAAAGCAGATTGTGAAACATGGCATGATCTCATTTTATTTTAAAAATTGTATATATATGCATAGAAAGGATCACACTTTAATGTTAAACAGTTTTTAGTCATGGGATAACTCATATTTTTTCTTTCTTCTTTGTGTTCATCTGTATTCTAAGTTAACATATAACTGTTTAATGAGAAAAAAACAGTAGCATTTTTTAAATGGGATTCTGATTAATAGCAAAAATGTCAGCCTTTTTGCTTTAAAATAATGTTTTCCAGTCCTTGCCTAATCTCAATATTCAATTGCAGAGCTAAGACTGTTCTTCAATATTTAACAATGTTCACAGAGTTGTGTAACCATTCAGAACTGCCTTTGCCTGCTTTGCCACAGGTAGGCAGATAGCACCAGAAAAGAGCAATCACTCACTAGACAAGGACTTGGGTTCTAGCCCCAGCTCTTTACCAAATGGCTTGTGAGACGTTGGCAGAGATCTTTCTGAGCTTCACTTTCCTATTCTGCAAAGTGGAAATGATAATACCTGCCCTGACTACTCCATTGAGTCTCTATGAGGAACAAATTAAAAATATACATATACATATATATATAGAAGGCTGTGAAGAGTTATACAAATGCAAACTGATAATACAGTAAAACCTACGAAAGCCAGAATCTAAGGTAGAAATCTGTCAGAGAAGGAAAACTCAAATATTTTCCTCTAAATAGTGATAGAAAAGTGGTGACTGCACCCTGTCAAAGGTAGAAAACTTTTGAGACCTGGAAAAACAAGGCAGCCCCATCGATTTCTGGCTCTCACAGGTTTCACTGTATTATTATATAATCCCCAAGCTCAGAGAGAGATAACCACCCACTTTCTTATGGAGCCAAAGAGAGTTAAAATGAGTAAAATAATCTTTTTTTCTTTAATCCTTCCCCCAAAATTATCACTTCAAGAAGCCAAAACCATCAAAGCTGTGATTACTAAAGAAAATAAAAATTATCTTTATAGGATCATAAACAAGCTGTAATTTCCATGAAAAACTAAAACAGAGCAGACACAGTTGTGATGTATACCCATAGCAAACTCAGGGACTTTTCAAGCTTGTTGAGTCAATTGTTATCAATTTTTGAAGAAAACCCAGTACTATCTCATGAAGAAACAGTTTTACAAAGGAGGTCATTGTTATTATAATCATTATCTGCTTCTTCACAATCAACCAATTCACAAAGCACCCATCATAAAATAAAATCTCAATAAGTCAGAAGCCAATTAACAGAAACTCTCAAATAACCAAATATATTTCCCAATATTTCTATTATAGCCAAAAGATTTTACAACGAAATATAGTGATATCACAGAACCTCGCAGACTTAAACAATGTAAGCACCTATGGAAGAATCCTGATCAAAAGGGGAAAAACACAGAGCAGAATTTCAAATTCTCATGGAATCCAGACTTTCTGGAGCCACTGAGGCTGTATGAACCTCCAGACTTTAAACTAAAAATATCTCCTAAAGTCTTCTTTAAACCAAGCAACAGTTTACCTTAATTAGTTAAGAAATGTCTGCCCTGAGCATTGTGCCCTTTTAAGAACTATCTAAATGGGATGAAATTGACCATAGCAACTCAAAAGGTTAGATAAGAAATTTAGGGGGCAGTGAGTTTAGGTTAATGCGGGAGGAACAACTTACAAAAGGAGGCTGAGAATGGCTGCACAACTTGAAGAATATAATCAATATCACTGAATTGTACATGTAGAAATTGTTGAATTGGTGTATGCTCTGCTCTGTGTATGCTCTGCTCTGTATATCCTCAACAACAACAAAAATAAATAAAATATAGTTTTTTAAATGTAAGCATCATAAAAACAGGAATTTTGTTTTATTCACTATTACATTCCCAGTGACTAGAACTGGGAATATTTGTCCATAAGTATTTGTCAAATAAATATAAAGGAGTGTACATAACTATATAAAAAAAAAACAAACCCATTGCTATTGAGTCTATTTCAACTCACAGTAACCCTATAGGACAGAATAGAACTGCCCCATAGGGTTTCCAATGAGCGGCTGGTGGATTCAAACTGTCAGCCTTTCGGTTAGCAGCCAAGTGCTTAACCACTGCACAACCAGGGCTCCATAGGATCATATAGATATATATATATAGATATATTAATTATGACCCTGGGGTATTGCAAGATCCTACATTATCAAAGAAAGTTTTTGTTTTTTAAATCAATACATTATATTAACCAAGAGTAAACAAAGACTGCACAATGGAGGGTTTAAGATGCTATCCTCCCTGTTTCTCCAACTCCACTGAATCAGAAAGTATTCAGAATTCAGAATAACTTACCATAAAAATTAAATAAATCCACCTCAATATCTGCCCCGCAATGGAATTAGTCGGGAAATGTGTGCTGATGGCGGATGTGTTTGGAAAGTCTAGCTCTGTGTTCCATCGTCCATAAATCCACTGTAATTTCAGAAGTGTTGCCTGCATTTACTTCTGTACCTTTAGGTCTATGTTTGCATGTAAATGTCCCTCTCTCCCAATATTCTCTCAACTCCTCAAGGGCAGGGAATTCCCTTTGTTTCTCTTTACATCCCATGGACTAAGTAAACACAAATATTTTTAAGATAATAATAAAGGTGAACAAACATAAAAAGGCAAATCTTTAGAATCCAGCACTTGTGGTCCTCCGGGCTATAACTACATAGAGATTTTGTCAATCATAATGAGTATTTCAAATTTAGGATAATTTTCTTCTATTTTTCTTGCAAGTTTATACCTTATTCCCTAAAGGAGCACATTTAAATTATTAATATTTTTACTTGCAAACAATTTATGGATGCCATATAATTAAATCTGTATTTAATAGATATTTTTGTTTCTTAACATCTGCTGAGCATCTTCTGTGTAACAGGCAGTATTTTAGCTGCTGAAGGTTTGAAGGGGAGAAAGAAAAAAGAAAAGATAGAATATTGATTAAAATAGGCTCCCAGCCCTAGAGAAGTTAAGAAGAGAAACCTGCAAGTAATAAAAATCCAATATGAGAATATCACAAAAGCATAGGCCAATCCTGTTAGAGAGCTGGGAGAGTCACAAAAAGCTTCCCAAAGCAAGGAGTATAGACCTGGAACTCGAAGGATGAGAAGGAATTTGCCAGACAGTGGAGGAAATGGGCATTCTTAGAAGAGGAAACAGCGTGTGAAAAAGGTAAGGAACGAAAAAAAAAGTGAATATTTCTAATGGCTGGAATCAGGATGCCTGGGGGCTTGTGGCCCCTCCTCAGCACTCACAAAATATAGAGAGCTTATCATCAGGGCAAAAACAAACAAAACCATCGAGTCAAGCCTTACTCATAGTGACCCCATGTGTGTCAGAGCAGAACTGCGCTCCGAAGGGTTTTCAGTGGCTGATTTTCCAGAAGTCAATTGCCAGGCCTTTCTTCTGAGGTGCTTCTGGGTGGACTGTAATCTCCAGCCTTTCAGTTAGCATCCCAGAGCATTAACCATTTGCATCACCCAGGGATGCTATCATCAGTGCACTAACCCGTTATTTTATTGTGGCTTATTTATGTCAGTGTCCCTTTCACCCTACTCAAGAGCAGGCACCACTGGGCTCTGGTTTTTTGTCTCTGGCTACTTACATAGTGCCCCATTCATAATAACCAACTCAATTTTTTATTTTCATTATTTATTTGATTATACAAACATTACATGTGTATATAATCAAAATATATACACATACATGCTACCATCATCCTAATGACTGCGTTTAAAGTCTATTTATCCCTATGACAGTGCAATGTGTATGTGTGTTATTCCCTGTTGCCTTTATAATAATTTTATCAAGTTCCCAAGAAAATTCACAATGTGTTTTTAAATGAGATTTCATTAAATTTATGCATTAATTATGGGAGAATCAACAAGTCTCACATATTAAATTTTTTCATCATACGCAATATTATTTCTTTATTTATTGGCAGCTTTTGAAAGACTCCTTTGTAAGTCTTGGTAATTTTCATGAAATAAGCTATGCACATTTCTTTATTAAATGCATTCTAGGTATTTAAATATTTTGTTTGTAAATAAGATACTGTTTATAATATTGTCTAATTAGTGGTCTATAGGAAAGCTATTAATTTACATATTTAATTTGTAGTTTATCATCTTACTGAACTCTCTTATTAGTTTTAATAGTTTTCAAACTGATCCATTTGGGTTTTCTGGGTAGATAATCATATTATCCACAGAGAATGATAATTTTATCTCTTATGAAATTTACCTTTTTTCTTTGACTTGTCTTATTGAGTCGGGTAAAAGTTATAAAACAATATTAAATAATAGATATATCAGGCACCCCTTGATTTGTTTCTGTTTCTAGAATTTCATGGTGTAATGTTGCCCATTGTTTTCAGGTAGGTTTTCTTTATTATGTCAAGGAAGTTTCCTTTTATTATTAGTTTCCTAATTTACCAAAAACTTGTGTTGAATTATATCAATTACCTTTTCATCAACTAAAGCGATATGAATTGTTAAAGCTCAAGCTGATTTGTACTTTGGAATGGTGAATTTGAGAATCATCAGTATATAATTATAAGTACTTATCCTAAACTACAGAGTACCTATATTAGCATAGCTCAAAATCTTGGCACAATGGTTGTATATTGATGAAGAGGCACATTATACTTTTCCTTTACTGCGGTGTAGGAAAGTACCAGCCTTGGAAGGTCTGGTTAGTACTATATGGCCACCCAACTATCACATATTATCGCCCTAGGTGAAACACATTGGCATTATATAGATTTACCTCTTTGATCTAATAATGGGGACACAGTAAAGAATAAAGTCAATAAAAATACAAGCAATCATCAGTTATATCTAGGAAAAAATGTAACATGGAAAATAAACCAAAAGATAATTTGTTAATAAATCAGAACAGAGGTATAAGGATATATGAAACATGTATAATTGTAATAGCCACTGGGTTCTTACCTTTGGCTGTCTAAGTAACGTATCCGTGTCTTCTAGAAACGGAAGTCAGTGGTGTATCGAAAACAAACAAGGATATGCTGTGAGTCTTGACTTTATCAAAATCCAGGCCCTAATTTTTTTAAAGTAATAAATATACTGATCTTCTGCCCTCCTCCTTTCCTTAAACATGTACAAATAACTAGTTTCCTTATTCATTCCCAGAGGAAAAAAAAGCAGTTTGGTAGCATTGACAGTGGAGGATTTTCTTGACTCGGTATTGGATTTGCGGCTTTACAGATGGATGAAAATAACAGCAACCGAATCACCATTATCCTTGGCTTGAGTCTGAGCTTATTAATATGTATGTGAGTTAGGGATAAAAGAGGTTTCTCAAAGTTGTACCTCTCAATAAATTTGAAAGTAAAGTTAACCAAAGGTTGCCTGCTGAGTTTTTTTAAAGTTATGCTGTCAAACTTCATCCAGGGCTTGTTCCATTGTGAAAAAATTGCCTAGGTTTTTTCAAAGTATGATTTGATTTACAAGTATCATACTATCATATGTAAAACTACTGAAACATAAATAGGGTGCACTTATTCATAGATTTTTTTAATTGTATGTTTTGCAGAAGAATGTGCATACTTGAAAGGTATCTGGTCAACAAATAAGATAGAATGAAGTTAAGCTTGCCTGGAAGAATAATTCATGATTTAGATGCACAAAAGACATCAAGATACGCTGGTTAGTATCTAAATGTTACTCCAATAACCTAAAAGTAAATTTCCCTGTGAATTTTGTATGTAGAATTTTACAATCTACATGTTCACAAAATTTTGCTTATTATTGAAAATCAGAATGACATGTAATAACTGCTGTGTTCGTAGGCAAAACTGCCTCCATTTAAATCTATCAGCTCCAAAATTACATCATTCTTTCTCCAGTACTTGTGGTACTGGTCCTGCTGTGTGATTAACTGTTGAGCAACTCAGAAAATGGCTGCAACTCCCAGTGAAGCTAGAAGACTCTCAAAAAAGGAGATATCCCAAGATGCCTAGCAAAGGAAATTAGGGGAATATTAAGTACTTCTGGAAAATTGGCCTTTGGGGTCCAGAATTTTTTAAATAATTTTTTCATTTCTAATTATCAAATAAAACACACTTCATAAAATATGGATTTTATAATATTTTATTTGGATATTACAGAAAGGAAGAAAATAAAAATACGCTTACCATTCTGGGATAATCAATATTAGCATTTTGGTTTAAACTTTCTCTCCAGCTCCTTCTGTGTGTGTGTGTGTGATTTTTAAACAAAGTCATTCTGATTTTTATTCAGTGTTATATTATGATAATTTTTATATTACTAAGTATCTACCTAAAGCATTCTTTCTTAGGATTGCAAAATATTCTATCATATTCCATTTTTCCAGTTATTTATTGATTTCTCCATCATTGAACATTTTTTCCTCTAAAGAGTTTCACAGTGAATGTTCTTATTCTTAAATCTGTACTTGCATTTGTGATTATTTAGTGTTTTCTTAGAAATTAGATTACCAAATTACAGTATATTAACATTTTGACGACTCTCAATTTGTACTGCCAATACAATTTTCACTAAAGCCTATATATCTTCTGAGGTAAATAAATGATTATCATTTATATGTTATTGTCTTCTTTCAATTTTTCACAGATCAAACAATATTTTACCAAATATGCATTTTGAAATAAGTTTTTGAATTCTTGTACTTAAACATATACCCTTTAAGTTCTTCACATGCATGCTTTTGATAAATCCATTCCTGTTATAAACTTCTCTGAATCTTGTATTGCAATTTAGCTTTATGCTAAAGGGTTATTGTCAGTCCCTTTATAATATGCTCCTCTTTAAGCAGAGCAATGTAATCTCCTTAGGAAAATAAGCCCTTTCCTTGAATAACCTGACAGGATCTTAAAACTATCTCTATGCAATTATTAGTTGTAAGCATTTTGAAAAACATGAGGTGGTAATAAATGTTAAAATCACAGGTATAAGA
This sequence comes from Elephas maximus indicus, assembly GCF_024166365.1. Classification (NCBI taxonomy): domain Eukaryota; kingdom Metazoa; phylum Chordata; class Mammalia; order Proboscidea; family Elephantidae; genus Elephas; species Elephas maximus. The sequence goes on along the minus strand of NC_064823.1, from coordinate 111,260,172 downwards.
TAAAATAAGTAATGAATAGATGCACAAAGAGAAATTCTCAAGAGGGGAAGAGACTTAACATTCCTTAGGGTTTTAGTGCTAAATTGAACATTTTAAATCTTGAAACAATCCTGTGAAGTAGACACTTTATATAATTTGTTTTATACAGAAGGAAAGAATGGCTGGAAGATTAGGTAATTTGCCCAGGATCACAATGGCTAGTATTGTGTCAGAGCTGAGCTGAATTCACACCCAAGTAGGGTTGCCAAATTTAGCAAATAAAAATATTGTGTAAGTAGGCCCCAAATATTGCACGTGACAAACTTATATCAAAAAAAATTATTTGTTGTTTGCATGGCACAAATCTGCTCTTTTAAGTGTTAAAAAGCAAAGATGTCACCTTGAGGATTAAGATGCGCTTGACTCAAGCTATGGTTATTTTCAGTTGCCTCATATGCATGGCAAAGCTGGACGGTGAATAAGGAAGGCTGAAGAAGAATTGATGTCTTCAAATTATGGTGTTGGTGAAACATGTTGAATTATACTGTGGACTGCCAGAAGAACGAACAAACCTGTCTTAGAAGAAGTACAACCAGAGTGCTCCTTCGAAGTGAAGATGGACAGACTTCATCTCACGTACTTTGAATGTGTTATCAGGAGGGACCAGTCCCTGGAGAAGGACATCATGCTTGTTAAAATAGAGGGTCAGCAAGAAAGAGGAAGATCCTCAATTAGGTGGATTGACACAGTGGCTACAACAATGGGCTAAAACATAGCAACGATTGTGAGGATGGCTCAGGACCAGGCAATGTTTTGTTCTGTTGTACATAGGGTCACTACGAGTCCGAACTGGGTCGGGGGCACCTAACAACAACAACAACACATGTAGGTCCCAGATGTTGCATGAGACAAATTTATACCACAAAATTAGTTGTTGTTTATATGAAATCCGAATTTAACTGGTTGGCATGTATTTTATCTGGCAAGCCTGCACCTAGGCTTCTCTGAGCCCAGAGCACTACATTGCCTTTGCTACCTGGAGGGTTGTTGTTAGCTGCAGTTGAGTTGGCCCCCAACTCATGGCTACCCCATGAACAATGGAAGGAAATGCTTTCTGGTCCTGCACTATTCCCATGATCTGCTGTGGATCACATCATTGTGATCCCTAGATTTTCACTGGCTGATATTTGGAAGTAGATTGCCAAAACTTTCTTTCTAATCTGTTCAGCAGCATCAAAACAAGCTCGCACTGCAGATGGGTAGTAGCTGTGCTTGAGGTGCATTGGCCGGGAATCAAACCCAGGTCATCCACATGGAAGATGAGAATTCTACCACTGAACCAGCAATGCACTCATATCTGCAAGGTAACCTGAAAACCCCATTGTCGTCGAGTAGATTCTGACTCATAGTGACCCTACAGGAAGAGTAGAGTTAACTGCCCCATAGAGTTTCCAAGGAGTGCCTGGTGGATTTGAACTGCTGACCTTTTGGTTAGCAGCTGTAGCACTTAACTACTATGCTACCAGGGTTTCCTCTGAAAGGTAAAAGCATAAAAAAAATCAGGTCAAGTCACCCATTTCAGCAATGTGCCTTTGTAACAGTGACAGCAAAGAACACCAGCCTTTGGAGTCACAGGCCTGAGTTTGAATTTCAACTTCACCGTTTGCTAGCTGTGATATCCAGAGCATGGTAGTAAATCTTCTGGGTCTCAATTTTACTTTCTATGCTATAATACTTTGTAGACTTGTTATGAGAATAAATGAGGTAAAGTAACACAAAGAATTTATTGCAGTTCCCAGTACACAGTAATCACTTGCTAAGTGATTGTTATAGTTATATTTAACAAAACTTCAGTTTTATTTTATGATAACTAGCTGCATAATTTTAGCTAGTTCTGTAAAGCTACTCATAACATTACAAAGAAAAAGAATTCCAGAACATTTATTTGTGCTCATGTGGAACCTGTACATAGATCAAAAGGCTGTCATTCAAACAGAACAATGGCTACTGTCTGATTTAAAATTGGAAAAGATGTTCAGCAAAATGGTATCCTCTCACCATACTTATTCAATCTGTATGCTGAGAAAATAATCCAAGAAAGTGGACTATGTAAAGACGAATGTGGTATCAAGATTGGAGGAAGACAAATTAATAACCTGAGATATGCAGATTATACACCCTTGCTTGCTGAAAACAAAGATGACGTGAAGCACTTACTGATGAAGGTCAAAGACTATAGCTTTCAGTATGGATTACATCTGAACATAAAGAAAGCAAAAATCCTCACAACTGGGGCAGTAAACATCATGTTAATTGGTAAAGAAACTGAAGTTGTCAAGGATTTCGTTCGACTTGGATCAACAATCAACACCCATGGAAGCAGCAATCAAGAAATCAAATGATATATTGCATTGGGCAAATCTGTTGCAAAAGACCTCTTTAAAGGATCAAAAAGCAGAGATATCACTTTGACAAAAGTGCACCTGGCCCATGCCATGGTCTATTTTTTTTCCCCAAATTTTATTTATTTTGTTGCTGTTTTTGTTGAGAATATACACAGCAAACCATACACCAATTCAACTGTACAATTTAGTAACATTGATTACTTTATTCAAGTTGTGCAACCATTCTAATCCTCCTTTTCTGAGTTGTTCCTCCTTCATTAACATAAACTCACTGCCCCCTAAGGTTCCTATCTAATCTTTCCAGCTGCTTTTGTCAATTTGATCCCCTAAAGATAGCTCTTGTTTTCAGTGCAGCTTGGACCTCTTCTTTCTGCATCATTGGTTCTTGATGATATGCTACCTCCTGAAATGGTTGAATGTTGACCAATTCTTTTTTGGTACAGTGACTGTGTGTATTCTTTCCACCTTCTTTTGATGTCTCCTGCATCATTTAGTATTTTTCCACTAGAATCCTTCAATATTGCAACTGAAGTCTTGAATTTTTTCTTCAGTTCTTTCAGCTTGAGAAATGCTGAGTATGTTCTTCCCTTTTGGTTTTCTATCTCCAGATCTTCGCACATTCCACTGTAATACTTTATTTTGTCTATCAAGCTATCCTTTGAAATCTTCTGCTTAGCTCTTTTACTTTGTCATTTCTTCCTTTCACCTTGGCTACTCTACGTTCAAGAGCAAGTTTCAGAGTCTCTTCTGACATCCATTTTGGTCTTTTCTTTCTTTCCTATCTTTTTAATGAACTCTTGCTTTCTTCATGTATGATGTCCTTTATATCATTCCACAACTCATCTGGTCTTCAGTATTTAGTGTTCAAGGTATCAAGACTATTTTTGAGATGGTCTTTAAATTCAGGTGGGATATACTCAAGGTCATCCTTTGGCTATTTTTGACTTGTTTTAACTTTCTTCAGCTTCAACTTGAACTTGCATATGAGCATTTGATGGTCTGTTCCACAGTTGACCCCTGGCCTTGTTCTGGCTAATGCTATTGAGCTTTTCCATCATCTGTTTTCACAAATGTAGTCGATTTGCTTCCTGTGTACTCCATCTGGCAAGGTACACATGTATAGATGCCATTTATGTTGTTGAAAAAAGGTATTTGCAATAAGGAAGTCGTTGGTCTTGCAAAATTCTATGCTGTGATCTCCAGTGTCATTTCTATCACCAAGGCCATATTTTCCAACTACCAATCCTTCTTCTTTGTTTCCAACTCTCACATTCCGATCACCAGTAATTACCAATTAAGATGTTTCAACAAACGGATGCAGCGGTGGAAGTGCTCACTCTTCTATACCAAGAAATTTGGAAGACAGCTACCTGGCCAACCAATGGGAAGAGATCTATACTTGTACCCATTCCAAAGAAGATGATCCAATAGAATGCAGAAATTATTTAAAAATATCATTAATATCAAAATAATCCACCATGACCAAGTGGGATTTATACCAGGTATGCAAGGTTGGTTTAGTATTAGAAAAACCATTAATGTAATCCACCATGTAAATAAAACAAAAGACATAAACCACATGATCTTATCAATTGATGCTGAAAAGGCATTTGACAAAGCCCAACACCCATTCATGATAAAAACTCTCACCAAAATAGGAATTGAAGGAAAATTCCTCAACATAATAAAGGGCATCTATACAAAGCCAGCAGCCAACATCACTCTAAATGGAGAGAGCCTGAAAGCATTTCCCTTGAGAACGGGAACCAGACAAGGATGCCCTTTATCACCGCTCTTTTTCAACATTGTGCTAGAGGTCCTAGCCAGAGCAATTAGGCTAGACAAAGAAATAAAGGGCATCCGGGTTGGCAAGGAGGAAGTAAAATTATCTCTATTTGCAGATGACATGCTCTTATACACAGAAAACCCTAAGAAATCCTCCAGAAAACTACTGAAACTAACAGAAGAGTTTGGCAGGGTCTCAGGTTATAAGATAAACACACAAAAATCACTTGGATTCCTCTACAACAACAAAAAGAACATCGAAGAGGAAATCACCAAATCCATACCATTCACAGTAGCCCCCAAGAAGATAAAATACTTAGGAATAAATCTTACCAAAGATGTAAAAGACCTATACAAAGAAAACTACAAAGTACTACTACAAGAAACTAAAAAGGACATACTTAAGCGGAAAAACATACCTTGCTCATGGATAGGAAGACTTAACATAGTAAAAATGTCTATTCTACCAAAAGCCATCTATACATACAATGCACTTCCGATCCAAATTCCAATGACATTTTTTAATGTGATGGAGAAACAAATCACCAACTTCATATGGAAGGGAAAGAAGCCCCGGATAAGTAAAGCATTAGTGAAAAAGAAGAAGAATGTGGGAGGCCTCACTCTACCTGATTTCAGAACCTATTATACAGCCACAGTAGTCAAAACAGCCTGGTATTGGTACAACAGGCACATGGACCAATGGAACAGAATTGGGAACCCAGATATAAATCCATCCACATATGAGCAGCTGATATTTGACAAAGGACCAGTGTCAGTTAATTGGGGAAAAGATAGTCTTTTTAACAAATGGTGCTGGCATAACTGGATATCCATTTGCAAAAAAATGAAACAGGACCCATACCTCACACCATGCACAAAAACTAACTCTAAGTGGATCAAAGACCTAAACATAAAGACTAAAATGATAAAGATCATGGAAGAAAAAATAGGGACAACCTTAGGAGCCCTAATACGAGGCATGAACAGAATACAAAACATTACCAAAAATGACGAAGAGAAACCAGATAACTGGGAGCTCCTAAAAATCAAACACCTATGCTCATCTAAAGACTTCACCAAAAGAGTAAAAAGACCACCTACAGACTGGGAAAGAATTTTCAGCTATGACATCTCCGACCGGCGCCTGATCTCTAAAATCTATATGATTCTGTCAAAACTCAACCACAAAAAGACAAACAACCCAATCAAGAAGTGGGCAAAGGATATGAAGACACACTTCACTAAAGAAGACATTCAGGCAGCTAACAGATACATGAGAAAATGCTCTCAATCACTAGCCATTAGAGAAATGCAAATTAAAACCACAATGAGATTCCATCTCACTCCAACAAGGCTGGCATTAATTCAAAAAACACAAAATAATAAATGTTGGAGAGGCTGCGGAGAGATTGAAACTCTTATACACTGCTGGTGGGAATGTAAAATGGTACAACCACTTTGGAAATGTATCTGGCGTTATCTTAAACAGTTAGAAATAGAACTACCATACAATCCAGAAATCCCACTCCTCAGAATATACCCTAGAGGAATAAGAGCCTTCACACGAATAGATATATGCACACCCATGTTTATTGCAGCTCTGTTTACAATAGCAAAAAGCTGGAAGCAACCAAGGTGTCCATCAACAGATGAATGGTTAAATAAATTGTGGTATATTCACACAATGGAATACTACGCATGGATAAAGAACAGTGACGAATCTCTGAAACATTTCATAACATGGAGGAACCTGGAAGGCATTATGCTGAGTGAAATTAGTCAGACGCAAAAGGACAAATATTGTATAAGACCACTATTATAAGATCTTGCGAAATAGTATAAACTGAAAAGAACACATGCTTTTGTGGTTACGAGGGGGGGAGGGAGGGAGGGTGGGGGGGTTATTTACTGATTAATTAGTAGATAAGAACTACTTTAGGTGAAGGGAAGGACAATACACAATACATGGAAGGTCAGCTCAACTGGACTGGACTAAAAGCAAAGAAGTTTCCGGGATAAACTGAATGCTTCAAAGGTCAGCGGAGCAAGGGTGGGGGTTTGGGGACTATGGTTTAAAGGGACATCTAAGTCAATTGGCAAAATAATTCTATTATGAAAACATTCTGCATCCCCCTTTGAAATGTGGCATCTGGGGTCTTAAATGCTAACAAGCGGCCATCTAAGGTCACACGATAACTATGAGCCCAAGAGACAGAAAGGGCCACATGAACCAAAGACTTACATCATCCTGAGACCAGAAGAACTAGTTGGTGCCTGGCCACAACCAATGACTGCCCTGACAGGGAGCACAACAGAGAACCCCTGAGGGAGCAGGAGATCAGTGGGATGCAGACCCCAAATTCTCATAAAAAGACCAGACTTAATGGTCTGACTGAGACTAAAGGAATCCCGGCGGTCCCGTGGCCCCCAAAACTTCTGTTGGCCCAGGACAGGAACCATTCCCGAAGACAACTCATCAGACATGGAAGGGACTGGACAATGGGTTGGAGAGAGATGCTGATGAAGAGTGAGCTACTTGTATCAGGTGGACACTTGAGACTGTGTTGGCATCTCCTGTCTGGAGGCTAGATATGAGGGTAGAGAGGGTTGGAAGCTGGCAAAATTGCACGAAGGAGAGACTGGAAGGGTTGACTCATTAGGGGGAGAGCAAGTGGGAGTATGGAGTAAGGTGTAGATAAACTTATATGTGACAGACTGACTTGATTTGTAAACATTCACTTAAAGTTCAATAAAAATTATTAAAAAAAATATCATCAATATCACACAGAAGTAAAATTTTGCTGAAGATCATTCAAAAGCAGTTGCAGCAGTATATCGACAGGGAACTTCCAGAAATTCAAACAGGATTCAGAAGAGGGTGTGCAACAAGGGATATCATTGCTGACGTCAGATGGGTCATGGTTGAAAGCAGAGAATACCAGAAAGATGTTTACCAGTGCTTTATTGACTGTGCAAAGGCATTCAACTATGTGGATCATAACAGATTACGGGTAACTTTGCAAACAATGGGAATTCCAGAACACTTACTTGTGTTCTTGAGGAACCTGTAGTTAGACCAAGAGGCAGTTATTGGAACAGAACAGATACTGTGTGCTTTGAACTCAGAAAGGTGTGCATCAGGTTGTATCCTTTCATCCTACTTATTCGATACGTATGTATCAAAAAAGGATGGGGCATCAGGATTGGAGAAAAACTCATTAACAACCTGTGATATGCAGATGATACAACCTTGCTTGCTGAAAGTTAAGAAGACTTGAAGCACTTAACTGATGAAGATCAAAGACCACAGCCTCCAATATGGATTATACCTCAACATAAAGAAATCAGAAATTCTCACAACTGGACCAATAAGCAGCATAATGATAAATGGAGAAAGTATTGAAGTTGTCAAGGATTTCATTCCACAATCAACGCCCACAGAAGCAGCAGTCAAGAAATCAAATGACACTTTGCACTGGGTAAATCTGCTGCAAAAAAATCTCTTTAAAGTGTTAAAAAGTAAAGATGTCCCTTTAAGGACTAAGGTGTACCTGGCCCAAGCCACGGTATTTTCAAGTGTCTCATATGCATGTGAAAGCTGGACAATGATTAAGGAAAACCGAAGAAGAATCGATGCTTTTGAATTACAGTGTTAGTGAAGAATACTGACTATATCATGGACAGAAGAACAAACAAACCTGTCTTGGGAAGTACAACCAGAATGCTTCTTAGAAGCAAGGATGGCAAGATTATGTCTCACATACCTTGGACATGTTATTAGGAGGGATCAGTTCCTGGAAAAGGATAGCATGCTTGGTAGAGGGTGAGCAAAAAAGAGGAAGACCCTCAACGAGATGGACTGACACAGTGGCTGCAACAATGGGCTCAAGCATAACAAAGATTATGAGGATGACGCAGGACTGGGCAATATTTCGTTCTGTTGTACATAGGGTCACTATGAGTCAGAACAAACTGGACGGCACCTAACAACAACAACAACATAGATTGCTCTTAGAAGAGGATGAAGCTCAAGGCCGACCTTTTTTACTAGTTAAGCTAAACTATTGTGTTGCTCTGAGTCGAAATCGACTCAACAGCAACAGGTTTTTCTTGTTCAGTTTTAAGATGGCTTCAGAGGATATTTTTTTGGTTTAAGGTTTAGAGATTACGTCAGAGCAGTAGTTTCAGGGGTTTATCCACTACCCATGGCTTCAGAAAGTCTACAGTCCATGAGATGCCATGGTCTTTTCAATCACCTCATATGCATGGGGAAGTTGGATAATAACCCTTTCATTACTAAAGGTACATATAGGTACCATGTACATTTTCCATCTCTGGAGGTTTATTAGCCAGCGTTAGTTTCACTTTAATACTGTGCTGGCATAGACTGGGGCTTACTTAACTAGGTAAAAAACCAGAAATTTAGTCGGCACCACATTTAAATGTTGAGAGGCATTCATATGAAGGGATGCATCTTGAAAGAGTGATTTTGTGAAACTTCTGTGACTTCGAGCTTCTGTAAAATAAGGCTTGTAAGTACATTTGCTATTTCCTGAGTGTTAGTGGGAAGGTATGGTTTCCATGATTTGGTAATATTCAAGTGAATGTGTTGTTTCCAGAGTCAAAACAATGTAAGTGCACGTTCTTGAGGTATTTCATGTCCAGTGGTACAGATAAATGCCTTTTTCATTTTTGCCTCTTGGCATTCTAAACAGAGAGATAAGGCTTGTAACTTTATTTACTACTCTGTGGGTGTTGTTGGAAAGGTGCAGCTTTCAGAATTAGGTAATAGTTAAGTGCATAAGTTATTTTCAGGTGCAAAACAGTGTAAGCATGCATCGTTGATGTACTTGGTACCCGTCGGTACAGGTAAGTGCCATTTACAGTGTACACACTCACTGGAGCTTCCTTGACGTACTGCCTCATTCCACCTATCCTACCTCCAAGGCCACTGGGAGATATATTTCCCACACAGTATTTATAAAAATCCATCATTCATAACAAAAATTACCAACACTCAATGATTCAGCATGCATTCAATTATTGAAAAAACATGACATCATCAAAAACTTACAAACATAAAATAATTCAGTCACAAAAGAGATAAAGAAGTAAAAGAGAAGAATTAATACATTTGAATTGTGGTGTTGGCAAAGAATATTGAATATACTGTGAACTGCTAGTAGAACAAACAAATCAGTCTTAGAAGAAATACAACAGGAATGCTCCTCAGAACCAAAGATGGCGAGATTTCAGCTCTTTTTCTTTGAATAGTCATCAGGAAAGGCCAATTGCTAGACAAGGACATCATGGTTGGTAAAGTAGAGTGCCAGAGAAAACAAAGGAAACTCTCAGTTCGATGGATTGCCACAAGAGCCATAACAACAGATTCAAACATACCCATGATTGTGAAGATGACTCAGGACCGGGCAACATTTCATTTCGTTCTATTATATACATAAGATTGCCATGAGTCGGGACCAACTCTATAGCAACTAACCACAACAAGAATTTGTATTCTTTTAAATTTGCCTAGTTTATTTTAAAAGTTGAAAATATATTTTCTGGTTAAGGAATGTGGTAGGATTATTTAGCTCAATCTCCCTCTAGTTCTACTTTTTACACCTAAGAAGTAAAACAAGATGATAAGATCGAGAACGTGCTTCGATACATAGCCACGGAATGTTTATTTTCTCATGGTTTGCTTGTCATTTAAATTTTCTTGAATGATTTTAGTAAGTTAAAGAAAATAATAGGAACAATGATTCTAGGAAAACTTTCTTTCTCCTGCCAGCTTAATTCTTGCTTGATATTATGAAACTTCGTAGAACCTGTCATTAAAAAAAAAAAAAAAAAAAGCTCTTCCCCAGTGAATCATACAGGCACACGCAATTCTTTACATATTCAGAATGACTCATTTGTTTTATCTCAGACCATATACTAGCTCTCACACTTCCTTCAAGAACATTTCCTGTTCTGAAAGTATAATTAAGGATGAGCTGAGTATTATTCGCTTCTTGTGATAATACTTATTAGTTGTTTGATATTCAGAAAATTACTTAACCTTTCTGAGCCTCAATTTCCTTATCTATAAAATGGAAAATATGATATCTATCTCATAAGGTTTTTGTGAGAATGAATGGAACTAGACTGTATCACACGCAGTGGTATATAAAAGGACACTTAATAAATGCCCTTTCTCTTCTTTTTCCTCTTCTCTAAGCTCTTGGAAAGGAGCCCTGGTGGCGATGTGGTTAAGCGCTCAACCGTTAACCAGAAGGGTGGCAGTTTGAACCCATCAGCTGCTCCTCAGGAGAAAGATGTGGCGGTCTGCTTTCATAAAGATTTATAGCCTTGGAAACCTTATGGAGCAGTTCTGCTCTGTCCTATTGGGTCACCATGAGTCAGAATCAGAATCGACTAGACGGCAACAGATAAGCTCTTGGACAACTTCTAAGCTGGAACCTTTGCAGCATATTGCTTAGGCCTCACCTGTGCCCAGTGTGATGTAATAGGACTTTTGACAACCAGGTACATGTTGCTATTAAGCAACTATATGTAAAGGTAGAGTCATTTTTTATACTTTGATTCTAATATAATTTAATACACAATTCTAGCCAAATGTAACCACATGAAATTGAAATGATTCTTTCAATTTTTAAAATGAAATGATTTACTTCAATTTTTAATAAAAATTTGTATTTGTTTTAACAATATTTTAAAAATTCATAAAAACACAGAATTAGTTCAAATGTTTGCTCATTCATTGAATACATAATTACTGAGCACCTACAATGTAATGAGGGGTCCCTGGATGGCACAAACAGTTAACTGCTCGACTACTAACCAGAAAAGTTAGTGATTCTTACCCACCCACGAGGGCTTTGAAGAAAAGCCTGACGATCTGCTTCTGAAGGGTCACGTGGAAACCATATGGGACATGGTTCTACTCTGACACACAAGGGTTGACAAGAGTTGGAACCAACTTGATGGCAACTGGTTTGATTTTGCTTTTTTTATGATGTGACGGGTACTGTTCTGAACATGTTTGTTGTGTGCTGCCAGTGAATTCTGACTCAGAGCAACTACGTATGGACGCTATAGGACAGAATAGAACCGCCCAATGGGGTTTCTTAGGCTGTAATCTTTTTTTTTTTTTTCTCTTTTTATTTTATTATTTTTTTATTAACTTTTATTGAGCTTCAAGTGAACGTTTACAAATCAAGTCAGACTGTCACATATAAGTTTATATACATCTTACTCCTTACTCCCACTTGCTCTCCCCCTAATGAGTCAGCCCTTCCAGTCTCTCCTTTCGTGACAATTTTGCCAGCTTCCAACTCTCTCTATCCTCCCATCCCCCTCCAGACAGGAGATGCCAACACAGTCTCAAGTGTCCACCTGATATAATTAGCTCACTCTTCATCAGCATCTCTCTCCTATCCACTGTCCAGTCCCTTTCATGTCTGATGAGTTGTCTTCAGGGATGGTTCCTGTCCTGTGCCAACAGAAGGTTTGGGGACCATGATCGCCGGGATTCCTCTAGTCTCAGTCAGACCATTACGTCTGGTCTTTTTATGAGAATTTGGGGTCTGTATCCCACTGATCTCCTGCTCCCTCAGGGGTTCTCTGTTGTGCTCCCTGTCAGGGCAGTCATCGATTGTGGCCGGGCACCAACTAGTTCTTCTGGTCTCAGGATGATGTAGGTCTCTGGTTCATGTGGCCCTTTCTGTCTCTTGGGCTCTTAGTTGTCGTGTGACCTTGGTGTTCTTCATTCTCCTTTGATCCAGGTGGGTTGAGACCAATTGATGCATCTTAGATGGCCGCTTGTTAGCATTTAAGACCCCAGACGCCACATCTCAAAGTGGGATGCAGAGTGTTTTCATAATAGAATTATTTTGCCAATTGACTTAGAAGTCCCCTTAAACCATGGTCCCCAAACACCCGCCCTTGCTCTGCTGACCTTTGAAGCATTCATTTCATCCCGGAAACTTCTTTGCTTTTGGTCCAGTCCAACTGAGCTGACCTTCCATGTATTGAGTGTTGTCCTTCCCTTCACCTGAAGTAGTTCTTATCTACTAATTAATCAGGAAAAAACCCTCTCCCACCCTCCCTCCCTCCCCCCGCCTCATAACCACAAAAGTATGTGTTCTTCTCAGTTTATACTATTTCTCAAGATCTTATAATAGTGGTCTTATACAATATTTGTCCTTTTGCCTCTGACTAATTTCGCTCAGCATAATGCCTTCCAGGTTCCTCCATGTTATGAAATGTTTCACAGATTCGTCACTGTTCTTTATCCATGTGTAGTATTCCATTGTGTGAATATACCACAATTTATTTACCCATTCATCCGTTGATGGACACCTTGGTTGCTTCCAGCTTTTTGCTATTGTAAACAGAGCTGCAATAAACATGGGTGTGCTTATATCTGTTTGTGTGAAGGCTCTTGTTTCTCTAGGGTATATTCCGAGGAGTGGGATTTCTGGGTTGTATTTTTTTTTTATGGTAGTTCTATTTCTAACTGTTTAAGATAACGCCAGATACATTTCCAAAGTGGTTGTACCATTTTACATTCTCACCAGCAGTGTATAAGAGTTCCAATCTCTCCGCAGCCTCTCCAACATTTATTATTTTGTGTTTTTTGGATTAATGCCAGCCTTGTTGGAGTGAGATGGAATCTCATCGTAGTTTTAATTTGCATTTCTCTAACGGCTAGTGATTGAGAGCATTTTCTCATGTATCTGTTAGCTGCCTGAATATCTTCTTTAGTGAAGTGTGTCTTCATATCCTTTGCCCACTCCTTGATTGGGTTGTTTGTCTTTTTGTGGTTGAGTTTTGACAGAATCATATAGATTTTAGAGATCAGGCGCTGGTCGGAGATGTCATAGCTGAAAATTCTTTCCCAGTCTGTAGGTGGTCTTTTTACTCTTTTGGTGAAGTCTTTAGATGAGCATAGGTGTTTGATTTTTAGGAGCTCCCAGTTATCTGGTTTCTCTTCGTCATTTTTGGTAATGTTTTGTATTCTGTTCATGCCTCATATTAGGGATCCTAAGGTTGTCCCTATTTTTTCTTCCATGATCTTTATCGTTTTAGTCTTTATGTTTAGGTCTTTGATCCACTTGGAGTTAGTTTTTGTGCATGGTGTGAGGTATAGGTCCTGTTTCATTCTTTTGCAAATGGATATCCAGTTATGCCAGCACCATTTGTTAAAAAGACTGTCTTTTCCCCAATTAACTGACACTGGGCCTTTGTCAAATATCAGCTGCTCATACGTGGAGGGATTTATATCTGGGTTCTCAATTCTATTCCATTGGTCTATGCATCTGTCGTTGTACCAGTACCAGGCTGTTTTGACTACTGTGGCTGTATAATAGGTTCTAAAATCAGGTAGAGTGAGGCCTCCCACTTTCTTCTTCTTTTTCACTAATGCGTTACTTATCCGGGGCTTCTTTCCCTTCCATATGAAGTTGGTGATTTGTTTCTCCATCACATTAAAAAATGTCATTGGAATTTGGATCGGAAGTGCATTGTATGTATAGATGGCTCTTGGTAGAATAGACATTTTTACTATGTTAAGTCTTCCTATCCATGAGCAAGGTATGTTTTTCCACTTATGTAGGTCCTTTTTAGTTTCTTGCACTAGTACCTTGTAGTTTTCTTTGTATAGGTCTTTTACATCTTTGGTAAGATTTATTCCTAAGTATTTTATCTTCTTGGGGGCTACTGTGAATGGTATTGATTTGGTGATTTCGTCTTAGGTGTTCTTTTTGTTGATGTAGAGGAATCCAAGTGATTTTTGTATGTTTATCTTATAACCTGAGACTCTGCCAAACTCTTCTATTAGTTTCAGTAGTTTTCTGGAGGATTCCCTGTGTATAAGATCATGTCATCTGCAAATAGAGATAATTTTACTTCTTCCTTGCCAATCCGGATGCCCTTTATTTCTTTGTCTAGCCTAATTGCTCTGGCTAGGACTTCTAGCACAATGTTGAATAAGAGCGGTGATAAAGGGCATCCTTGTCTGGTTCCCGTTCTCAAGGGAAATGCTTTCAGGTTCTCTCCATTTAGAGTGATGTTGACTGTTGGCTTTGCATAGATGCTAGGCTGTAATCTTTATAGGAGCTGACCACCAAGTCTTCTTTTGCTGAGCCGCTAGTGGGTTCAAACTGCCAATCCTTTAGTTGGCAGCTGAGCCCTTTAACGATTGTGCCACTAGGGCTGCTTGTTCTGACAAGAATGCAGAAGCCCCTTCCTCAGAGATCATACAGAAGAGGTGGACAGACCAGAGAAGATTATGATACCATGTGACTAGGAGCCATAAACTTGGAGCACAGAAATTTATCCAGGTTTAAAATGGTAAGAATGCTTTGGTTTGTTTTCCCCTCCCAAGTGTGGTTTGCTTGGCCCTGTCTGTCACTGAATTTCTTTTCCTCAGGCCTGCAGTAACCTTGACTGATCGGAAGAACGCAGCCACATTGGATTATCTGTTTAATCTGGTTCCCTGTCTTGCTTTGTCAGCTCCCTCTAAATCTTTAATCCTATTAAAACTATCTCTAACTACATATACTCATTTGCGTGACATTAACTCTTTTATATTTTTATTTCAAAGATTATATGATCTGAGGGGTTCTGGCTCTTGGCCCTAAATTATTAAACGCTTGAGGGTCCATCTCCCAAAATACTAAGACCTTCAGCCAGAAGAGTCAGTGATGTCTCCTCAGTTGAATTACTGTAACTATAATAATTAAATATTATGTAATTGATTATGTAATGTCTGTCTCCCCCAAAAGAATTACAAACTTCATGAGGGCAGAGACTATGTCTGTTTGTTTCCTTAGTGTATCTCTAGAGTCTAGCTGAACGCCATACATAGTCATTCACTCAACAGATACTTACAAAGTGCCAGGTTCTCTTCAATGCCCTGGTGGTGCAGTGGTTAACAGTTACGGCTGCTAACCAAAGGGTCGGCAGTTTGGATTCACCAGCCTGTCGTTGTAGACCCTGTGGGGCAGTTCTATGCTATCCTATAGAGTCCTATAAGATCGCTATGAGTCAGAATTGACTCGATGGCAACGGGTTTAGTACTAGTTTTTCTAAGCATTGAGAATTCAATAGTGAACAAAATTAGGTCCCTGCCCTCATGGAGCGTACATTCTTATATGGTGGGAAAGACAATAAGCATAATAGTAAACATAGGAGAAGTCAGGTGGTGATAAGTGATATGAGAAAGAGGGAAGCAGGGTAAGTGGATAGAGAATGGTGTGGGGGTTGGGGTGGGGTGGGGGTGGGGATGGGGTGGTCAGAGAAAGCCTCCTTTATCAGAGACCTAAATGTAGTGAGAAAACTAGCCATCCCCACTTCTGGGGGAAGAGCCTATCAGACAAGCAAACAACATGAGCAAAATCCAAAGATAGGTCTGTGCTTGGAGTGTTTAAGGACAACAAGGAGACCAGTTTGGCTAAGTTAGAGGAAACAAGGGAAGGAAGGGTAGGAGTTAAGGTCTGAAAGGACAGATCATGTAGGGTCTTATAGGCCAGGGGAGAACTTTGGCTATTGCTTTAAGGTCAGATGGAAGCCATTGAAGGAGCAGAGGAAAGATGTCATCCGACATATGTTAAAAGACTCCAGTTGCAGTGTGGAAGATAGACAATGGGTGGGCAGGACAAGGGAGACCAGTTAGGAGGCTATTATAGTAATTCAGTGAGTGATGACAGTGGTTCAGACCAGATTGGTGGAAATGGAGGTGGTGAGAAGGGGTCGGTTTCTACATATATGTTTTAGGATAGAACCAGTAAGCTTTGCTGGTTAATTGGATGTAGGGTGTGAGCAGAATCAAGGATGACTCTAGATTTCTTTACCTAAGCAACTAAAAAAAATTGATAGTCTTTCTTTTAATGAGCTGGGAAGAACACCAAGAGGAGCAGACACGGGTAGGGGTAGAGGAGTTCAGTTTGGAAAATAAGGACTGTGCCTGTCAGTGGCTAAGTAAAACTCATTGAAATAAACAAATGAAAGACTTCCATATTTTCTTGTACTTCCTTTTATCAATCAGGGTTCAACCAAAACGAAATGCAGGCTAAATAGCTCTGAGAATAGTAATATCCATAGAGATAAACAGTAGAACTTCCCTTCTACCACCATTTGAGTGCCAAGGTTCTTATACAAAATCCAACGGCAAAGTTTGGGAGTCCAGGACCCCATGATATAACAGCAAAATTTGGTATATACATGCAAATGTACTCTTTTCTAAGAGGACCCATGATTTCCATTAAATGGTCTCCCCAAAATAGCTAATGTGAATCAATATATTCATTTGTTAGACATTTATTATCTACCTGATTGGTAACATAGGAGAACAACAATGAGGGACACCTTCAATAAGATGGATTGACACAGTGGCCAAAAGAATGAACTCAAACATACCAATGTACAGAGGTATATCTAAGATATAGTGGGTATGGCATGTGCCCTGGGCGCCACTTGAAAGGGGGCACCACCAACTATCGAAGTTTCTGTTGCCAGGTATGAAAGATCATTTAGCAAGTTAAAACTAATATTTTTGTATTTGAGAGCCTCCACGAGTCAAGGCAGACTGTGTAATCTTGGTCTGCTGAGTGTAGAAAGAGAAGAAACTAAAAAAAAATGACCTTGAGCACATCATAGACCAATTTTCATCAATGAAAGCAAAGAAGATACAGTTGTAATTTCCATGTAGTTCTATAATATACAAAATAAAAGATTAACGAGCTTGACTTGTATTTTTGAGCTAATATTATGGTAAAGTTATCTAAAAGATGGCTGTCAGATGTTTGGACAGGGGCACAATTTCAGTGCTTGCCATAGGTGCTATTTTCTGTAGCTACGCCTTTGATCATGAGGATGGCACAGAACCAGGCAACGTTTTGTTCTGTTATACATAACGTCACTGTGAGTCAGAGACAATCGATGGCAACTAACAACTCAAAACCTGTTGTACTTCTTTATTTAGAGAACTCAACCCAAACCAAACCCACTGCTGTCGCTGTCCAGTAGATTCCAACTCATAGTGACCCTATAGGACAGAGTAGACTTCCCCCATAGGGCTTCCAAGACTGCAAAATCTTTCTCCTTCAGAGTGGCTTGTAGGCTGCTGATCTTTTGGTTAGCAGCTGAGTGCTTTAACCACTGTGCCACCAGGGCTCCCTCTAGATAAGTCAATTAAAGTTCAAATGTACAAAATTTCAAAAGTGCTACTCTTGTTACTCTGTTAAAAAAAAGTTGGATACTGTTTTAGTTATCCAGTATTGCTATAACAGAAATAGCACAAGTGGATTGGCTTTAACAAACAAATTTCTTTTCTCACCGTTTAGGAGACTACAAGCTGGAATTCAGCGTGCAAGCTCCAGGGGAAGGCTCTCTCTCTCTGTTGGCTCTCGTGGAAGGTCCTTGTCTCTCCTGAGCTTCTGCTCCTGGGTGATCTTCCTGTGGTGTGGCGTGTGTCTTCCTCCATTTCTCTCTGCTCCCTTATTCAGTCTCTTTTATATCTCAAAAGAGATTGACTCAAGATACACCCTACACCATTCCTGCCTCATCAACATAATGAAACAACCCATTCCCAAAGGGGATTATACCCACAGGCATACCAAAAAAAAAAAAAAAAAAAACCATTGCATTGAGTTGATTGTAACTCATAGCAACCCTATAGGCCTGAGTAGAACTGCCCCATAGTGTTTCCAAGGAGCATCTGGTGAATTCAAACTGCCGATCTTTTGGTTAGCAGCCAAGCTCATAACCACTGCACCACCAGGGCTCCAACCACAGGCATAGAGGCTAGGATTTACAACACATATTTTTGGGGAACATAATTCAATTCATAACAGATACCTTTACATTCTAGGCACTGGGCAAGGGAGTGTCTGTAAGATCACCCACTGCAAGAGGTAGTTTAGGTTTAATGGTTAGAAGTATCAGCTTTGGATATTAGACAAATTTTGGTTCAAACCCCAGTTTTTCCACTTGCTAGCTGTGTTACATAGGGCAAGTTATGTAACTTCTCTATTTCTTAGTTGTATTACGAATCTAATGTCTGAAGTGTGAAGTATAAATAAGGCGTTCAATATGTGGTTAGAGTTTTCCTTATCAGTAAACCGTCTTTGATAAAAATTTAGCTTCTCAGGTAAATTTGTTTACAGGAAGAAATAGCACTAATTACAGAACATAAGCATCCGATCCATAAAAGCCGACCCTTGGAAGTTAAGTTTGTGTGAAGTCAGTCCCCAGAATCCTTTTACTTCTTAATGCATAAATAAAATAGAATTTTAGAACCTAAAGTGTCACAATTCTGCCCCTGGAAGTTGTGCACGTATCAAGGTACCATCATTCTGTGGTAACTTAAATTATCGTTGTTGTTGTTGTTAGGTGCCATCAAGTTGGTTCTGACTCACAGTGACAACAGAACGAAATTCTGCCTGGTTCTGTGCCATCCGTATAATCCTTGCTATGCTTGAGCCCATTGTTGCAGTCGCTGTGTCAACAATCCATCTCGTTGAGGGTCTTCCTCTTTTTCGCTGACTCTCCACCAAACATGATGTTCTTCTCCAGGGACTGGTTCCTCCTAATAACATGTCCAAAGTACGTGAGACGAAGTCTCACCATCTTTGCTTCTAAGGAGCCTTCTGGCTGTACTTCTTCCAAGACAGATTTATTTGTTTTTCTGGCAGTCCATGGTATATTCAATACTCTTTGCCAACACCACAATTCAAAGGCATCAATTCTTTGGTCTCCCTTATTCATTGTCTAGCTTCCACCTGCATATGAGGCAATTGAAAATACCATAGCTTGGATCATGCTCACCTTAGACCTCAGAGGGACATCTTTGCTTTTTAACACTTTAAAGAGATCTTTTGCAGCAGGTTCGCCCAATGCAATACCTCATTTGTTTTTTGACTGCTGCTTCCATGGGCATTGATTGTGGGTCCAAGTAAAATGAAATCCTTGACAATATCAATCTTTTCTCCATTTATCATGATGTTGCTTATTGGTCCAATCGTGAGAACTTTTGTTTTCTTTATGTTGTGGTGTAATCCATACTGAAGTTTTAGAGACACTCAAGTACCCACCTGCTAGAGTAAAGAGACCTCACTGAAGACTCTAGTGATTAATAGAGATCAAAGAAAAGCCACACTTTAGTAACAGGGGTAACTAGCCCTAGGACAAAGAACAGACCTTCCATAACAAAGCTTAAACAAGCTTGTTAAAGCTTGAGCTAATCTCCAAGAAACTTAACTGCTTACTGCTGCCCACCCCATCCTGACCCAAAATTAACACTTTTAGGAAGGTAACAAAATCCAAGCACTTAACAATGTAATATCACAATGTCTGGCATTCAAAAAGAAACTATTGACATGCAAAAAAGTAGGAAAATGTGACTCATAATCAGGAGAAAAATGATTCGATAGTTGCAGACTATTGAAAGAAATGTCAGAGATTATACAATTAGCAAACAAGGATTTAAAACAACTATTATAAATTCACTTAAGAATTCCAAGGAAAGCATGAACATAATGAGTAGTCGAAAATAGAATATATATAAAAAAAAAATGAAAAATAAAATCTCTGAAATAAAAAAATCATTAGATGGACTTAATAATGGATTAGCCATTGCAGAAGACCAGTGAACCTGAAGACAGAAATAGAAGTTGTCTAAACTGAAGCAAAAACATACAGAAGATCAGAATCGCAGTTACTCATAGGATCATATTAAGTGGCTCAACATATATACAATTGGTGCCTAAAAGGAAGGAGGTAAAAATATTTTTAAGAAATAATAGCCAAATTTTTCCAAATTTAATGTAAAGTATAAATCAAGATATCCAAGAATCACAGTAATCCCCAAGAAGAATTACATAAATAAAGCCACACCACCACAAATCAAAGCTCAATTAATGAAAAAAAAAAAAAAAAAGGTAGCCAGAGGAGGTGAGGAAATGCATATCACATACAGGGAAATAAAAATTTTGAATTCCTATAGCCTTCTAATTAGAAACGATGTAAGTAAGAAGACAGTGGAACAATATCTTTGACTGTTGAAAGAAAAAAATAATATCAACTTGCGTTTCTATGCCTAGGGCAGATATCTTTCAAAAACAAAGGCGAAATAAAGTCACTTTGCAGACAAACAAAAGCTGAAAGAACTTGTTGCCAGCACATCTACACTACAAGAAATATCAAAGGAAGTTCTTCAGAATTAAATCCCTGTAGTAGCAATTCCCCCCCTCAAAAAAAAGTCGTCAAACTAAACAGGCTAACCAGGGAAGATATTACTATAGATCCTACAGAAATTAAAATGATAATTACCGAATGTTATGAACAACTTCGTGCCAATAAATTTGACAACTTAGATGAAATGGACGAATTCCTTAAAGGACACAAACTTCAACCCCTGCCTCACATACACAAAAATTAATTTGAGATATACAATAATATTTTCGCAACTTTTGAGTAGGTCAATATTTCTCATATATGAAAAGTAATAAGCATAAAAGGAATAACTTTATAAGCCACTCTATTGAAAGTGCTCTTGATCCTGAAAACCAGAGAGAGAAACAGTTGTTCAATGGATCCTTGCACTAATGGAATCTTTTCAGGTGTTATTTTATTTGATTTTTTAACCAAATCCAGCTGACACTTTGTCTATCTTGAATCTTCTGACTCCCCTGACATCATAGTCTTCTGGTTTTCCTCCTATGGCTCTGGACTCTCCCTTTCAGCTTCTTCTTTGAATTCTCATTTCCTACCCAACCTCTAAATACTGTATCCCAGAGTTTGGTCATAGGCCCCTTTTCTTTTATCACTCTGTAATATTTCCTTCAATAATCTCATTTCATTCCATCTCTATGCTAATGATTCCCAAATTTATACCTCCACCATTCTGAGCTCAAGACTTGTATATCCAATTTCCCATTTGACATCTCCATTTGGTTGTTCTTCAAGCATCTCAAATTTAACACATCTTTGAGTTACTGATCTATATTAAAAAATCTGATACCATATCCAGTTTGTCTCATTTCAATAAATGGCATCTCTATCCTAAAGTCTGGAAATTGTCATTGACTCTTCTGTATTCTTCAATCTTCAATTCTTCAATAAATATTGAATGTATTATCACGTCTTATTGAACCTATTTCTAAAATATATTTTGAAAATACATTTTATCATCATTACCTTCACAGTAGTTTAAGCAATAATTATTTCTTGCCTCTAATTGGTCATCTTATAAGTACTTTTTCCCCACCATCCCTTCATTCTTCACAAAGATACATGATTATCTTTCTTAAATATCAGTTTAAGAGTATCACTGTGAAGCTAACAATGCTTAAGGTTCAGAGCACATCACTTGCCATGGCAGTGGAAGGGTCCCTACTAATATGTTCACTTAGTCATATGTTTGTTGTCATTGTTAGTAAAAAATTTTTAACTGCAATCAGTCAAGACCACTATCTCAATTCCAACTTTCCCTCTGTCCCACTTCTCCTATTGAGTCAGATGGCATTAGAGTAGTAATGGGCATTTTGGAGATCTGACCTAGGAGAAGTTAAGGATTCTTTTAGTTTGGATTTAGTGGAATGTATTTTTGTGGTTCATAACTACTTGCTTGTGTAATTACATTATTGCTAGCTGTCCCAGTGCAGGAATAGTTCCAAGAATACTCCTACTGTCCTCTCTGCTGACTGACCTGGTATGGTGACACCAAGGTATAGGACCAGAGATGGTCAGGTAATTACTTAATTAAAATATTGTATTTTTTTTTTAGATTTTGTAATGTGAGAGGTATTTGTGGTAATTTCATTTTTCAATCTAAATAAATATTAATTTCCATATCTACTTTTTTAATCACTTATTTTTTATCTTTTTCTAAACACCCTCTCCCCCTACCAATTCTATAATTTTCAGGCCTCCTCTGTCTCCAGTAGCTTCCCGTGCACTTCAAGATCCTTTGCATTACCTGCCTGTTCCCTATCCAAGGTGTTTCCATACCTGCCTTCAGTTCCTCAAATGCCATGTACTCTAAGCCACCTTAAGGCCCTCATACTTACTGTTTTGTCTGAATGGAATGCTCTTTTCCACTCTTTTCTTGGCCAACTTCCTCACATCATTCAGCTCCCAGACTGAATGTTGCTTCCTCAGAGAAACCTTCTTTTATTCCAAATCTGAGTCAGAGTCCACTGTTATAATCTATCTCAGTGAATCTTACATTTCCCTCATAGAATGTACCACAATTTATAATTATATATTTATTTCTGTTTCGATTTTATTTTAATGTCCATCTCTGCCACTAGAATACAAGCTCAAATACAGTAAAGTGCTTAGTGTGTCTATGAGCTTAGTGTATATGGTTGGCTCTCAATGAGTAGCTGTTGAATGCATGAATTCATTTCATGCTCACTGTAGGCTTGGCAGAGCCTGGGTGGTGCAGTGGTTAATATCTTGCCTGCTAACCAAAGGGTCAACATTTTGAACCTACCAGCCACTGCCTGGAAGCCCTACAGGGCAGTTCTACTCTGTTCTATAGGGTCACTAGGAGTCAGAATCGATTCGACAGCAAGGGGTTTTGAGTTTTTTGGTGGGCTTGGCATAGTGCTAGGTAAAAATCAGTACAGGAAGTCCCTGGGTTATGAATGTTCAACATAGGGACAACTCATGCTTAAGAATGGACAGTCTATTATATTAAAAACTAGAGTTAAATACACTGGTACACAATAAAGAACACACGTACTACTTCACGACATTCATGAAAACATTGCACAGTATGGAAGTGTTTAAGTGTTATGGTTTGAACCATGTCCCCCCAAAATGTGCATCAACTTGGGTAGGCCATGATTCCCAGTGTTGTGTGGTTGTCCACTATTTTGTGATCTGATGTGGTTATCCTATGTGTTGTAAATCCTAACCTCTAATTTTTTTTTTTTTAAGTTAATGAGGAAAGATTAGACTATGTTAAAGACAATTAGGGTGGAATGCAACACTCTTGCTCAGGTCACAGCCTGGATCCAATGTAAGGGGAGTTTGCCTGGGGTATGGCCTGTATCACCTTTTATCTTACAATAGATAAAAGGAAGGAAATCCTGGTGGCATAGTGGTTAAGTGCTACGGCTGCTAACCAAAGGGTCAGCAGTTTGAATCCTCCAGGTGCTCCTTGGAAACTCTATGGGGCAGTTCTACTCTGTCCTGTAGGGCCGCTATGAGTCGGAATCAACTTGACGGCACTGGGTTTGGTTTTTGGTGTGGTTTAGATAAAAGGAGAGAGAAGCAAGCAGAGAGAGGGACCTCATTACCACCAAGCAGGAAGAACCAGGAGCAGAATGTGTCCTTTGGACTCGGGGTCCCCGTGCTGAAAATCTCCTAGACCCAGTTCCCCCAGAACCAACACAAAGAGCCTGCCTTTCACTGGAGCCAGCACCCTGAATTCAGACTGCTACCCTACCAAACTATGAAAGAATAAACTTCTGTTTGTTAAAGTTATCCACTTGTGGTATTTCTGTTATAGCGGCACTAGATAACTAAGACAGTGTTTTATATGCATACCAAACCCACTGTCATCTAGCTAATTCCAACCCACAGTGACCCTACAGGACAGAGTAGAACTGTCCCATAGGGTTTCTAAGGCTATAAATCTTTATGGAAGCAGACCACCACATCCTTCACTCAAAGAGCATCTGGTGGGTTCAAACCACCAAACTTTTGGTTAGCAGCTGAGCACTTTAACAACTGCCCCACCAGGGCTCATTTTTTATATGCATTGAAAGGTAAAATATATACTATATACTAAGACAAACATATGAATGACTGAAGCTAAATAAGAAGCATATATGTACCTTTCTGACTAACCTACAGATTTGGATTAAAGACAGACTTAGGAACTGTCTTGTACGACTCAAGGACTGCTTGTACAGCTGTACGGTTGTTACATTTCTGTACATGTACTCTACTGTAACATTTCTGTAAATAGTATCAAGCCCCTTCTCCAGCTACACCCCTTCCTGCCTAGCTACCTGTCTTAGTCATCTAGTGCTGCTATAACAGAAATACCACAAGAGGATGGCTTTAACAAAGAGTTTATCTTCTTATAGTCCAGTAGGCTAGAAGTCCAAATTCAGGGCGCCTGCTCTGGGAGAAGGCTTTCTCTCTCTGTCGGCTCTGGAGGAAGGTCCTTGTCAGTCTTCCCTTGGTCTGAGGCATCTCAGTGCAGGAACCTCAGGTCCAAAGGATGGGCTCTGCTCCCGACGCTGCTTTCTTGGTGGTATGAGGTCCACATGTCTCTCTGCTTGCTTCTCTCTCTTATATCTCAAAAGAGATTGGCTTAAGACACTACCCAATCTTGTGAACCTCATCAGTATAACTGCCACTAATCCATCTTACTACATCATAATGATAGGATTTACAACACATAGGCTAATCACAACAGAAGATAAAAAGGTAGACAATCATACAATCATATAAGGGACTCATGACCTAGCCAAGTTGACAGATATTTTGGGGGAACACAATTCAACCCATTACACCAACCCACCCCCTGCCCCAGGAACCTCAGGCCTCCACACAATCTAGCCACTGTAGGGTTAAAGCGTCACACATCAGGGACCATCCCAGGCACCCCCAACTCAAAAGGTCTATGGCCTTGGTCCCTCAGTGTAGCCCCCAAACTATAATAATAATTAAAGATTTGAATATTTTGATCATCACTACTCATGGGTCTTGGAAACCCTGGTGGTGCACTGGTTAAGAGCTACAGCTGCTAACCAAAAGGTTGGCAGTTCAAATACCCCAGGTGCTCCTTGGAAACTGTATGGGGCAGTTCTACTCTCTAGTATAGGGTCGGTATGAGTCAGAATCGACTCAACGGCAATGAGTACTCCTGGGTCTTGGTGACCAGAGTACAAAGTTTTGAATCAGAAAACAAAAAAATTTCTGAGGCATAGAGCAGCATAGTTGGAGATTTTTGAACGTTCATCTTTCTTTTACTTAAATAAGCAACACAGATTTTGTTAGGGATAAAAATCTCTGCAATTAATATCACTCATGCTAGCCTGTGGTGCTGTATGATCTCCAAAGTCATCTAGAAATAGCCAGTGAATGAAAATATGAGGTTTTGCTAGGCATCGTTTAAACTGAGATGACAGCAATCTTAAACACGTTTAAATATTTTTCCAGGTAATTTTTTCTTTATTTTCAGAATTGAAAGCGAGAATTATAACAATGCCTCTGACATAAAATGGACCTTAATATGAAACTGGAATTAGAGATTGATTAAAAATCGCCTCAAAGGCACATTTTTTAAGTTTTTTAAACGTTCAGTTAGGCAGATGGGCTAAGCGCACAGTTTCTGAAGCCAAACTTCCCAGCTCCACTACTTAGTAGCTATGTGTCCATAGGCAAGTTACTTAACCGCTGTATGCCTCCTTCCTCCTCTGTAAAATGGGAATAACAATAGTGTCTACTTCATAGAATTGTTATGAGAATTTTAAAAGTTAATATTTATAGAATGCTAAGAGGAGTGATTGCTACATAGTAAACCTCTGAGGAGCTATAGATATCTGATTAAGAGCATCCCATATTATCATGGGATTTCCGACAGGACATAGTGGCTATGCTGAGGTCTGAGCCTAAAACTCCATTTTGAATCAAAAGTAACTTCTACATCCAGGATGCAGCCTGTCATTTCTGTAACTCTCCACTGTACCCTGAGAAAATTCCTTGGTAAAAGATTTTAAAGAAGAATGTAATTTTGTTTGCTTAAAGGTTTCACTTGCTTAGTGTTCAGGAAACAGAGTCCAAAACCACTCTCAGAGACAGATGCTTACTCAAGATAACACTTAGAATTATGCATGTCCTCCCTGCAATCACCCAAGGAGGGTCTTTTGTTTGTTTTGAGGTCAGTTGTACCCAGTTTAATGATTACTTTGTAACTTAAAAAAAATTTTTTTAGATATGTGTATAGTCTCCTATCAGTCAGAAGTTTACCTGTGTTTCATTGACTATGTAAAAGCATTTGACTGTGTGAATCATAACAAATTATGGATAACATTGCAAAGAATGAGAATCCCAGAACACTTAGTTATGCTTATGAGGAGGCTGCACATAGATCAAGAGGCAGTGGTCAGAACAGAACAAGGGGATACTGTGTGGTTTAAAGTCAGGAAAGGTGTGTATCAGTTATATCCTTTCACCATACCTATTCAATCTGTATGCTGAGCAAATAATCCAAGAAGCTGGACTATATGAAGAAGAACGGGGCATCAGGATTGGAAAAAGATTCATTAGCCACCTTTGATATGCAGATGACACAATCTTTCTTGCTGAAAGTGAAGAAGATTTGAAGCACTTACTGATGAAGATCAAAGACCACAGCCTTCAGTATGGATTACACCTCAACATAAAGAAAAGAAAAATCCTCACAACTGAATCAATAAGCAACATCATGATAAATGAAGAAAAGATTGAAGTTGTCAAGAATTTCATCTTACTTGGATCCACAATCAACACCCATGGAAGCAGCAGTCAAAAAATCAAAAGACACATTGCATTGGGGAAATCTGTTGCAAAAGACCTCTTTAAAGTGTTAAAAATCAAAGATGTCACCTTGAAGACTAAGGTGCGCCTGACCCAAGCCATGGTGTTTTTAGTCACCTTATATGCTTTTTTTTTTTTTTATATGCTTATGAAAGCTAGACAATGAATAAGGAAGACCGAAGAAGAATTGACACCTTTGAATTGTGGTGTTGGCGAAGAATATTAAATATACCTTGGGCTGCCAAAACAACAAACAAATCTGTCTTGGAAGAAGTACAACCAGAGTGCTCCTTGGAAAAAGAATAGTGAGTCTACGTCTCACATTGGACATTTTATCAGGAGAAATCAGTCCCTAGAAAAAGACATCATGCTTTGTAAAGTAGAGGGCCAGCAAAAGAGAGGAGGACCCTCAATAAGATGGATTGACACAGTGGCTGCAACAATGGGCTCAATCATAACATAAGGTCCCTATGATTTGGAACCGACTCAACAGCGCCTAACAATGACAACCTAAATGTCAACCAATCACTAAGTTTTTACTGAAGTTCCTTGTGTTTTCTTATAAAAACTCCTTGAAGTGTCTCTTCTAATCACTGAGTTCACAATCCTCTGGACCTTGTGATTCCCAGTTTCCAAATTGCCTTGCCTCTCAGTAAAAGCTTGTTAGTTTTAATTTCAACCACACTCTACCATTTTTGCTCTACAACATATGTTATATAGATAGATTGATAATAACACCTGCTAAAAATAATCAAAACTCAAAGAAATTGAAAGGTTTATTCTGAGAAGTTATTCTATATGCATACAGGGATACCATACTGAATGCTGTGGTCTTTAATTTTCATCAGTAAGTGCTTCAAGTCCTCTGCACTTTCAGCAAGCAACGTTATGTCATCTGCACATCAAAGATTGTTAATAAGTCTTCTTCCAATCCTGATGCCATGTTCTTCTTCATATAGTGAAGATTCTTGGATTATTTGCTCAGTGCATAGATTGAATAAGTATGGTGAAAGGATACAACCCTGATGTGCACCTTTCCTGACTTTAAACCACACGGTATCCTCTTCAACATGGATTGCACCTTAACATAAAGAAAACAAAAATCCTCACAACTGAATCAATAAGCAACATCATGATAAATGAAGAAAAGATTGAAGTTGTCAAGGATTTCATTTTACTTGAATCCACAATCAATGCCCATGGAAGCGGCAGTCAAAAAATCAAAAGCCTCATTGCATTGGGCAAATCTGCAAAAGTCTTCTTTAAAGTGTTAAAAAGCCAAGATTTCATTTTGAGGACTAAGGTGTGCCTGATCCAAGCCACAGTATTTTCAATAGCCTCATAGGCATGTGAAAGCTGGACAATGTATAAGGAAGACCAAAGAAGAATTGGCGCCTTTGAATTATGCTGTTGGTGAAGAATGTTGAATATACCATGGACTGTGAGAAGAAGGAACAAATCTGCTGGGAAGTACAACCAGAATTCCCCTTAGAAGCAAGGATGGTGAGACTTCCTCTCACATACTTTGGACGTGTTATCAGAAGGGATCAGTGCCCGGAGAAGGACATTATGTTTGGTAAAGTGGAGTGTCAACAAAAAAGAGGAAGACCCTCAACAAGATGGATTGACACAGTGGCTGCAAAATGGGCTCGAGCACAGCAAAGATTATGAGGATAGCACAGGACCCAGCAGAGTTTCTTTCTGTTGTACATAGTGTCACTATGATTTAGAACCAACTCAAAGGCACCGTACAACAACTAGGGAGGCCATTCTGATTCCAGAAAAAAGTAAATGACTGGAAGTAGGCTGATTTCAATGAGGCTTATAAAGAGAAGAGGAGGGAGAGAAAGAGATCAATCATTAGCTAATCTGAACATGATTGATTAAACCCTGCCCTTCCCTTTTACTGAGATCAACTGACATCCTGTCATGAGGTGATCTCTGGCCTTCCACCCCTGTAGCCACAATATCTTTTGAAGTTTAAATCAAGCGAGCCTGGTTTCAAACAGGAAAGAAAAGTTTGGCAACTTTGGGTGAAAAAAGCCACTGGCAGGATTTGATCAGGAATTTTTATGGTTAGTGTTTGGTTTCCTGGGTAAGAAAAATCTTAAAATCAAAGTAAGATGTCTTTTATTATTATTTTTTTTTCTCTTCAATACACCTTAGATTTCATTTACTATCATCATCCATCCTTGGTAAAGGCAACATTTTCAAGTCTGATGTTCAAGACACAAAAAAAAAAAGGCAAGCAAAAATGCCATTTAAATAGAAATCTAAATTTTTAGGCTTGTTATATAATGTTGGCATAAATCTCCCTTCCAATTTTCACTTACTTTCCTCCCCCATCCCATTGCCATTCCTTCTTCACAAAGCCATCCACGTGTAAAAGAAGTGTGTGCCTGGGATTGTTACGTTCACTAATTGTTTTAACGTCCCTCCCATCAGCCTGAGAACAAGAAAAGCAAGACTAAAGCCTCTGCTATGAAACTCATGGGTAATAAATTAATAGCACAGCTCATGACAACTTGGAGCAAAGGCAGACTATTTTCCTTAGTGCTGAAGTGCCAGAGCACAAAGTCATCCGTTGCCCCATGGTGAGGACTTAAGTCACAACATGCCTGTCTCTTGTTGCGTAATGGTTAAGAACAGTCTCTTTAGCTGTCTGCGGGCTTGCCTGCTACCAAGCCTTCCATTGACTAGTTAAGTAACCTTTGACTCTGATCCCCCAGCTGTAAACTGGAGGTTAATAGACTATACTGTAAGATCATACTAGTTAATATACATATAGTGCCTACATATTTATGGTACAAGTAGGATACAGCACATGTTGTTAGTTGCCTTCAGTTGACTCTGGCTCGTGGTGAGCTCGTGTACAATAGAATGAAACATTGGCTGGTCCTGAATCATCCTCGCTGTCGCCAGCATGTTCACCATCATGGCAGCTATTGTACCAATCCACCTCACCAAGGATTTCCCATGCCCTCCTTGGCCCTCTGCTTCACCAAACATAATGTCCTCCTCTAGTGATTGATCCTGTCTTGATGACATATCCAAAGCAGCAAGTGTGACAGTGTTCTCTTGTAATGAGATTTTTATTGGCTAATTTTCAGAAGTAGGTAGCCAGGGCTTTCTTCCTTGTCTGTCTTAGATTGGAAGTTCCACTGAAACCTCTCCATCACAAGTGACCCTCCTTGTAGAAATCTTGATGGCATAGTGGTTAAGAGCTACGGTTGCTAACCAAAGGGTCGGCAGTGTGAATCCACCAGGTGCTCCTTGGAAACTCTATGGGACAGTTGGTAGCCAGGCCTTTCTTCCTTGTCTGTCTTAGATTGGAAGTTCCACTGAAACCTCTCCATCACAAGTGACCCTCCTTGTAGAAA
The DNA here is from genome assembly GCF_024166365.1 of Elephas maximus indicus. Taxonomy (NCBI): domain Eukaryota; kingdom Metazoa; phylum Chordata; class Mammalia; order Proboscidea; family Elephantidae; genus Elephas; species Elephas maximus. Next base: position 111,230,069 of record NC_064823.1, on the reverse strand, counting down.
TCTTGATGGCATAGTGGTTAAGAGCTACGGTTGCTAACCAAAGGGTCGGCAGTGTGAATCCACCAGGTGCTCCTTGGAAACTCTATGGGACAGTTCTGCTCTGTCCTATAGGGTCAACCGGACAGCAACAGGTTTAGTTTTTGTTTGGTGAGTGGCATAGCTTCCAGCATGACAGCAACATGAAAGCCGCCACAGTAAGACAAACTAACAGACAGGTGGTGGATATTACATGTTAGTTGTTATCATTTTGTGGAAATAGGTGGTTTCAATCTGGGCATTGCCTTTCTTTTAAGTGTTTATCTCAAATAATTACCTGACTCGGAAAATAGGCAGAAAAAAAAAAGTTTCCTGGTTGGACATGGGAAGAGGAGGGCTGAGACAGAAACTGGTAATGATAGCAGAGAAGGGCAAAGTCTGTCCTAAAGCTCCCAGAATAAACTTTAGCGCGGAACCTCAGTGGCCAGTTAACCTCCATACAAAGACGTTACTATCCGAAGGCTTAAAAAACCAACAGGATCCAGAGCAGTGGACATTTCAACCCCCGAGGAGACAGAAGGGGCCTTAGCACAGCCTTTACGCCACCAAATTTCCTGGAGCGTTCCCTTGGCGGCCTCCAAGCTCCAAGGGACACCGTTGCGCTAAGAGAGGGTGTGTCTGTGTTTTCTCGACTTTGTGGCTCAGTACAGATGACCCTCCCGGTAGTCACATGGGGGCCAGAGGCCGCCGCCAGTGCTTGCAGAATGAGCACCGAAACCTCGCGTCTGGGAGGCGTGGCTCTCCGGAGGTGCCACCCAGCTCTCCCCATTGGCTGAGGCTGTTCCGGGGCGGGGACAACGTACACCCGTCCAGTCCCAGCGGCTCCACCAGAACGCGGGTCCATGGGGGAGAGGAGAGACGTTCTGGCTGGGTGAGGAGCGAGCGCCAGCACCTGGGAAACCCCATCCATGGGCCATGGCAGGACAGGTGAGGCTGCCGCACGGAGAGCCCTGCCGAGAAGGTGAGTGTCTGCCCCGAGGCGGGGGACCGGCACTTGGGTGGCAGAGACCAGGTGGGCGGTCCCGGGGTTTTCGTGGAGCCGCTAGAGAGGTTTAGTGACTCTCAGTGTATTCATTCATCTGTTCATTCAGCCAGCCAGCCAGCCAGCAAATACTTGAGTGCTTAGATCTGCCGGGCTTTGCGGGGAAACCTGGGCGAACAAGACCGGCTTGGCTCGCCTCTGGTCCCGAAGGCATCCCAAGTAAATTGCAGTGTGCTGAGTATCGTGACGCGGAAATTCGGGGTGCCGTGGAAAGACTCCCAGGTGCCCTGTGCCGTTTGAGAAACACCTTTTTCTCCAGCTCAGACTCACCTCTAGAGTCCGCAGTCAACGTCACCCCACCGGCAAGGGACGGGCCCCGGGAACCCCGCCGGAGTCGGGTGCTGCCCCTGAGCTGGCGCCGCGAGGGGCAGACACCCGGGGAGGGCCACCCCCGTCCCCGGCGAAGGGCACTGGACCCCAGCGGCCCCGAGTCTCTCTACAGCCTTTCAGATGAAAACGTCTCCAACCGCACTGGCCTCGCCTCGCCTCTGACTTGCTGTGCAGTCACTTCTCGGCTGCTTAAGGCGGGAGACTCACAGGAGAGGAGAAGGGGAACTGGGCGGGGTCATTCGTAGGTTTTTCTCGCGCTTGCTGGAGCGGGGTTTCGGCCCCCACCCAAGTTCTGTAAGATCGCTTGACTTTCCAGCACTGGCAGACTTTCACCGTCTCAAAAAAGGAGCTGTAAAGGCCCTAGTGTGCCTGGCTAAAAGCGGGGAGAGGGGGAAAGCGGCGGTGAGAGGTGTGGTAAGAACTATTTCTTGACATGCTTGCTGACAGCTTTCCCAGTTTCCTGTTCTTTTGGAGTTTCCATCATATTCCTTGATAAGGAGAGTAAAAAAAAAAAAGCAATGAAATAGTCAAAACTTTGTCGGCTAGAGAGAAGGAGCTTAAAGACAGAAAATGAACAATCCACAAACTGTTCAAAAACTGAGAATTGGGAAGTTGGTTGTTAGGCAGCTGGATCTAGAATTATTTCCTAGATAGTCAGATTGTGAGCCCTTCTTTTGAGTAATTCTTAAACTAAGAAATCAGTTACCAATACATCCACCCTTGTTTACCCAAGGATCAGTGAGTGTAGAGGGTGTGTGAGTTACCCCATTTGCTGGAACTTCCGGATGTTTTTCCTGTTTTGCTCAGGCATTTAGTTCCAAAACGAAATATTTGGTTAATTGTGTGGGAGGCAGGCGGGAAAGACTTGAAAGAAATCAGAGTCCACGTTATTGGTAGTAGGAGCAGATTAGGCTTTGGCATCTGGCAGTCTTCTCAGATATCACTTAACCTTGAGCCTTTCCTATCTGTAAAATGGGAATAATGCCTACAGTTTACAGTTGTAAGGAGTTAGTGCAAATGGGATTACATACGGAGCCCATAGCTCAGAGCCTGACATGGAGTAAAGGCTCAATTTTTCATTCACTCCTTTATTAATTCACTCATTTATTAAAGTAGCGAGCAAGAGTCCTATGTGCCAGGCACTGGCTTAGGTGCTGGGTTAGAGGAATTTGCAAGACAATCTGGTCCTAGTTTCTAGGACTAGGTCCCTGCCCTCATGCTTACAATTTAGATGGTCAATAATAGGCAAGAAACAAATTAATAAAAAAGGTAATTACAGATAGTGGTAAGTGTCTGTTGGGTAATGGATTAAGAGAATTGTGGATGTTTAGGTTGGATAGTCAAAGAAGGCCCCTTGGAGAAAATGATACTCAAGCTGAGACCTGAATGATAAGGAGTCTATCCTGAGATCTGGGGATAGAGCATTACAGTTGGACTTCCATGACAAAAAAAGTCAATTCCATGCTTTGGTTTTTTCTTTTTAAAACAAGGATGCTTCAAAAGACCTTCTAGTCCAAAACCATTACACAAAATTTAAACCATATGTAGGCTTGTGTCTGTGTGTGTTTCCATTTAGGTTTTTGACATTATAGCACATGTTCTACCAGTCTCAGTTTGGATCCAACAGCTGATAGAGCTTTATTAAATGAAAATATGACTCTGTGAAAATATAATGTAAGGAAGACAGCCATCACCTACAAGGCATTAACTACTTATCTCTAATAATTAGTAACTTCAGTAATATGCAGAGTGTGAAAACAGCATCCATTTAGGTAGAAAATCCAACGTTCAAGAGTCTTCTCAGAGTACTTGCCACGGGTTTTTCATTTTTTTGTTTAATCAACACTATCTTCTCAGTTTTATTTTAGGTAACTGACATAATGGGTTTTTCCTACCCACCCAGTGGCTTTATCTACTATGGCTTAATTTTCAGATTTGCTGTAAATTATTTCCCATTCTGCTCCCTATGTTCCCATTTGTTCACTCACTAAAACTGTCAGATCCGTGAGAAAAGAGATCTTTAACCTGTCCTGTTAACCACTATGTACCGAGTTTTTGTAACAGGGCCCATCACACAGGAGGTGTGCAGTAAGAATTTGCTGTGTTGAATGAACAATAAAGAGTCCATCCTGAGATCTGGGGATAGAGCAAATACCTAACATAGTGGGTTTGAATGAATATACCAAACATAATTGCAAAACTGCTATTTTGTTCAGTGAATACATGAAATAGATATATGGATAAATTATGTTGTTATAAAGCTATACTTAAGCTATAAGACGAAGTTTGCTTTGATGGGGAGTATTAAATACTGTGGTTATGATGGAAAGTGACCAAGAGGTTCCTTTAGATTGGTAGGCAGGGAAGACCCATCTAAGGAGATGGCATTTTAAGCAGGCTTAGTAATGAGAAGGCGCAGACTGTGCCTGCCAGCACTCTGTAAAGGGCTAAGTAATGGTCACTGAAGAGCTCTAAGGTAGAACAAAATTTCGACTGTAAGAGGAACCTGTAAAACCAAACCATTGCCGTTGAGTCAATTACTAATTATAGCGACAGGGTAGAACTGTCCCCATAGGTTTCCAAGGAGCAGCTGGTGGATTTGAACTGCCGAGACCTTTTGATTAGCAGCAACTTCTTAACCACCGTGCCACCAAGGCGCCGTAAGAGGAACAGATGGGGGAAACAAGTACTGTAGTAGATAATGAGATTAGCGAATCCCTGGAGGCAGGATTCAGTAGGGCCTTGTCCTTGTAGAACTTGGTGGGGATTTGGGATGTTTTTCTGAATGAGAACGGAAGCCATTGTAGGATTTTGGAAGGAGGAATGACAAGATCAGACCTACTTTTCTAAAGGCTCACTTCATCTAATCTTGACCCAGACCACTCTTTGACCTCATCTCATACCATTTTCCCCTCCTCCCACCCTAGCCAGACTGGCCTATTGCAGTCCCTTCAACTCCTCAAGCATATTTGTGCCTCAGAGTTTTTGCATTTATGCTTAGCCCCAATGATTTCCACTTAAATTTTGTTTTAAAAAATATTCCTTTATGCTGTTTTTGGAGTCCCTGGGTGGTACAAACACTGAAAGTTCTCTGTCACTAACCAAAAGGTTGAAGGTTTGAGTCCACCCAGGGGTGACTTGGAAGAAAAGCTTGGTGTTCTATATCCAAAAAATCAGCCATTGAAAACCTTAAGGAGCACAGTTCTTTCTATGCTGACACATATGGGGTTCCTAAGAGTTGGAATCAACTTGACAAAAACTGGAAAAAAAGAATGCTGCATTTATGGCTTTCTGCAGTACTTACTGGAGCCCTGATGGTATAGTAGTTAAGGGCTCTGCTGCTAACCAAAATGTTAGCAGTTCGAATCCACCAGCTGCTCCGTGGAAACTCTATGGGACAGTTCTACTCTGTCCTATAGGGTCACTATGAATCAGAATGCACTCTACAGCAATAGGTTTGGTTTACAGTACCTACTACACCTAAAACACAATGTATTCATTTGTTCGTTATCTATCTTCCCTCTTCCCCCCCCCAGAATATGAAACTAGGGGTTTTGCTATTTTATTATTCTCTCCTGTATCCCCAGCTTCTAGAAAATGCCTAGCATATAGTAACCAGCCAATAAATATTTGTTGAATGAATGAATGAATGAATGCAAAGAAGGCCAGTATTGCTGGAGAGAGGTACGTAAGAGGGAGTACTATGCAATATGATGCCAGAGGTGAACAAAGTTCAGGGCATGTAAAGTTTTAAAGTTTAGGTTTAGGAATTTAGATTCTTCCATAATCGTGATGAAAAGCTATGGTGGGGACTAAGCAAGGAAGTGACATAACGTATTCATACTGGCTGATTTTGGAGACTGAATTGTAGGGGATAGAGGCCTTCCTGTGCTAATATGAATAGGCAGGTGTGTCAGTCAGCTGTTGCTGCATAATAAGCAACCCAGAACTCAATGGCTTAAAACAGTCATATATTCTTGTTCATGTGTCTGTGGGTCAGCTGGGGGTTGGCAGACCTAGGCTGGGTTCACCTGGCTGGCTCTGCTTGGGCTACAGGTCCAGCTGGGCTTGGCTTTCTCTATATGGATGACCTCACATCTGTTCTGTTTACATTCTGGGACCCAGGCTGAAGGAGCAAGTAGCTCCTCAGGGAAAATCCACTCATGGGTAATTTCCAAGGTACAAGAGGGTAAGCCCAGCCACATAAGCACATTTAAAGCCTCTCTGATATCACCTCTGCTGATATCCATTGATACCCATTGACCACCAAGTTACCTCCAGCCCTACATCAGGGGAAGAATACTCTACCCACTTTGGGAGGGGAACCAAAAAAAAAACACCAAACTCATTGCCACTGAGTCAAGTCTGATTCATAGCGAACCTATAGGACAGAGTAGAACTGCCCCATGGACTTTCCAAGGAGCGCCTGGTGGATTTAAATTGCCGAGCTTTTGGTTAGCAGCCATAGCACCTAACCACTACGCCACTTGGGTTTCCAAACCACCCCTATGGAGCAGTTCTACGCTGTCCTATAGGGTCGCTATGAGTCGGAATCAACTCAACAGCAACGGTTTGGTATTTTGTTTCATAATACTGCAAACTATTACAGCAGAACAGACGATGAGGCAAAGATTTCCTCAAACTGGAAATATCTTGCAATGATTAAAAATATAGCCTATGCAATCACTGACTCCTTAGAAAGCAGAGAGCCTAGTCCATGTAATGAAGTGATCAATTTTAATTATTTTTCTCCATAGACAAATATAGTAGCACTTCATAAAATTTTATTTTTCTGAAAATTCTGCATAGGACTGGTCCATCAGCAGCATTTATGAGCCACCAGGCTTCTAAACAAATTACTCTGGGAACCAAGATAGCTTATGATCAAACCAGAAAATTATAGAAGGGTAAACTCGGAAGACATCCTCAGAATCGAGTCGAACTCCCTCATTTTAGAGATGTAGAAACTGAAGCCAAGAGTGATTACTTGACTTGTCCGTGCTTACAAGTTAGTAATAGAGCTTCATGTAGAGAAAGACATAGACTTCTACAGGAAAGCTCTTTCAAATTTTAAAGTAATCTTTGTCTGTGTGTATAAGCTCAGACATGTACACTAGTAGGTATGTATTAAGTTAAACCATGTGAATCTACTGTTTTCGTAGGGTCAAAAATTGTCATATATTGTCAGTTTCATACGGTTCAAAGTTATATAAGAATGTTAGTAATACTGTTTGTAAGAGCAAAAACACTAAATTACCCAAATGTGTATCTCCTGTAAAAGAGAAAAATTTATTTTTTTTTTTAGTCACACAGTGGAATTCTATAGAACAGTGGGAAAAAAAATCTTACAGCCACATGTGTCAACATTGATGAATCTCAAAAACAAACAAGTCACCAAAGAATACATACAGCATGAGTGCAATTTTATAAAGTGCAAAAAAAGGCAAAACTAAACAATTTGTTATTTAAGGAAATAAGCATATAGGAGAAAACACTTTTTAAAAAAAAAGTTATGTTAGGCACAAAATCAGAATAGTTGTTACCTTTGAGGGGTAATGTTTTATTTCTTACATTGGCTGGTTGATACACCCAGTGTATATCGGATTATTTTTCTTTATAACTGACATATTTCCTAAATAGTCATTACTCAATATTTAGTAAAATAAGTAATACAGCATCAGAGGAATAATACATGCATCCGGTTGGCAAAGGTTTAAACTGGCACAGTCACTTTAAAGGACTATTGGCAGTGTCTATTAAAATGAAAAATAATAAATGCATTGGATTTTCTCTTTCTGTGGTGCAGAAAGCCTGGATTAAACTCACTGGATAATGACTTTGCTTGCTCAGATCCTAAGAAACCAACTCTGATTTTGAGATCTCTCTGATTCCGCCCAACCACCCCAAAATTCCTACCCACACATACTGCTCCATCTTCTCTCGTCCTCAGCTCCGCGCCACTCCTCATTATCCAGCCCGCCATTCACTCCTTCAGTCATCTCTGTCATAGGCTGCCTCAATAACAGGCTCCCAAAGCGTAAAACAATTCAAGTTCTAAGGTCAGTAACCAGACGAGATTTTTATTATTTTTCCTGCCATAAAACTTGTGGCCTTCATGTCCGCTACTTACAAGAACTTGCAAAATGCAGCAAAGATGATTTGATCCCCCTTGTCAACCTCTACCTCCACACCCTCTATAAAAATGTCGGAAACATTTTGCTCTGACAACAACTTAGAGAGAATATTGTTTCACTGAAATGAGACCCGCCCACGTTGATTTCAGAGAAGTTTTGGAATGGTTCTGTTAACATCATAGTAAGCAACACAAATGCAACCATGGAATTCACGGGAAAGTTAAGTCAAATGTTTTCTCAGAAAGGAATGTAATTAAAATTCTTACTGACAAAAATATCCGCTACTACTTTCCATTCTTGGGGATTGGATGAGATGAACAGTGCCCAGAACAAGATTTCTGCAGACTGGCTTGCTTGAAAATTTGCAGCTTGAAAGTTTACTGAAACAAACTGCCTGAAAACTCCTCAATATTACAGGATATCCCTGATATAATATATAGTTCTCCTTAGACTATTTAGAAGTTTAATTCAAAATTTTTTCTGTATCTCTGAAACAAAGTTGGTTCATACCCAAATTACAGAGATGGATGAAATAATAGTCATGAAAATGTTGAATTCAATTATGTTCCCATTTCCAGACTTGAACTTTATGGCTGTTTCTTGACTTTGTTTGTACTAAAATTCAAATGACCTCATACAACTTTACCAGGGAGCCATTGATCCATTTATTGAAGTTTCGTTTCTAAGAAACCATCTGTTGTTGTTCATATGCCCGCTTGATATTTTGTGAAGTGTAAGACTGATTTTTCCTTGCTTTCTAAAACTGCAGTTGGTTAATTCTCCTCTACCCCTTTTTATTTAAAATAATTCATAATGTGAAAACATGCCTTTTCTTAAAGGAAAAAGAGTTGGAAAGACAAAATCTCGGCACAATGTCACCTTGTTGGTATCTTTTCACGTGGAGAACAGATTGCAAATAATTTCTTATCATAGAGTGTAAATGTTTTCATTTTGTGTTTTAATGTTCAAAATTCCAGGGCACTTACAGTAACAGGGCTGACTCTGAACTCACAAGCTTATTTGAATCTTATTCTGAAAAATCCTACTAATGTTTAACTCATTTTTCTATTAGATTCTGTTTTCTCTGGAGTCCCTGGGTAGTGCAAACGGTTACGGCACTTGGCTGCTAATCAAAAGATTGGGAGCTCAAGCCCATCTAGAGGCATCTCGGAAGAAAGGCCTGGCAATCTGCTTTCAAAAAAAATTGTTGAAAACCTTATGGAGAGCAGTTCTACTGTGACAGACATAAATTCTATTTTATTTAGGAAAAGGTGGATTTGTAGAGCTGAAAAATCATTCTCTTCAGGGAAGGTGGTTCAGAAAACTAAGCCCACTTTTAAACATGTTTTCTGAAATCCATGATTTATACCCCATGAAACAAGCAAGCCAGGTGTACTTGCTGCTCCAGGTGGTTGCTGCCTTGCTGGAACAAAGAACCAAGTATTGCCAGGTCTTCTAATTTGTAAGAGGAATCCAGATTTTCACCTGATATATATCATTTTTAAGTGTTGACAATTAAACAATCTTAAAACATTTTTTAGAAACCTGCACACACCAAACTGAACATGTCTATAGACTTGTGGACCACCTCTTGGCCACTTCCCCTCATGCGGTGGAAAGAGTACCATCCACTCAAGTCTCTGTCTCTTAGAAAGAGGGTAAGCATCAACACATCTCTATTTTGTTTTTTGACTTTTTTTTTTTTTCCAGGTTACATATTATCTTTGGTCTGTCCGGACTCTTCCCGGGCTTGGTGTGAGATCACGAATGTGTCACGGCTGTTGGCCTCTCCTGCCCTCTACACGGACCTGAATTCCAGCATAACTAACTTCAGCATTTCTGCAAACACAGAAAACAAATACAGTCTTTATGTGGGCTTGGTCCTGGCAGTAAGCTCCAGTATTTTTATTGGCTCCAGCTTCATATTGAAAAAGAAGGGCCTCTTACAACTGGCCAAAAAAGGAGTTACTAGAGCTGGTAAGAAATGGATACAACTACCAAATTCAAATTTTTAACTGCAGAAATCATCTTATTATCAGACTACAGTGCTACGGGAATTATATTTTACTGTCTCTATTTATGTTGGCATCCCTGGGTGGTGCAAATGGTTAACTTGTTTGGGAGCTAACCGAAAAGTTGGAGGTTTAAGTCCACCCGGAGGTGCCACTGAAGAAAGGCCTGGTGATTTATTTCTGAAAAATCAGCCACTGAAAACCCTGTGGAGCACAGTTCTACGCTGACATAGACGGCGGGTCAGGGGAGGGTGCCATTACTTGGAGTTGACTGCATGGCAGTTTTTTTTTTTTTTTTTTTAATCTTTGTCTCTATTCCCTTTCTTACAATTCTCTACTGTATTATTTCCAAGATTGAGCCAGCTGTGCCTCCTTTAAGGTGAGACTAAAATTAGATTTGATCTTGGCTTTCAGAGGTTCTTCTTTCATAGCTTTCATTCTGTATGGTGGCCCTTTGTACAAATCAACAAAACACTGCCTGGTCCTATGCCTTCCTCACAATCGTTGCTATAGATTTACATACTAGGATACTCATTTATATAATGAGAAAAAAACTAGTCAGACCGTGCCACCCCCCTGCTGAAAATACTGCAATGGCATTTCTTTGCACTCGGAATAAAATTCCAATGCCCGACCACTGTCCCTGATCTCCTATACGATCTGGCCTTCTGCTACCTCTCTCTCTAACTTCATCTTGTGCAACCCTCCTAGTCACCTACTTTTCCCTCAGTCTTAGAATATACCAAGGAACTTTTTTCCCTCCTCAGGGTGTTTTGCCTTTGCCTAGAATTCTCTTCTCCCTGCCCCTCATTTTGCAGACTCCTCCTCGTCCTTTAGACTTCAGCTGAATTATCATCACCTCATAAAGACCTTCCTTGACCATCCTCTCTGGGCAGGTCTCCCCTGCCCCTCGTTATTCTCTATTGTTGCACTAATGGTTTCCTTCATTTCACTTAGATAATTTGTCATTGTATTATACATTTATTGTGTATTAACTTGTTGTCTGCAGGTTTATTTGTTGACAGTAGATTCACAAGAACAGAGACCTTGCCTAGCACAGTGTTTGACACCCAATAAATATGAAATCAATAAGTAGCAGTAGAATTAGGTTACCTATTCATAGTGACACCTCAGATGCTGAGTAGCTCTGCATGAGTATCCAACATTAACCATGAATTTTCCATTCACTTTAATCAAGTATAACATACACTAGCTAAATTTTGTTCTAAGGCTCATATGAAAAGTAAATGGCTGTGAACTGTACAGACAAGTTTATAAAAGAACACTATCAAGGGAAAATTTGTAGTATCAGAAAGCAAAACATGCTGTAATGCTTTATTAATTAAACAGTTCAGTACTGACATTAAAACAATAGACAAAATAAAAGATAATTGAAAACTTATAAGTGAACCTGAGTACTTATAACAATCTAATATATGATAAAAAGTCACATTACAGATTACTATAGAAAGAATGAATTATTCAGTAAAAAAAATAGACAACTGGCTAAATAAAAAAAAAAAATTAGAGGAGAAAAATATAAGAGTTCCACTTTATCACTTTCAGCATAATAAATTCCAGATAGTCTAAATTTAAAATGAAACAGTTTTTTTTTTTTTTTTAATGTTGAAGGAAACCCTTTCTAAGTATACAGGGAAGAAGCTAGTCTATATAAAGGAAGAAATTATCTGAAAATTTCCTGTATGGAAACACTTTAAATAAAACTAAAAAATGACATAAGAGGGGAAAAATATACAAAGTATATGACAAAGAGTAGTAGTTGAGGTCTATATTATATAAAGAGTGATTACAGTCAATAAGAAAGAAATTAGTACCCTAACAGAAAATAGTGAAAGCACAAAAACAAGAAATTCACAGAAAAGGAAATGTAAACGGCCAATAAACATATGTTAGTAAATGGTACTTCACTAGTACCCAAAGAGATACTAACTATATAACAGTGAGCTCCTGGATTAATGCCTAATAATTTAACAAGGATTTTTATTTTTTAAGATAATGCTTTTTGTTGGTAAGGGGCTTGGACAAGTAGCCCTCCCAAACTTTGCTGGAGGCAGTATAAATGGGTACAAACTTTCCTGAAAACAATTTGGAAAAGCTTAAAAAGTGGTAATATTTTAAAGCCTAATAATTCAACTTTCATGAATTTATCTTAAGCAAATGAATAGGGATGCACACCTAGATTTATGTGTTATTATAAGGTGCCATTGAGTCACTTCCAACTCACGGTGACCGTTTGTACAACAAACAAAACACTGCCTGGTCCTACGCCTTCCTCGCAATCGTTGCTATAGATTTACATGCTAGGATACTGATTTCTATAATGAGAAAAAACTAGACTATATATACATATAAAGTTCCATACAAGTTATGTAAATGATGATATGCCAGATTTTGGAATAGTATTCAGTCATTAAAAGTTTTTAGGATATGAGAAAGTATTTGTGATATATTGTTAAGTTTTTTAAAGGCAGTAAATAAGTTACAAGAGACTTTAGATTTACTAACTTGGTCTTAAGCCTTGCCTTTTCCAACTGTTATTCAATACCCTTCCTAGAGGTCAATCCTTCAATTCTTCCTCTAATTTAGAGCTTAATTCTTTGTTATTATTATTGTGGTAAATATATATGTAACAAAACATTTGCCATGTCAACAGTCTTCACATGTACAGCTCAGTGACATTAAATATGTTCGTCATGTTCAATCACACCTTAATTCTTATTTTTATTATTTTCTTAGGGCAAGGTGGACATTCTTACCTAAAGGAATGGCTCTGGTGGGCAGGATTGCTCTCAAGTAAGTTCTTAATGCCGACAATAGTATTTGCTTTTAAAATGATAAATAAATTACATGGGATTTTTCAGAATTGATTAATTTCTCTTCTTGGCAAGTATGGAATTTAAATCTAGAGATTTTTGAGTGGGTAGAATACATTGTCTCATACATACATCATATTTGTCGTTGTTATTAGTGTGGTCAAGTCTGTTCCGACTCATAGGGACCGTGTGTACAACAGAACAAAACACTGCCCAGTCCTGCGCCATCCTCACGATTGTTGTTATGCTTGAGCACATTGTTGCAGCTACTGTGTTGATCCATCTTGTTGAGGGTCTTCCTCTTTTTTAATGACCCTCTACTTTACCAAGCATCATGTCCTTCTCCAGGGACTGATCCCTCCTGATAACATGTCCAAAGTATGTGAGACATAGTCTTGCCATCCTTGCTTCAATACTGTCCTAAAATACAAAAGAAGTTGACATTTAAGATATTATATTTTATCACCAACTTCTTTTGTATTTTCTCCCCCACAGTAATTGAGAAAAATGCTGTCTTCTATTTTCCCAGCTCCTAATTCAAATCTGGGACTTTCTGACCTGCATATTTTCTAAGGAAAGGGTACATTTTCCTTGACAGCATCAAAACATGGATAAAATAAAGGCCCATCTGGCTGGTTTGGTACTGAAAAGATAGAGAGAAGATGCAGTTTGTCAGCATTCTCCTTCCCCCTGGACTTGCCCCAAGGATTAAATGAGGCATTGTGGGATGTGAAATCACTTTGCTGGACAATAAATAATGAAGACCAGAAAAGAATTGATGCCTTTGAATTATGGTGCTGGTGAAGAATATTGAATATACCATGAACTGCCAGAGAATGAATACATCTATGTTGAAAGAAGTACAGCCAGAATGGTCCTTAAAAGCAAGGATGGCAAGACTTGTTATCAGGAGGGACCAGTCCCTAGAGAAGGACACCATGCTTAGCAAAGTAGAAGGTCAGCAAAATAGAGGAAGACCCTCAATGACATGGACTGACACAGTTGGCGCAACAATGGGCTCAAGCATAACAACAATTGTGAGGGTGGTGCAGGACCGGGCAATGTTTTGTTCTGTTGTATATAGGGTCACTATGAGTCGGAACAGACTTGACGGCACCTAACAACAACAACAACAATACGATGTACAAATGGAAGGCAATGTTTTCTCCCTCTGAACTCCTCTGAACTTTCTTAAATCCAAAACTGAAGCTTCAAAAGAAAGGACGTCATAAAGAATTCTTTGATGCCACTTACAAATCTTCTACCTCTGCAGTCAGAAGTCTTAAAACTTCCATGTGTTTTCTCAACCAAGTAACACATTTCAGTATTTGTGAGGCCTTACTGTAGGAAGGAGTTGGGGAGCTTTTCTTTAATAAATAGTGAAATCTAAGAGGATGATGAATAAAAATAAATGTATATTGCCCTTTCAGTTTTCAAGGGACTTTCACATTCATTTTCTTACTTCATTTGAATGAAATTTGACAAGGGCTGTTATTGGTAAGATTCCAAATAGGTATGTAGATGACTCTCCTTTTTCCTTGTTTACACACATCCCTCCACCCCCACCCATACTTTAGAATGAAAATGTAATTGAAAATGGCTACATCTGCAATTTTATTCTCATCTAATAAAACGTTTATATTAGTATTGTAGAGAGAAAAGCTTAAGCCTTCAATGTTAGAGATTTTATTTAGTGACAAATACACAGTACATTAATCAAGAAATCAATTTCATGCCTATAAAGATAAAAATATGAATAATAAACGTCTTCAAGGAAAACTTAACATTCTAAGGAAGCTACCATGACTCTTTTCAGGAGAACAATCTCTGAATTATTCTGTAAGTTTAGATTTGTTCTTTAATATTTTTCTAAAGCAGGGGACACCTGCAGGTTTGAGTGGGAAGAAAGAAAAGTGTGCTAGTGTCTTTTATGCATTTAAGAAGCTCTCTCCGCAATAAATGTTTGCTTGGCGTAGTTTGCCAACATGAAATACTATGTTCTATGGGCAAGTGTCCAGCTGTGGCCTGTGAGGACTATTTGGCCCTAACAGCACTCTAGAAGTTATTGCGTTGTAGTACCTCTTGGAAGGCCAGAGTTCTCAAATAAAAAGAATACGTGCAGGAGTACACCTTTAGGACTTTAAAACAGCTGCTTGAATGCCCTTCAGCTGCTGACACACTTAAGGGGTTGTAGATAATCTCAATTTAGCAATGCTGGACTACACGGGCCTGTGGTAGGCATTCCTGGCTATCCCTTACCTGGGCTCTAGAACTCTACAAAGCATTATAATTTTATAATTTTGTTTTTAATTGTAAAACAATTTGGATTCTTGAGCAAATAGAGTAATTCTCTGCTTACTCCAAAGTTACTTCTACTAGATTTCATCAGAATGACCAAATATGTTTTTGAAACTGACATAACTGAAACTCTGTAGTGAAAGTCATTTAAAATGTGTCACTATATTCAGTTTAGCTACCAGAACCATTTCTGCATTGCTTGAATTTATAACCAAAAAATCCCAAAACAAACCAGTTGCTGTCAATTCAGTCCTGACTCAAAGCAACCCCGTGAGTGTTAGGATAAAACTATACTCCGTAGGATTTTCAGTATCTTTCAGAAGTAGATCGACAGGCCTTTTTTCCAAGGCACATCTGGGTGGATTCGAACCTTTTGCAGTCTCGTTAAGAATGTTGGGCTGCGAAAATGGTTTGCCCTAGGCTACTAACCAAAAGGTTGACAGTTCAGACACACTCAGTGGTGCTGTGGAAGACAGCCTCGGGGATCTGCTTCCATAAAGATTGTTTTTGGGCATCGTTCAGTCGGTTCCAACTCACAGTGACCCCGTGTGACAGAGTAGAACTGCCCCAAAGGGTTTTCTTGGCTATAATCTTTACAGAAGCAGACCTTGAATTGTTTCTCCCACGGAGTGACTGGGTGTGTTTGAACCGACAACCTTTCGGTTTATAGTGAGCACTTAACCATTTGCACCACCAGGGCTCCTTTCTGTGAAGATTACAGCCAAGAAAACCCTATGGAGCTGCTCTGCTCTGTGAACGTGGGGTCACCATGAGTCAGAATCAACCTGACAGCAACAGGTTTTATCAGTTTATTGATCTGCATGTGTCATATGTGTTTCTCTTTTGATAAATAAATCCTTTAATTTCACTATTATTGCTTACTTTCTAGTGGGAGCAGGAGAGGCTGTGAATTTTGCAGCTTATGCTTTTGCACCTGCCACTTTGGTCACTCCACTGGGTGCCCTGAGTGTTCTTGTAAGGTATGTGAACAATAAGGAACTTGACTCCTGTAAGTATTTTTGTCCCATGATAAATTTAACCACAAGAAATATATTGCCATAAAAAAACAAACAAAAAATCACAGAAGTAATCCGAGAAGACTATGAAATAAATAGCAATAGAAATAGGAAATAAGTAACAAAAACCAAAACCAAACCCACTGCCGTCAAGTCTACGTTGACTCAGCGACCCTATAGGACAGAGTAGAACTGCTCCATAGGGTGTCCAAGGCTGTAAATCTTTACGGAAGCAGACTGCCACATCTTTCTCTCGTAGAGCAGATGGTGGGTTTGAATGGCTGACATTTCAGTTAGTGGCCAAGTGCTTAACTGCTGCACCACTAGGGCTCGGAGGAAATAGATTGTCTTATCATTGTTATTTAGAAAACCCATGGGAGAGTGAACCTGGTTTCCTACTACCATGAAACGTCATGTTGTTGTTATGTCCCATTGAGTCAGTTCCAACTCATAGCTACCCTGTTTGTGATGATTCAATAAAACCTGGCAGATTTTTTTTATCTCTACCTGACCAAATTGCCATAGTCCTTTTAATTCTGTTGCCTACTACTTAATGACGGTAGTTATCGGGAGACTTTAAAAAGCATTGTTTCTGGGTTAAATTTCAACTCTCACTAAAATTCTTGGATTGTCTGCTGGTTACATCTGTTTGGAGATCTCAGGATTTTTTTGTACTGGAAACAGAATAACTTTCCTGTTTCATGGTATGTGGATGTAATTTTTTCTGAGTTGGTCTTTATGATCCCAAATGAATGTGTTCACTGAGCCCATGAACTCTTTTATTTTGAGGCTAAGCTACTATTTTGTTTGTTGTCTTTTTTTTTTTTTCCTTTTATCGCCATTTGTTATCAGGCTCTAGTAAAAAGCTTATGGCAGGCCTGCCCACCTCCTTTTACCTTCTTTGTAAGATTGCTGTGAGAATGAGTGAGTTCATACGCTATCTAGCACTTAGTAAGTACACAGTGAATGATAGGTAGTAAGATTGTTATTAATATCCATTGAGTTGGTTCCAACTCATGGATGCCTTACGCATAACAGAACAAAACATTGCCCAGTCCTGTGTCATCTTCATGATCTTGGTATGTTTGAGTCTATTTTGCATCTATTGTGTAATGCCTTCCAACCTAGGGGTCTTGTCTTCAGCACTGTATTGGACAATGTTCTGTTGTGATGCATAAGGTTTTCATTGGCTAATTTTTGAAAGTAAATCACGAAGCCTTTCTTCCTAGTCTGTCCTTGTCTGGAAGCTCCGCTGAAACCTTTCTACCATGGGTGACCCTGCTGGTATTGGAAATACTGGTAGCATAGCTTCCAACTTCACAGCAACATGTCAGCCACTACAGTATGACAAATTGACAGGCAGGTGGTAGTAGGAGTAATTTTCACTAAAGCTGCAGTCCTTACAAGGGTGACTATGGAAAAGCACTATTAGCTGATTACAGTCTTGGGGACCAAATGGACATTGATAATGTGCTCACAGGAGTGCCAGGGTAGAAGGGAAAGGAGGCTGGTGTGCAGGAGCCTCAGCAAGCCCACTGGTGTAGCAACAGGATGGTATACTCTGATGTCCTGGTAGTGCCAATCTGGAGCTTCCTGGGGCCAGGGCAACTGAAACAGTGGAAGCATTGGACGGGTGAGAGTATCAGGGCAGTAGCAGCTGGTAAGGAAGTATTCCAACATTTTGACAACCCATATGGCTCTACTAATGAGTGCCTAATTATTAGCCCTAAGTAGAGTAATTCTTCCTTAGGTATATGCCTTTCTTTGCATCTCTCCTAGACACACATATTCTAAATACATCATACCAGGAAGATGTAATAGATGTTTGGTTTTGCTTGGCTTTACAGGAGAAAATAGGAGAATTGAAAATGAACCAAGTGGGACCTCTTAGAAGATCATGGGAAGATTAAAGGGATATAAGGTGTCTATTACAACTCTTGAGATACAAAGGCTTTATAAAAGCAAAGAAGTAGATTTGATTGAGGGAGGATTTCTGTGTGACACAAACAGTTAAGTACTCGACTTGTAGCTGAAAGGTTGGCGCTTCAAACATACCCAGAGGCATCTCAGAAGACTGGCCTGGTGATCTGCTCCTGAAAGGTCACAGCTTTGAAAACTATGGAGCAGTTCTACCCTGAACACATAAGGTCTCCATGAGTCGGAATCAACTCGACGGCAACTAACAGCAACAGATTTGATTGACCATCATTTCTGGGTTTTAAACTCAGCCCAGTTTTTCAGTGTCACAAAGCACATTCCACATGTCATATACCACAGTGTGATTTCTGAGCTTCTATGGAATCCAAAGTTAATTCAACCAGAGTGATTGTTGTTTTTTTTTTTTTTTCTCCCCTAACAGCGCGATATTGTCTTCCTATTTTTTAAATGAGCACTTGAATATTCATGGGAAAATAGGCTGCATATTAAGTATATTGGGGTCAACTGTGATGGTTATCCATGCCCCTCAAGAAGAGGAAATCACTTCTTTGCATGAAATGGAAATGAAATTGAGAGACCCAGGTCTGTGATTCAGTCTAAAGACACGGTCAAATCTACTCTACTCTCTTTCCTCAGCAAATGGTATCTGTAGTAATATTGTAATAGGCTTCCTTCAAGCCTGCTTGTGGGATGTGAGATGCGGTAAGTTTTGACTGAGTATTAAGAATCTTCTGGAAAGGTGACAGAACTTATTTTTGCATTCATGCTTCTACTCTATGACAATGAGAAGGAAAGATGGAAGTGGTAGAAGCAAAAGATTTATATTCAGTCCCAAACTTCTACCACTGTCTCCCTCTGAAAATAAAAAGGCAATCAGACAGTACTGGCCCTACTCTATATTGTTATTTGTGAGATTCAAATATGCTTATGAAAGCCCTTTGTTACATGTCGAGAGCTACACAATAGTTTTGTTTTGTTTTGTTTTGATCTCACTTCTGTTTCTAAAACACCTATGCTTTTAAATTCATGACTAGCAAGATTTTCAGATAGGAATGTTCCTCTTATTTAGTATTTTCTTAAGTCTAATTCTTTTGTCTTCCTAACAGGATTTATATCCTTCGTGGTTATCGTAATTGTGATCTCCTTGGTGCTGATTTTGGTGGTGGCTCCCAAGAAAGGACAGACCAATATATTGGTCTACATTTCAATTTGTTCAATGATCGGAGCATTTTCGGTTTCCTCTGTCAAGGGCCTGGGAATTGCCATTAAGGAACTATTAGAACGGAAGCCCGTTTACAAGCATCCTCTGGTCTTTGTTTTACTGGCTGTACTTGTGCTTTCAGTGAGTACACAGGTTAACTATCTCAACAAGGCACTGGACACCTTTAATACATCTCTTGTGACTCCCATTTATTATGTGTTTTTCACATCCATGGTAGTCACTTGCTCTGCCATCTTATTCCAGGAGTGGTATGGCATGAAAGCTGGAGATATCATTGGGACCCTGAGTGGGTTCTTGACCATTATTAATGGCATATTTCTTCTGCATGCTTTTAAAAACACTGACATTACCTGGAGTCAGCTGACATCCACTGCTAAGGAAGAAGTCCTCTATCCGAATGGCAGTGAGGACAAATATACTTTATTGGAGAATACAGAGTGCTCGGCCCTAGGCTACAATGATGATGTCACCTTGTTTAGCAGGACTGATGGTCAAAGTCTCTAGAAACCCTGAATTTTAACCAATATGAGACATTGGAAGAGGAAAAGGAATACCGACCTGCTCACTAGAAGAACTATTAGGAAAAATGGCATTTTTAAAGTTATAAGTAGTAATTTAGACATGAGGCCAAGAGCAAATGCCTTCATGTTTGCCCATCAAATTTGAAAATCAAGGTTTTCATCCTTCTCCAGAAGACTCCTGCTTATATTTATTTCTACAGACTTGAAATACTCTCTGAACACAAAGTGGAAGAGTTAGAAGAGCCTCAGAACAATCTCTTTCTTCTAGTCACCATGTATTTGACTCTGCCATGTGGCTCTTTATTTCTTTGGCTGCTATTCTTAGCCTCGTGGTAATTCATAGATAAGGTTAACTGTGTTCTGATAAGAAGAGTATCAACCATACTCTGATGAGTCATAGTTTTAAATTATTAAAAAAAAAAAATAAAGCTGAGAAGAAAGATCACTGTTGCTTTGTCCTCCGCTTCCACACCTTCCTTCCTTTTAAAGTAGATAGCTAGTGGACAAAATGTTAAAGAAAAAATGAGTCTGCTTTGGAAATCTGTTTCATAATGGGCTAGAATGTACAAGGTACGCCTACTCATGGAGGACTTCTAAACCACTGACTTATGAATTGTAATTTATTGACATGTCATAGGAGTTTATTATAAAGGAGGAAATGAGGGATGAAGAAAAATACTTTAGACCCTAGGTAAATGAACTGCAATTTTTTTTTCTTTTCACAAAGACATAAACACAAATGGTTTGTTCACAGGTTCTTTTAACTCAGACCTGGATGAAATTAAAACAAAATCGAGTTCCTCGAGAAGTTCAAATGAATTCAGCTTTGGAGTTACTTACATTCATGTTGTTTCTTTCTTTTACTGTTATTCCAAATATTGGTTTTATTGTTGAGGTAGAGATGTTCGTAAAATAATGACTAAATTATTTCAGGATTTTATTGTACACTTCAATCTTTCTTAAAGCTTAATTCCCAAAGGGTGAGTTTTACAGACTGTTTTGAAACAATGAGAAAAATCTTTATGAAACACTTGAATTATAATGGTTCTCTTGAAATTTGTCACTTTCACCTTTACGAAGGGAATTAGAATTAGCCACTAAGCTTTTAAAAATACATGTATTTATTCTCCCACAATAAATGGCAGATTGTCTTTTTCTGTTAAATTTCATTCTGCCCACATTTCCACACATTTTATTGATAAGCATTTTACGGGGAGGAGGAAGGAGTGTTACCTTCTTGGAAAACAAAATATTAAGACCTCAAGGGTTGCTACAGGAAAAAAATACCTGTTGCATGTTCAGATTTTCATAAAATGTTCCTGCTTTGTTCCAAGTACACAGCAGGACTAACGTTTGTAAATCAGTTGCCACCGAGTTAGTTCCAACTCATGGGCGTCCACATGTGTGTCAGAGTGGAACTGTGCTCTACAGGGTTTTCAATGGCTGCTTTTTTTTTTTTTAAGTAGATCACCAGGACTTTCTTCCAAAGCTCCTTAAAAAAAAAAAAAAAGGGACCTCTGGGTGGACTCAAACCAACAACCTTTCTGTTAGCAGTTGAGTGTGCTAACTGTTTGCACCCCCAAGGACACCATAATAGTTTTAGGTAGTGGTCAGTGTTGAAATACAGATTTTCTATCACTCATTGATTTTACAGAAAAGAAAATGGCTGTCTTGTTTCTAGACTAAACTATATTTCTCTCAAAACAAAACAAATATCCTAACCAAAAAGTATGTCTTTAAAAAACAAAACAAAAAAACCACTCAGGTTAACTGGACATTCTCTGCTCTAGCGCTAAATGTTATTATAAGGTTGTTTTTTTGTTTTTTTGTAAAGCTAGCATAAGCCTGCCTGGGGTAATAAAAGGAAACTGTAATTGTTCACCATTCTCTTAAATTGACTTCAGCTTCTGTCCTACCGCACTATAACTGATGTTCACAGTGACGACCTGAGATGAGGGCAGAGTCCTAAAGTGCTGTAATAGTCCCTTTGGCACAGGCTAGTTGTGAGTGCGATGCAGTGCTTTCTAAATTTTTTAAAAATTGATAATCCGTGGAAGACATGGGGGTTGATACCTCAGGTCAAATACATGTTTACTCTGTCGATTGCTGTTTCATTTTACTTGTATGCCATATAAGCTATGAATGCAAGTTTGTAGGAAACGCATCTTCTGAAAAAGTAGTATTTGACCATTGGAGAAATTTTAAAGTTTTTTTTTTTTTTTTTTTCCTATTGTTAACTCTACTGGTTTCTCCAGGATACCTCCTTGGTGATAAGATTATAGTTTCAGGCATTTCTTAAATGTCGCCTGTTAGAAAGCTTTGACTTTGGTACATTCTGCCCAAGTCAAAGGTTCCTGGAACACAAGGACCCGTGTGTACCCTGGATTGCGAGATGAGCTGGTGATGACGCAGATGTCCAGGAAGAAGACTGAAAAGATTTAACAGCTGGAACTGTGTTGAGAAACAAATGTTTGAAAAACTTTCTATGTAAAATTACTAAGGGGTATAAAAAAAAAACATATGGATTGAAAAAGCAAAACGTTATTGCAAATCTAAAACTAAGGATTTTTTTCCCAAATAGGAAGATATTGTCTGAGGAAAATAAAAAATGAAAAATGCTGGATCTCTATAGCCAGACTATGTTAGTCTGAACTGGTAGTTTTGTATCTACATATATACTTCATATTATCACTGTAGATATCTTCTTAATATTTATTATGTAAATATCTGCACATCTTTAAGGATCACAAAGCTGTGCTTGCACAGGGCAAGTTGAAAGCTTTTCCTAGTTCTGTGAAGATAATCATTTCATTTTATATTTTGGCTTATAATTCTATTCTTGGGTCAATGGTTAGTGATTTTATTTTTAGGTCAGATTGTAGGATGTTCACAAAATCCTCTAGACTTAGTGGCATGAAATTAAATTAATACCTATTTGTAAGAGCCTTAATTCAAGTAAATGGAGAGCACTTTGCATCATGTCTAATACGTGCCACAAAAAAGCCAAACTCAGTGCTCTGGAGTCAATTCTGACTCATAGGACAGCGTAGACCTACCCCATAGGGTTTACAAGGAGCGGCTGATTATCTGAACTGCTGACCTTTTGATTAGAAGCCAGGCTCTTAACCACTGGGCCACTAGACAATAAAATTTAGTGATCTTTGAATCAACATTTTGATTTTTGTAGTCTTATTACTAGAGAGATAAGAGCCATGGTTGCCAGTTTCATATGTTCTTCATCTTTTCTGAATTTGAGTCACTTTGGCTTTTTTGGCTTACTTTAAATAATCCAAATGAAAGGGAATTCTGTTGTTATACTATCTCAACAACAATATGAAATGATTCCAAAAAATATTTATTTTCCCTAGTAAAACCAGTAAAACTGAACTAAATGGTATTTTTACCTTTCAAAAAAGCTTTGTGGAAAAGTAATTTATATGACTATATATGAAATGTTCTCAAATATTTTCAATGAACTCTATCATCAAAAATTTTATATTTTTCAAATGTTTACATTGTTCACTTTAGAAAGTTTACAAATTTTAAATTATTGTTTCTGTATATTTTTGATTTGCAATAAAATAATTGGTTTAATTATGCCTTTTGGAGTTTAGTTTTTGGTTTATAAAAGCTAAGTATGTATAATAACAAAAATATCCCCATTTAGTTTTGAGATGAAATACAAAGTAGCTGCAATAAGGTTAATTTTTGTTTTTTATTTTCCTTGAAATTGAAATCTGTTTTTTTAGAAGATGGCTACCTACAAAACTGTTTTCATAAAACAACTGATTTGGCACCTGAACAAACAATAGGAGAAGCTGCCATTTCCTTGAGTAATTTTACTGAGTCAGGTAAGAGCTCAAAGCAGTCATTATAAAGACATCTCCCCTTAGCTCAGTAATTAAAAAGAAGAGGGGAGGGAGAGAAAGAAAGCATTGTAAAAATATTTGGTAGCATACTTTACCAGCCTGCGGTGAATTTCCTTCCAACCCCTGTGGAACTAAAGCTTTGCTTCATGTACTGACCATATCACCACGTCTTTATCAATTTTCCCTGTTTTTATTAGGCATATGTTTGAGAACAACTCCTTCAGTTATTTCTATGGAAATGAGTTGTCTAAGGTACAAATGACCTCTTGCTTCACCCTTTCCCCTCACCCCTCGCCATTTTATAAATGAGGAAACAAAAAATATGATATTCCCTAAAATCACACGATTGCTCAGCCGGAATGAGGACCTGTGATGGTTAAGGTTGTGTGTCAACTTGGCTGGGCCATGATTCTCAGTGGTTTGACAGTTATGATGTAGCTTGGCAGCTATGTAATGATGTAATCACCTCCATAATGAGATAGGATATCATATGGTCACCTTCATGATGAAATCTGTTATGAGCAGCCAATCAGCTGAAAGGGGGTTTTCTTGGGGGTGTGGCTTGCATCCAATATAGGTGGACTTTCTGGCAAAGCTTGCTGGCTTTTGCTTGCCCTGGATCCAGCAGCTGGCTGCTGTTCATCCGACCTCCAGTTCTTGAGACGTGAGCAAGCATCTTACCTGCCGATCTTGGGTTAGCCAGCCCCTGCAGCTACGTGAGGCAAGAGAAGCCTCAGCCTCACCATGGACTTGGGCCTTGATTGTTTAATTTGTATGAATATATCTCTCCGAGAATGAAATCTGGGTAATATGTGATTCCTCGCCGAGTTATTGTGCCTAACAAACACCCAAAAAATAAACTCAAGGACGTCTCATATCTTAACCCCAATCAGCTAGATCATTTCATAGACTAGGAGTGGTCAAAATAGCCCTCAGCTTAAACAGCCTTCCTGTCTCTGAATTAGCTTTTCCCTTTGTTTTCACTATCATCATTTCATCATGTGACTAGAAGACTCTTAAATAAAATTATATTTGAATAAAATAAATCGTTCATCTTCTTAACCCTTGGAATTGTGAAGTTGGGTTATAACGGGCAAGACTTGGAAGGGATAGACAGGAAAATAAGTTTCTATGGGCAGAATTGGGCTTTATTTATCCTTGTCACCTTGAGTTCAAGGAGACTTGGTAGCACAAAGGTTAAGCACTTGGCAATCTGCTCCTGTGGAGATGACAGCTTTGGAAACCCCATGGAGCAGTTCTATTCTGTCCTACAGGGTTGCTTGAGGGCACACAACAACATTGAGCTTAATTCCTTCTGAGGGGCAAGGCTTTTCACTAGTTTTGAGAGTCAGCTTTCAGGATCACAGGGTATAAACATTAGGCAATGCAGTGATTTGGTCTTCTTAACATATACTGAGGCGGATACTCACCAAAGAGATGCTCCTAGACTGAGTTTGCCTAGACGAAAAGGAAGACAGATGTCAGTGGCATTTGTGATGATGTTTTTCTCACTGTGAGAACCAAACTGGTTGAGAATCAGACAGATCTAAGGAATTCAATGCAATTCAGATTACACACAGCAGTTCCAGTTCTTACAGGGAGGGGCCTGCTGATTGAAGATTAGCCCGCAGCCAAAAGGAAAAAAAAATTGTGGAGGAACTGGTCAAACAAGATCAAGTGTTACACTATTTGTTTTGTGTATAGTGTGAAGCGGTTGGGGCTGGAGGAAGCAGATACCCAAGCAAGTGCACGTGGTCTACTTTCACAGTATCTGAACAAGTCATGGTCAAACAGAGTGAAGATTGACCACCTCCACTAACACATCCATGTGCCCGATAGTGGATGACTTGAGAATCAAGAGTGTGAGCAGGGAGATCCAAAATATGTAGCCAAGCAGAAACACATTAAATTTTGTCACCAGAAAGCAAAATAAGGCTTACTTCCAAGTCAGAAGTGGTCACCTGACTTTCATTTCCCCAATCAACCAGCAAACCAGTTGAGTCTGATTCATGGCCCACCCATGTGTGTCAAAGTAGAACTGTGCTTCATAGGGTTTTCAATGGTTGATTTTTCTAAAGTAGATTGCCAGGCCTTTCTTCTGAGGTACCTCTGGATATACTTGAACCTCTTATCTTTGGTTAGAAGCTGACCTCATTAACCATTCTCACCTCCCGGGGACTCCAAACCACCATCAGCCTCCACAAAACAATAAAACCCTTTTAAAAACATTTAAGTCTTCTCTAGCTCTTTCCTGGAAGGTCCCTGGGTGATGCAAGCAGTTTGTGATTGGCTGCCAACCACCTAAAGGTTTGTGGTTTGAACCCACTTGGTGGTACCATGGAAGAAAAGGTCTGGCAATCTGCTTCCATAAAGATTACAGCCAAGAAAATCCTATGGAACAGTTCACTCTGTTACATGTGGAGTTGCTATGAGTCAGAATCGACTCGACTGCAACAAGTTTGTTTTTTTTTTTTAGTTCTTTTCTGTGAATTTCACGGCATTCTACATGTAACATGGCCTCCCTGATGAGATATGTTGTCGGGTTCTGTTGAGTCAATTTTCAACTTACAACAACCCCATGTGACAGAGTAAAGCTTCCCCATAAGGTTTTCTTGCCTGTAATCTTTATGGAAGCAACAGATTGCCAGGCCTTTCTCCCGAGGAGCCACTGGGTGGGTTCAAACTGCCAGCATTTTGGTTAACAGCTGATGGCTTATCCATTGCACCGCAAGGGCTCTTTTGATGAGATATACACAGTAGAATTCTATCAATCAGTTTCTCAGCACCTCTAATATTCTTCTCCAGAGACCTAGTATGACTGAAATCAAATGAGGAGAAACTACAAACTTCCTACCTCTTGGTTTCTGGCTCTTTGTGGCTCTCTGCTTTTCTTAGCTTTGATTCCATAGCTATTCTGGCGGCTGACAACTTTTTAAGACTTGGCCTTCAGTGAAACAGCCAGGGGACCAGCCAGAGCACAAGGGCTAGCCTGTTAGACAGCTGTTGGTCGTCAGGTATTGATGGAACACCTACCCTTCTCCCTTTGTTCCACCTTTTAATAAACTTCACAAGGAGTCTCAATCAGAGTACATATATACATAAAAGCAAACAAAACCAAACCTGTTGCCGTCAAGTCGATTCCAACTCACAGCAACCTATAGGACAGAGTAGAAAAGCATTGACGTAGTCTCCTATAGGTTTTGATATTGTCAGCTGTAAAACCAAGCCAAATCCATTGCCGTTGAGTCAATTCCGACTCACACTGACCCTATAGGACAGAGGAGAACTGCCCCATAAGGTTTCCAAGGAGTAGCTGGTGGATTCAAACTGCTGACCTTTTGGTTAGCAGCCGAACTCTTAACCACTGTACGACCAGGGCTCCGTATCTATAAATAACACGTGAAGTATTTCATCTAGTCCCGTGATTTTCAATCCTGGCTGCTTATTACCTTCAGCTGAGAAGGTTTTTAAAAATCACAATGCCTGGACCCCACCCTAGGCCAATTAAATAGAATATCCAAGGGTGGAGCCTAGGCAGCAATATTTGTGAAAAGCTCCCCAGATGATTTTAATATGCAGCCAGGGTTGAGAACCACAGATCTAATCTAAAGCCCCGCCTACTGGAAGTCACATTCCAGTTTCGAAGCTGTGAAACAAAAGTGCTAAAATACAGTGTTCACACATTCTTTGTTTGAGGTTGTTCTCAATTTCTTAGAAGGATTTCAACAATTTTTGAAATGAGGTACATATCTTATCACTCTCCGCTGACAATGACCCTTACACTTAGCTTCCTTCCTCAAAAAGCAGAAGTAATTTGACAGTGTTATTGTTAACACATCTGAAATGTTTACATGAAAATCGAAATAGAATACTACAAGAAATTTAATCCAAATAAGTAGGTATTAGCTAAAATTTATTGAGTACTTACTATGACACTGTTCTAAGTACATCATAGGCACAATCTTATTTAATTCTAATAACTCTGCGAGATATGGGCTATCATTCCCATTTTACAAAGAATGAGTCACAAGGTGGTGAAGTCCTTAGAAAGCTAGGAAATAGCAAAGCTGGATTTAGAGCCTGGCAGTCAGCCTTGATAATAGCCATTATTACTAGTATCATCAGTATAATTGTTTGATAAAGATTTCTAACTAGAAGTGTATAGAACAATAGCTGCCATCAGAGAAGTGAGCAGAGATGTACCATTTAGGAATGCGCTTGACTCTAGGTGACTGAAAATCTGATTAATGGCAGCTTGAAGAAATGGAGGCTCATTTGTCTCATGTAACAAGAAGTCTGGAAGAGGGAAATTCAGAGCTGGTGCAATGGCTCTAGGATGCTAGGAGGGACCCCAGGACTTTCTATCTATCTGCTCTATAGGTCACTGTATTTAGCAAATAAAAATACTGGACTCCCCGTTAAATTTTAATTTCAGATAAAAAATGAATAAATTTTAGTAGAAGTATTTTTCATACAATGTTTGAACATACTGTAAGACTCTGACTCCATTTCTGATGTTTCACTGCTGACACTTTTCAAGGCCCACCACTACCACTTCTCCTTCTGCCCCACATCTGGGGAAGCTAATAAGAAAATCCAGGTGTTTCCTCCTTTGATGCTAGTGGGATGTTGAAACCACACAAGCCTCAACCACACATGGGAGCCCTCCACCTAGCCCCACCCAACACCAAGGTAGTTGTCCCTCAAGCCATTTTCAGACCCGCTTGGGACCTTGCCCTGCTCTCCCCAGAAAGCCTCATTACCTTTTCATACCCTCTGTGTAAGTGTACATACATGGTGTCAATCAGTCTCAATGTCCAAACCAAATTTGGGGCAGAGAGTCCATCCCATCTTTGAGTGATGACTGCAACACTTACACTAAAAAATTATTCACTGTTTATCTGAAATTCAAACGTCATCTTATATTTTACCTGGCAACCCTATCTATAGGCCTTCAGCCTCCTGCTTGCTGCCTCAGGGTGACAAAATGGGTACTCCACTTCCAAGTCTCACAGACATGTCCCAGGCAAGAAGAGGCAGCGTGAGTTAGGAGACAAAATGTTTTCCTCCAAATGAGATTTGGGCTTTTTATTTGGGAAAGGAAGCCCTCCCCAGGCACTTCTGGCTGCATCTGACTATGCTGTAATGTGCTATGCTTGCTGCAAGAGAGCCTGGAAAATTGAATATTTTAGCTTTCCATAACAAGAGGGCAAGAAAGGAAGGTTGTAGTTGACTTATGAAAGATAAATCCACACTGTCTACTAAAAAGCTGTCTGTTGCCACATGTAATGGGGTAATATTTATTAATTACTTCCACTTATTCGTAGGCCAGTTTCTCGCTCCTTGAATCCTGTTAGCCATTATAGCTTCAGGGAAAGCAGGAGGGCAAAAGTAGCCCTAAGAAGGATATGGTCCAAGGACCAGCACTTTGACATCACCTGAGAGACTGGTAAAAATGCAGGATCTAAGGTGTCATCTCAGACCTACTGAATCAGAATCTGCATTTTAACAAGGTCCCCAGGAGATTTATATGCACATTACAGTTTGATCAGAACTGGTCTTAAAAGAACAGTGGTTCTCAAGTTTAACTGCTATTGGAATAACCCATGGAGCTTTAAAAATATGAATGTCTTAGTTTCGCAGGATGTTCCAGTCAATTAGCCTAAATTGGTTGTGGTGCTTAGTTCTGGTGGCACAGTGGTTAAGAGGTCAGCTGCTAACCAAAATATCTACCAGGTGCTCCTTGGAAACCCTGTGTCCTATAGGGTCACTATGAGTCGGAATCTACTCAAAGGCAATGAGTTTGGGTTCTTTTGTTTGTTTGTTTCTACCTCCTAGTTTGTCGTGTAGTGCCTGGGGTCTTAAAGATTTGTGAGCGACCATCCAAGGTAGAACAACTGGCCTCCATTCATTGGGACCACCAGAGGAAAAAGAACGGTCAGGAATCAGCAAAGGAAATAGAATATGTGTCCGATTGCCTCCATGAACAACTGCCTCCTTTGCCATGAAACCAGAAGAACTGGACGATGCCCAGTTACCAATACTGAACATTTAGATCAAGGATTCTGTAGAAGAATCTTGATTAAAAAGGGGTAAACGTAGAACAGAATTTCAAATTCTCGTGGTATCCAGACTTTCTGAAGCCATTGAGGCTGGATGAACTCCCAAAAAATATTACCCTGAGGAAATCTTTAAACCTTGAACTGTAACTATCCCTTGAAGTCATCTTTGAACCAAATAATAGTATAACCTAATTAGAAAAGAACATCTGCATTAAGTATTATACTCTGTTAAAGAATTATTTATATGTGATCTTCTTGACAACAGCAACTCAAAAAGATAGATGAGAAACTTAGAAGGCAGTGAGTTTGTGTCCATGATGGTGAAATAGTTTGGAAAAGATGTTGAGAAAAGAGGCCCAATGTGAAGAATGTAATCAATGTCATTTAATTGTACGTGT
Organism: Elephas maximus indicus; assembly: GCF_024166365.1. Lineage (NCBI taxonomy): Eukaryota > Metazoa > Chordata > Mammalia > Proboscidea > Elephantidae > Elephas > Elephas maximus. Next base: position 111,200,357 of record NC_064823.1, on the reverse strand, counting down.
AGAAATCGTTGAAGTAGTGTATGTTTTGTTGTGTATATTTTTACCAAAACTAACAATAAAATTAAAAAAAAAATACTGCTGCCTGTCCTAGACATTCTGATTTAATTGGCCTGGGCATTGAGATGTTTTAAAAGCTCCCAGGTGATTCTAATAAACAACAACATTTGAGAACTCCTTACCCTAGAACAGGAAACCCTGGTGGCATAGTGGTTAAGTGCTACAGCTGCTAACCAAAGGGTTGCCAGTTTGAATCCGCCAGGCTCTGCTTGGAAACTCTATTGTGCAGTTCTACTCTGTCCTATAGGGTCGCTATAAGTCAGAATCGACTTGACGGCACTGGGTTTGGTTTTGGTTTTGGTTTTGGACCCTAGAACAGTGCTCCTCAGCCCTAGCTGCCCATTGGAATCATGGGGTTGCTTTTTATTTTATTTTATTTATTTTGTTGTTCTTGGTCAGGATATACATGATATACGATATACACAGTAAAACATACACCAATTCAACTGTTTCTACATGTGCAATTCACTGATACTGATAATATTCTTCGAGTTTAGCAACCATTCTCACCCTCCTTTACTGAGTTGTTCTTCCCCCATTAACATAAACTCATTGCCCCTAAGGTTCCTATCTAATCTTTTGAGTTGCTGTTGTCAATTTGATCCCACATAGATGGTTCTTAAAAAAGCATAATGCTCAAGGACAACTGGGGTGCCTTGTTTTAAAACCACCAACCCTCTCCCCACTGGAGCAGTTAAATCAGAAGGATGTAAGGGAGGAAGGATGTGTAACAGTATTTTTTTTTTAACTCAATATTTTGTTTGTTGTTTTATTTTGTAAAAATATATATAACACAACATTTGCCAATTCGACATTTTTCAGGTGTGCAACTTAATCATATTAGGCAACCACCACCCTAAAACAGTATTTTTTAAAAGCTCTCCGATCATTCTCATGTGTGAGAACCACGCCAGGAAGAGGAAGTGAAAAGCTCACACCCTCTGGCCTAGTGGTTTGTGGGGAGAACAGTGTTAGACAGGTTGAAGGTGGCACTGAGGCAGAAGGGTCCAGCTGAGGATACTGCCTGTGGGGTGGTGGGGGGAGGCTTTTGTTCTGATTCATATTTTGGACTCCTGGGCGGGGGGGGATTGCCTCACAAACAATTGCTGCCCCAATCTGGAAAGTAGCCATGATCGGATAAACTTTGTGACACAGCGTGATGAAACAGGGGGGCTAGGAGCAGGGCAGAAATTTAGAGTTTTAGCTTTTCTGGGCTATTCTCAGTTCCTGCGTGGTATGGACAGAACCCAGAAGTCCCCACACATGCTCAAGGTGGCACTCAAGAAGCAGGTGAATTGAGAGCCAGAAGCACTATCATGGTATCCACCACTCAAGGCACAAGGTGCCTGCAGCCTTTGCTACTGTGTGGGCAACAGTTATGAGGGTGGCACCGGACTGGGTAATGTTTCATTCTGTTGCATATAGGGTTGCTGTCTTAGTTATCTAGAGAAATTTATTTCTTTACAGTAAAGCAAGCTAAAAGTCCAAATTCAGGATGTTAGCTCCAGGGGAAGGCTTTCTCTCTCTGTCAGCCTTCTCATCAATCTTCCCCCAGACTAGGAGCTTCTCTGTGCAGGAACTCCTGGTCCAAAGGACACGCTCTGCTCTCAGCACTGCTTTCTTGGTGGTAGGAGGCCCCCAACTCTCTGCTTGCTTCCCTTTCCTTTTTATTTCTTGAGAGATATAAGGGCGTGCAGGCCACATCCCAGGGAAAATCCCTTTACATTGGATCAGGAACAAAATGGAAAACAACCACACAATACTGGAAATCATGGCCCATCCAAATTGATACACACGTTTTTGGGGGGACATAATTCAATCCATGACAGTCACTATGAGTCAGAACTGACTTGATGGCGCCTAATAACAACAATCCTGCCTCATTAACCACAGGCAGAGGTAAGGATTTCCAACACATTAGAAAATTACATCAGATCACAAAATGGAGGACAACCACACACTGCTGAGAATTGTGGCCTAGAAAAGTTGACACACATCTTGGGGGGCACAATTCAATCCATGATATTCCACCCTTTGGCCCCCCATAATTTATGGCCTTGCTGCATGTAAAACACTTTCACCACATCGTATCATCCCAAAAGTCTTAAATCAATTCCAAGTCCAAATTCCATCCTGGGGCAAAATTCCTCTCATCTGTGAACCTGTAAAATCTAGAATAAAAGTTATCTGCTTCCAAAGTACAGTGGTGGAACAGGAACTAGGTAGATATTTTCAATACAAATGGGAGAAATTGGCGGGAAAGAAGTAATAACAGGCACCTAAAAAAAAAAACCCAGAAGAACAATTTTCATTAGCTCTCAAGGCTTGAAATTCATCCTCTGTTCTCTAAGACCATCTAGACAGTGGGTATAGGCCATGCTATCTGGATTCTGGCTGGAGACCCTTGAGCCCTGGGCTTCAGCTCTACCCTCCAGGCCCACTGGGACAGCAACTCTGCTCCCTTGGCTTTTGCAGCTCTATTTTCCTAGTCCAACTGAGTGGTACCTCACCCTTTCAGCCCTGTCAGGTCACATTCTTCCACCCTTGGGCATGGCAGCCCTGCCCTCTCAGCTTTGGGCAGTGGATCTGGCCCTAACCCCCTGGCACCCATGAACAGTGGCCCTACACTCCTGAACCAAGTTGGTAAAGATCCAACTCTTTGAAACCTAGGAGCCTGTGGCCTAACCCTTTGAGACCCAGCCAGCCATGGATCAACCCTTTGAGAACCTAGAGGTTGTGGCCTTATCCTTTGAGACTGAGACGGCTCTGCTTCCTGTATTCTTTGTCTCTTCAGCTTCTCTTTCCTTGTTCTTTGACTTCCTGGCTTGAAGGTGCTCAGCTTTCTGTGGGTCAGCATGTCTAGCTCTACTGACAAGTGCCTGGAGGCACCACACTCCACCAGGAAGCTTTCTGCCTGAAAGCAATCAGCTGTCTTGCTCTGTGGGTCAGTTCCTGTGCCATCTCACACCTTTCTCCTGGTTCTGCTGCTGCCCGTTTCTCTGCTGTTGCCTCTCACCGTCTGGACTATCTCCGATGTTACAGCTCTCCTCACTTCCTTCTGAGTCCTCACTAGAATTGCCTTTGATATCCATAATTCCACTAACAGTCTCTTCAGAGCAATGTAGGCTTTTACTTACCTTAAAACACTTCCAGCCTCTACCCATTACCCAATTCCAAAACTACTTCCACGTTTTAGGTATCTGTTAGAGCAGCATTTCACTCCCAGTACCAAACTGCTGTCTTAGTATCTAATAGTATCTAATTAGTATCTAATGCTGCTGTAAGAGGAATGCCACAAGTGGATGGCTTTCACAAACACAATTTTGTTCTCTCACAGTTTATGAGGCTAGAAGTCTGAAATCAAAGTGCCAGCTCTAGGGGAAGGCTTTCCCTCTCTGTCTTCTGTAGGGCAAAGTCCTCATCGATCTTTCCCTGGGTCTAGGGGTTTCTCAGCATAGGTACCCTGTGTCCAGAGGTTGATCTCCGCTCCTGGCTTTTTAAAAATTTAATCTTTTTTTTTCTTTTCATTGTACTTTAGATGAAAGTTTACCAAGCAAATTATTTTCTCATTAAACAATACATATATTGTTTTGTGGTATTGGTTGCCAACCCCATGATATGTCAACACTTTTCTCCTTTTGACCTTGGGTTCCCCATTACCAGCTTTCCTGTCCCCTCCTGCCTTCTCATTCCTGACCCTGAGCTGGTGTGCCCATTTTGTTTTGTTTTGTTTTGTTTTATGGGCCTGTCTAATCTTTGGCTGAAGGGTGAACCTCAGGAGTGACTTCAGTACTGAGTTAAAAGTGTGTCCAGGGGCCATACTCCCAGGGTTTCTCTAGTCTCTGCCAGACCAGTAAGTCTGGTCTTTTTTTGTGCGTTAGAATCTTGTTCTACATTTTTCTCCATCTCTGTCTGGGACCCTCTACTGTGATCTCCATCAGAACAGTTGGCGGTGGTAGCAGAGAACCAACTAGTTGTGCTGCTGGCTCTTCTTTCTTGGTGGTAGCAGGTCCTCCCTCTCTTCTTGCTTTTCTCTCCTTTTGTCTTTTGAATGATAAAAGGTAATGCAGGCCACACTCCCGGGGAAACTCTCCTACATCAGTTCAGGGCTGCGATCTGAGTAAGGGTGGTGACTTAAGAAAGGAGGATGCGTCTGGCCCTGATCCTGCCTCATTAAAATAACAAATGTAATTTAAACTTCTTTAACGTGACCTAATCCTGCCTGAGGCAGAGGTTAGGATTTACAGCACATCAGACAGTTACATCAGATCACAAAATGGAGGACAACCACACAATACTGGGAATCGTGGCCTACCCAGATTGACACTTTTGTTAGGAGGACACAATTCAATTCATGACACTCTCCACTTTGCCACTGTGAGGACATGCCACAGCTGATAGTCACAGCAATGAAATGCTGAATCAGTTGTTGACAGTCAGCGTCCATTCCAACTGGTCTGTGCCCATGCCAAATCAGTTGTTAAATATTTTGAATATCACTCCTGGATAAGCTGCCTTCCCCAACTTCTGTACCCAGAAGCTGCTGTGGACAGAAACAGAGAACAGGAGAGGCAAAATCTGAGAAATTATCCACTTTATGCAAGGTGAATATTTTTACTGTTGCACTGGACTAAAGTCATGGGATTAAACCAAATAGACTTTCTCCAGCACTACCCAGCCAATGCAGTGCCTGGGTGGTGCAAATGGTTAAAAAGCTCAGCTTCTAACTGAAAGGCTGGAGTTTCCAGTCTACCCAGAGGTGCCTTGGAAGAAAGCCCTGGGGATCTACTACTGACAAATAAGTCATTGAAAACCTTATGGAGCACAGTTCTACTTTGACACACATGGAGTTGTTAGGAGTCAGAATCAACTCCATGGTAACTGGCACTGGTCCCCAGCCAACAGGAACACATGAGAAAAATCAGAGTAGTTATAGACAAAATAAAGAAGCTACAGGCTGTCTGCACATCTGAGTGTGGGGAAATTTCCATTCTTGATGCAGATATAAAGATAATCTACCTTCTAAATTTTTTTTTTTTTGTCTACAAAATATGGGCGTATTTTTCTCTGTAGATTTATTCAACTGCCTTTTTTCTACTAATCTGATGTAAGTCCCTCAGGTGTAGATACGTACTTTTCTTCTCTATGTAAACAGAGAAAGGGAGATATAAAAAAATTTTGTGTAAGCCAAATTGTTCTGAAAAAAAAAAAAGATCTATACCAAAAAGAATAAGGACTGATGACCACTTGAGGTTACACACAATAACCAGAAGGAAAACAGTATACCATTGAGTGAGAAAATGGTAGATTAGCCCCAAATCCCAAGAAGAGAGATGCTTACCAGACTGGATGCCCCATCCCTGGTAGATGAAGCTTCTGGATGATCCCACCAATTATAATACATTAGGTCATTCCATGAATATTTACTTAGTTCACCTCCATGCCACCAGACCTTGTTCTGAGACCTGGGGATACATAACTAACAAAAACGGACAAAAATACCTGCCCTTACAAATGCTAGAGTTGGGTGGGACATGGGGGTAGGAGTCAGAAAATGGATCAAATAAATAAATAAATTATATGGTTTGCTATATATGGTTAAGTGCTATAGAGAAAAATATACAGGGGCTGCAATTTTAAATAAGGTGGTCAGAAAAAGCCTCATAGAGAGAGAGTGACATTTGAGCAACAACATAAAGGAGATGAGCTAGCAAGCTAGGTAGATGTCCAAGGAGAAGTGCTCCCAGCAATGAGGACAGCAGGTGCAAAGGCCTTGAGTTAAGAAGGTACTGGGAATGTTCAAGGGATAGCAAGGAGGCCAAGAGCAGAGAGGGTGAGTGGAAGAGTGGCCAGAGGTGAGGTCAGTGCTTGTATAGTCCAGGCGATGGAAGAAAACAGATGGCATGATGCTCTGATTCAAGAAAAACCATCTCTGCAGATTCTCCAACCTCGCTTTCAGTTTCCCAGACAGCTTCAGGAAGTTGAAACCTGCTACCGCTTAAACTGAAGGAAAGCACTTGCATAGGATTTTCAGCTTTTTGTTAAGATCATCATATATTTCTCAGGCTCTGTATTAGTTTCCTAGGGCTGCCTTAACAAAGTACCACAGAGTGGGTGGCTTAAAACAACAGAAATTTATTGTTTCACAATTCTGAAGGCTAGAAGTCTAAATTCAGGGTGTTGGCAGGGTCGTGTTCCCTCTGGAGGCTCTAGGAGAAGATCCTTTTTTATTCTTCCAGCTTCTGGTAGCCGCAGGTGTTCCCTGGCTGGCAGCTGCAGCATAACTGCAACTCTGCCTCAGTTGTCACGTGGCATTCTTCTCTCTGTGTGTCCATCTGTGTCTCTTCTCCTCTTTTATAAGGACCCTAGTCATATCGGACTAGGGCCCAACCTGCTCTAGTATGATCTCATGTGAACTGATAACATCTTCAAAGACCCTATTTCTGAGGGTTAGGACATCAACATGTCTTTTGGTAGGGGGGCACAATCTAATCCATAACAGACTCTTTTTTTCTTTACTCTTGTAAAAATACATATAACATTTGCCAATTCAACATTTTTTAGGTGTACAATTTAGTGATATCAATTACATTAATCGTGTACAACCACCACCCATAATCGTTGCCAAATTTCCCATCACCAAAAACAGAAACTCACTGCTTCATAAAGAATGACGGCCCCCTTCCCGGTCCCTCCCACCCCTGGTAACCACTAATAAACTCTGGTCTCTGTATGTGTCTATTCTTGCCCAACAGGCTCTTTTTAATTGTGAGAACGCCTACCCCAAATCACTTCAAAACACTAAAGTGCTGAAGAACACCGTACTCTAGCCTACTGAAACATAATACTGACATCATTTCCCAATTTATCAAACATCTTTGAGCTAATTCTTTTTAAAGAAACAGGAATCATAGCCGAACAGCTTTAATTTGTTACTAGAGAAGAGGGCAGACTGTAAACAAGAGAGTTTATTCTTTCACAGTTTAAGTCCAAATTCAGGGTGCCAGCTTCAGGAGAAGGTTCTCTCTGTGTCAGCTCTGGGGGAAGGTCCTTGTCATCAATCTTCCCTGGTCTAGGAGCTTCTCAGCCCAGGGAACCCAAGTCCAAAAGTCATACTCTGCTCCTGGCTCTCCTTGCTTGGTGGTAACAAGGTCCCTCTCCTCTCTGCTTGATTCTCTCTTTTATATCTCAGAAAAGATTGATTTAAGATACAACCTAACCCTGTAGATTGTGTCTTGCCTCATTAACATCATAGAGGTTAGAATTTACTACACGTAGGTAATTACATCAGATCACAAAATGGAAGACAACCACACCATACTGGGAATCATGGCCTAGCCAAGTTGGCACACATTTTGGGGGGACATGATTCAATCCACAACACCTGGCTTCTGCTGGAACAAGTGACCAAGGCTAAGCCAATCAAAGCATTCCATACACCTGGCTACAAAGTCTTGTTCGGGGGGTCATGTGGGCCTGATGCAGTCAGAGAGAATATTCAACTCTCGGTGGAAGTGCTGCTACAAAGATGTTCGCTCCCTCCAGCTTTTCACTTAAAAGAATTGTTATTATAAATTAACCATGGACATCTTTGTCACCTGCAAATAAGTTTTAAAGAACTAAATTAAAAGTTTTAGTATGGCCTGAAAAAGAAAAGAAAAAGCAAAATGACTTGATAATAAGTTTTTGTTTTTTTTTAAACAGAGAGACTTAAGGAAGAGAGACTAAGAAAAATATTTAGAGAGAAACAGAAAGATTAAGTGAGAAAATGATGCAGTGGATAAGGGAAGGAGAATGAATGAGAGAGAGACAGAAAGACAAAAACAAGCTTTAAAGTAAAAGAAAGAACTATGTAAGTAGCTGAAGGTCTGTGTAAGTGGGGAAAAGGCCTGTGTAAGTGTCTTAGTCATCTAGCTTTGCCGTAACAGAAATACTACAAGTGGACGGCTTTAACAAAGAAAAATTTATTTCCTCACAGTAAAGTAGGCCAAATGTCGAAATTCAGGGTGTCAGTTTCAGGGGAAGGCTCTCTTTCTGTGGCTCTGGATGAAGGCCTTTCACATCATTCTTCCCCTGGACTAGGAGCTTCTCTGCCCAGGAACCCCAGGTCTAAAAGACATGCTCTACCCCTGGTGCTTCTTTCTTGGTGGTATGAGGTCCCCCTGTCTCTGCTTGCTTCTAACTTTCATATCTCAAGAGATTGCCTCAAGACACAATCCAATCCTATAGGTTGAGTCCTGCCTCACTAACACAACTGCTGTCCATCTTCCATCATTAACATCATAGAGGCAGGATTTACAACATACAGGAAAATCACACAATACTGGGAATCATGGCCCAGCCCAATTAATACATACATTTTTGGGGGGACATAATTCAATCCATGACAGTAAGTAAAGATGAAATATAACTAAAGTAAGAGTTAAAGAGTTAAAATAAACAAAGAATTAGAAAAAAGAAAAAAAGAGCCAGAGCCATGAAGATAGTAGGATCATAGTCAGAAGGCACTAGAGCATACTACAAATCTAATTTAAAACTAAAAGTTTAATAACATATGAAAATCAGGACTCAAATTCTGCCTCAGAAATGAAAGAGAGGACACACTCTGCTTCTGGCACTGCTTTCTTGGTGGTATGAGGTTCCTTGCATCTTGGGGTCCCAGCAGGCCAAAAGCAGAGCACGTCCTTTGGACCTGAGGTTCCTGTGCTGAGATGCTCCCAGACCAAGGGAAGACTGATGCATCACAAGGACCTTCCTCCAGAGCTGACAGAAGGAGAATGCCTTCCCCTGGAGCTGACAGCCTGAATTTGGACTTGTAGCCTACTCAGTTACAAGGGAATAAACTTCTCTTTGTTAAAGCCATCCACTGTGGTATTTGTGTTATAGCAGCACTAGATGACTAGGACAGAGCTGAGTACCGAGAGTGGGGTGCTGCTCTAACAGGTACTTAAAATATGGAAGCAGTTTATAAACTGTGTGAATGGATAAAGGACCCGCAGCAGCAGAGAAGTGGTAGCAGTAGCAGCAGACCTGGAAGACCAGTGCCAGACAGAGCTGGAGCCGACCCACAGAGCAAGAGAGCTGAGTGCCTGTGTGCAGGAGGCTTGCTGGTGGAGTGGGGTACCACCAGGCATTTATTGGCAGAGCTGTAGAGCTTTGGAACACTTGCCCCAGCAGGGCAGATGTGGGCATGAGGCCCGAAGAGGTGAGAGGCCCAGAAACCAGGAAACAGAAGCTGAAGAGACAAGGAACACAGGAAGCCCAGCTGCCTCAGTCTCAAAAGGTATGGCCTGGACCTCTGGGGTTTCAAAGGGTGGAGGCATGGCCTCTGGTGTTTCTAAGTGGAGCTGCCATTCAGATGGACTAGGAGAATCGTGTGCCTAAAACAGAGAGCAAAGTTGCCGTCCCAGTGGGCCTGGAAGGCAGAACTAAAGCCCAGAGCCAAGGGGACTCCACTCAGAATCTGGAGAGAGTGGCCAATACTTAAGAGTCTGAAGGGCAGGGCTGTTGTGTAAATGGTCTCAGAGAACAGAGGATTATTTTCAAGTCTTGAGGGCTAATGTAATTTGTTCTGCTAATTTGCTTAGTGCCTGTTATGCCTTCTTTCTCTCCAATTTCTCCCATTTGTAATGGAAATGTCTAGCTTGTGCTTGTTCTGCCATTGTACTTCAGAAGCAGATAACTTGTATTCTGGATTTCACAGATGAAGAGGGATTATTGGATTTTGGACTTGGAGTTGATTTAAGACTTTTGCTATGATATGATGGGTTAAATATGTTTTACATGTGACAAGGACCTTCCTCCAGAGCTGACAGGGAAAGCTTTCTCCTGGAGCTGGAGCCCTGAATTTGTACTTTTAGCCTACTGGACTGTGAGAGAATAAACTCTTTGTTAAAGCCATCCACTTGTGGTATTTCTTTTATAGAAGCACTAAATGACCGAGACAATATATGAGATGAAGTCTTGCCATCCTTGCTTTTAAGGACTGTTTTAGCTGTATTTCTACCAATAAGATTTGTTTATTCTTTTGGCAGTCCGTGGTATACTCAATATTCCTCACCAACACCAAAATTCAAAGGCATCGATTCTTCTTCAGTCTACCTTATTCATTGTCCAGCTTTCACGTGCATATGAGGCAATTGAAAACACTAAGGCTTGGGTTCAGGCGCACCTTAGTCTTCAAGGTGACATCTTTGCTTTTCAACACTTTAAAGAGGTCTTTTGCAGCAGATTTTCCCAATGAATGCGTCTTTTGATTTCTCGACTGCTGCTTCCACAGGTGTTGACTGTGGATCCGAGTAAAATGAAATCTTTGACAACTTCAGTCTTTTCTCTGTTTATCGTGATGTTGCTTATTGGTCCAGTTTTAAGGATTTTTGTATTCCCTATGTTGAAGTATAATTCATACTGAAGGCCGTAGTCTTTGATCTTCATCAGTAAGTGCTTCAAGTCCTCTTCACTTTCAGCAAGCAAGGTTGTGTCACCAGCATACTGCAGGTGGTTAATGAGTCTTCCTCCAGTCCTGATGCTCCGTTCTTCTACATATAGTCCAGGTTTTCAGATTATTTGCTCGGCATACAGACTGAATAGGTATGGTGAAAGGGCACAACCCTGATACATACCTTTCCTGACTTTAAACCACACAGTATCCCCTTGTTCTGTTCAAATGACTGCCTCTTGATCTATGTACAGTTTCAGTATGAGCACAATTAAGAGTTCTGGGGTTCCTATTCTTTGCAATGGTATCCATAATTTGTTATGATCCACACAGTCGAATGCCTTTGTATAGTCAATAAAACACAGGTAAATATCTTTCCGGTATTCTCTACTTTCAGCCAGGGTCCATTTGACATCAGCAATGATATCCCTGGTTCCATGTTCTCAATCTGGCTTGAATTTCTGGCGGTTCCCTGTCAATGTACTGCTGCAGCTGCTTTTGAATGATTTCTAGAGACAACAATGGGAATAATAGGTAATATCTTTAAAACACTTCTTTAATGCATTGTCCCATTCTGTTATGCCAAAATATAGACATATTTTAACCTTTCTTGTTGATACTTGTACATACTTTGAGAAACATGTTCATACACTGCAGACTCTATGTGTCAAATTATTTAGTTAGTTGCCCCTTTTATATAAATTTCTACACCTTGGCACCTTGCTCAGACAGCAGAAACGAAGGAACGTCTTTAAATACCCTAATAGCCAGAACCAGAGATAGCCGAAGTAGACAGCTGATCCTAAGATCGCAGAGCAAGGCTCCATGCAGCCTGCTGAAATTTTTAGACTGTGTTTTATAATTTTAGTTATTCTTATGTTATTATCTGTGCTTTGTTATTGTGGGCTTCTTCCTAAATTGTTTGTTCATAATAGAAAGTTATTTAAGTTTTATACTTCTCTCATTAATAATCCCTTCTAATGTTTAAAGAGAAAATGCATTTGGTTTTCTTTATTTCCATTTTCTTTTTTTTTTCTTATTGTACTTTAGATGAAGGTCTACAGAACAAACTAGCTTCTCATTAAACAATTAGTACACTTATTGCTTTGTGACATTGGTTACTAACCCCATGACATGTCAACTCCCTCCCTTCTCAAATTCGGGTTCCCTATTACCAGCTTTCCTGTCCCCTCCTGCCTTCTAGTCCTTGCCCCTGGGCTGGTGTGCCCCTTTAGTCTCATTTCGCTTTATGGGATTGTCTACTCTTTGGCTGAAGGGTGAACCTCAGTAGTGACTTCATTACTGAGCTAAAAGGATGTCCAGGGACCATACTCTTGGGGTTTCTCCAGTCTCTGTCAGGCCAGTAAGTCTGATCTTCTTTTGTGAGTTAGAATTTTCTTCTACATTTTTCTCTAGCTCTGTCCAGGACCCTCTATTGTGATCCTTGTCAGAGCAGTTGGCGGTGGTAGCCGGGCACCATCTACTTGTGCTGGATTCAGTCTGGAGGAGGCTGTGGTAGTTGTGGTCCATTAGTCCTCTGGACTAATCTTTCCCTGTGTCTTTGATTTTCTTCATTCTCCTTTGGTCCTGATGGGGTGAGACCACTGGAGTATCTTAGATGGCCACTCACAAGTTTTTAAGACCCCAGGCACTACTCCCCAAAGTAGAATGTAGAATGTTTTCTTTATAAAATATGTTATGCCAATTGAGCCAGATGTTACCAAAGACCATGGTCCCCACAGCCCTCAGCCCAGCAATTCGGTCCCTCAGGGAGTTTGGATGTATTTATGGAACTTCCATAACCTTGCCTTGGACAAGTTGTGGTGGCTTCCCCAGTATGGTGCACTGTCTTACCATTCACCAAAGTCACAACTTATCTATTCTCTATTCAGTGTTTTTCCATCCCCACCTCTCCTCTCCCTTGTAACCATCAAAGATTGTTTCTTTTTGTGTGGAAACCTTTTCATGAGTTCTTATAGTAGTGGTTCATAAAATATTTGTCTTTTTGTGATTGACTTATTTCACTCAGCATAATGCCCTCCAGAGTCACCCATATTGTGAGATGCTTTGCAGATTCGTCATTGTTCTTTACCGTTACGTAGTGCTCAATTGTGTGTATGTGCCGTAGTTTGTTTATCCATTCATCTGTTGGTGGGCATCTAGGTTGTTTCCATCTTTTTGCTGTTGTGAACAATGCTGCAGTGAACATGGATGTGCATGCATATGTCTATTAGTGTGATGGCTGTTATTTCTCTAGGATATATTCCTAGGAGTGGGATTGCTGGATCATATGGTATTTCTTTTTCTAGCTTTCTAAAGAAGAGCCGTATTGTTTTCCAAAATGGTTGTACCATTTTGCATTTCCACCAGCAGTGTATAAGAGTTCCAATCTCCCCACAGCCTCTCAAACATTTGTTGTTTTCTGTTACTTTTTTATTTTATTTTTTTTTGATTCACGCTGATAATGCAGGGGTGAGATGGTATCTCATTGTGGTTTTGATTCGCATTTCTCTAATGGCTAGTGATCACAAGCATTTCCTCATGTGTCTGTTGGCCACTTGAAAGTATCTTTGGTAAAGTGTCTGTTCACTTCCTTTGCCTATTTTTAATTGGATTATTTGTCTTTTTTTGTAGAGCTGTTGGATTTTCCCATAGATTTTAGAGATTAGACCTTCGTCAGATTTATCACAGCCAAAAATTTTTTCCTAGCCTATAGGTTCTCTTTTTACTCTTTTGGTGAAGTCTTTTGATGAGCGTAAGTGTTCAATTTTTAGAAGCTCCCAGCTTATATTCTGGAGTTTGTGTGTTGTTAGTTTGTGTTCTGTTAATGCTGTGTATTAGGGCCTCTAGCATTGATCCTATTTTTTCTTCTATGATCTTTAGAGTTTTTAGTTTTATGTTTAGGTCTTTGATCCATTTTGAATTGGTTTTTGTGCATGGTGTGAGGTATGGATTCTTTTTTTTTTGCCAGCATCATTTGTTAAAAAGACTGTCTCTTTTCCATTTGATGGACTTTGGGCCTTTGTGGAAGATCAGGTGACCATAAGTGGATGGATTTACATCTGGGTTCTCAATTCTGTTCCATTGGTCACAGTATTTTTCATTGTACCAGTACCAGGCTGTTTTGACTACTGTAGCTGTGTAGGTCAGGTAGTGGGAGTCCTCTTGCTTTATTCTTCTTCAATAGTGCTTTACTTATCAGATGCCTCTTCCCTTTCCATGTAAAGTTAATGATTAGTTTTTCCATCTCTTTAAAGAATGCTGTTGGTATTTGAATTGGGATTACATTGTATCTGTAGATTCCTTTGGGTAGAACTGAAAGAAAATGCATTTGTTAAACTATCCCAATCAGTAGCCAGTGCTGACAATCTGTCTGAATGTTATATCTGTCATCCCTCCCCACAATCTGTGCATGAGACTTTAGATCCACTAAAAGCAAAAAAAAAAAAAAAAAAACAACCAAACCTGTTGCCAATGAGTCGATTCCGACTCATAGCGACCATATAGGACAGAGTAGGACTGCCCCATAGAGTTCCCAAGGAGCACCTGGCGGATTTGAACTGCCTACCTTTAGTTTAGCAGCTGTAGCACTATACCACCAGGGTTCCCTTTAGATCCATTAGCCTCTTCTATATTAAATTATAGTTCTGTACCCAATATTGCTGTTAATTCCAACGTCACCTTCAAACGAGCCATACATATGAGATTATGACATTCCGCTAGGTTAAATGCTTAATGAAATGTATGTCAAATGCTTGTACTCACCATGCAATGTTGCTTGATATGCAAAAGATCATGTACTTTGAAGAAACCACTATTCTTTACAAAAATAGTTCAGTTTTTCACCTTGGTTAGCAGCCTTCTTTGCCAAGTATTCCTACTAATTTGGCCCTGCTCTTACACAGCCTTTCCTATAAAAATTGCAAAATAAAGGCATGGCAAAGATGAAACAGATGGTGCCCTGCTACCCTTCATAGATAGCATCTAGGGTCTTAAAAACCTGTCTCCAAAATAGGTGGCCATCTGATAAGAATATAAAAAGTATTTTCATGCAGAAAAAACACTTTTATAATAGCATCAGCAGATTTCAATATAAATTCTTGATCAAAAGGAGGGATGGTGGAAATGTTCAAAAACTCTAGGTGCTTGGCATAGGAGATGCTTCTGCCCAGACTGGAGGCTGAATGACATTTTGTATCATGCTAGCAGACCTAAAAAATAAGATATGTTTGAAGAAGCTCCCAGTAATGGATTGCTCTGCACTGTCTCAGTGAGGATGGGGGGGAGGAGAGGTAGAAGTGCAGCTGCTCTCAGAAAGAACATTTATGCAAATTGCCACTGTTCTTGAGAGAGATGCTCTGGCTCTGTATTTAAACTTAAAACTTTGATGCATTTAGAAAGAGCTCTCAATAAAAAGTTAATCCAAATCCCTCTGTGTAAGCAGGGGAAGGAGACAGAAAGAAAAGTAATGTATGTACTCAGGAAGTTCTAGGAAGCATGTGATGAAAATGCAATGCTCTGAGGAAAAAAAACGTTTTATGCAAATGCTCTTCTAGAAAGAGATAAGGAACTGATATGAAGAAAGAGATAAGGAACTGATATGAAGAAAGAGCTGTTTTTTGAAATGTTCATAAAATTAGTCATGTCTTTATGTATAAAAGCTCAACTTTGTTGCCAGAAAGGTGGAGCATTTAGTGTCACTTTGTGAATCTTTGCATTTCCCTGGTTCGAACTGGTCTTGTTCCTTCAATGAATCTCTTTCCTTTTATTTGAACAGAGTGCATGTCCTTGACAGTCACCTAGTGCCGCTGTAACAGAAATACCACAAGTGGATGGCTTTAACAAACAGAAATTTATTTTCTTAGAGTTTAGGAGGCTAGAAGTCTGAATTCAGAGTGCTGGCTCTAGGGGACATTTTTCTGTCTCTCAGCTCTAGAGGAAAGTCCTTCTTTCTTTGAGTTTCTGTTCCTGGGCCATCTTCATGTGGCTTGGCACCTCTCTACCTCTAGCTTGCTTGTTCAACCACTTTATATCTCAAAAGAGATTAATTCAAGATATGCCCTACACTGATCCTGCCTCACTAACAACAAAGACAAAACCCATTCCCAAGTGGGACTATAACCACTAGCATAGAGGTTTGAATTTACGACACGTACTTTTGGGGGACACAATTCAATCCATAACACATTTCTATACTTTTCTTTATGTATATGTGGATAAAAGGTTAACAGCAGGTTTGTATCCTTTTTCTAGAACCTGCCCGGGAAGATAACCTTAGGCTTGCCTTCTCTCAATGCCAGTCTCGTGGAAATGTACCAAGTTAAGATGAATTTGAAATGTTGGGTGCCAGAGTTGGACATCTTTTTTATACACCATGAATCCACTGATTTGTAGGACAGCATATGGGCTAGGAGAGCTGTAAACTGTAGGCCTACTTGACCGGCAGTAAACCCAGAGAGAAGGTGAAGCACAAACACCAAGGTCTCATTGCTAGTAACTGTGCATGCCCTCCATGCAGGTGAGACGGGCTCAAGTATCTACGCTTGTGGAGATTTGGTAGGCTTTTCAGTGAAACCAAAGTGCTGTGCATGCTGTTTCCTGACTCAGGGGTAGAATTCTCATATTCCATGCAGGAGACTCAGATTCAATTCCCAGCCAATGCACCTCAAGTGCAGCCGCCACTCATCTGTCAATGGAAGCTTTGTTGTTGCCATGATGCTGAACAGGT
Source organism: Elephas maximus indicus (assembly GCF_024166365.1). Lineage (NCBI taxonomy): Eukaryota > Metazoa > Chordata > Mammalia > Proboscidea > Elephantidae > Elephas > Elephas maximus. The sequence continues at coordinate 111,184,134 of NC_064823.1, read as the reverse complement.
TTCAGTGGAGCTTCCAGACTAAGACAGACCAGGAAGAAAGGCTTAGTGATTTGCTTCTGAAAATCATCCAGTGGAAACCCTAAGGGTCACAAAAATCCAATCCTATCTGTAACCAATCATGGGAATGGGACAGGAACAGGTAGTGTCTTCTTCTGTTTTCATGGGTTCGCCGTGAGTCGAGGGCCAACTCAACAGCAGCTAACAACAATGACCACAACAGCACCCTCCTATGAAACTAAGTATGATTATGATGAAGTAAACTCAGTAAACAGTAAATTTAGTGCTAGATTAAATGCTATTATTTCTTGTGAGTTTTTTTGCCAGTCCAAACCTGTGACCATTGTTGCCTTGGAACAACATATTGTATTTCAATAAAAAGTTTATAAAAGAAAAAAAAATCTTTTGGCTACTCTTGCTACAAGATTTCTTTCACTGATCATATCTTCTGCTTGGCTCTAAATTCTTTACATTTTTCTGAGCCTTCTCTCCCTCCTTTGACAGCCAGTCTTCTCCTCTTTAGGGCTCTTAGCCCCAAAAAACCCAAACCTGTTGTTGCCAAGTCAATTCTGACTCAAAGTGGCCCTACTGAAAAAAAAAAAAAAAAAAAAACAAACACATTGCTGTTGAGTCAATTCCAACTCATAGCTACCCTATAGGACAGAGTACAACTGCCCCATAGAGTTTCCAAAGAGAAACTGGTAAATTTGAACTGCTGACCTTTTGGTTAGCAGCCATAGCACTTAACCACTAAGCTATCAGGGTCCGATATGGTTTTCAAGGCTATAATATTTACGGAAGCAGACTGCCACACACACCTTTCTCTGGCGGAGCAGCTGGTGGGTTCAAACTGCTGGCCTTTTGGTTAGCAGCCAAGCACTTAACCACTGTGCCACCAGGGCTCCCCACAGTCCCTAAACCTCCTATTCATTTCTTAGGAATAGCTGTTTAGATGATGCACTACCTCACTCCAGACTAGTTAAGCTACCCCCAGAGACCTCATATCAGTAACTAACATTAAGGCTGGTTGAAAAATGTATTTCTCTTCCAAGAAGTTGTGTGACTGTCTCTTAAACTTTTTCTCTCCCTGGACAGCAAATGCTGAATCTCTGTTTATAGCTATTCAAAGTCCACACATTTAAGTGAGGCCTTTTTGTTGTTAGAACTGCCCTATAGGGTTTCCGAGGCTGTAATCTTTAAGGGAGCAGATCACCAGGTCTTTCTTTTCTCCTGTGGATCTGCTGGGTGGGTTCCAACTACTGACCTTTCAGTTAGCAGTGCAGTACTTAACCATTGCACACCAGGGCTCCTTTGTTCCTCATTCACTACTTCAAACTTTCCTGAAGTGTTAAAACAATAAAGATAGAAATCCCCTACCACCGCCAATATATATGCCCTGAGATGTACCTGCTCCTGCCACATGACCCCCAGGACTTACTATTTATCCCTTTATCACGCTTTACTCTGTACTCTGTCTCCCATCACTGCATCTATAGTGAGGGCAGATACTCTACAGTCAGTCCTACTTTTTCAGTGGGTTTTTTGTTTCTTTGTTTGTTTTTCCCTTTTTTGAGGGGTTGGAGCTTATGAGCTGAGTAAAGCCTGAGAAAGCATTGGTCTCCTAGGGCCCCTGCAACAAAATACCACAAACGGAGTCACTCAAAACAACTTAAACTTATTGTCTAATAGTTCTGGAGGCTGGAAGATGTCAACAGGACCATGCTCTCTTTGAAGGGCCTAGGGGAAGATCTTCTCTTGCCTTTTCCTAACTTCTGATGGTCCCTGGCAATCCTTGGCATTCCTTGGTCTGTAGATGCATCACTCCAATCTCTGTCCCCATCTTCACATGGCTGCTTCTCTATTTCTCTGTCTCTTTCACTCTTTTTATAAGGATATCAGTCATATTGGGTTAGGGCCCACCCTACTCCAGTATGACCTGTTAACTAATAATATCTTCAAAGACACTGTTTCTAAATGAATTCCCATTTACAGGTACCAGGTGTTAGGCTTTTAACATACATTTTGGGGGAAAACAATTCAACTCATAGCAGCACCCTACTGCATATATTAATATTACACTATATCCTACATCATGATATTAATCTCACTTCCCTAAGCTTTCAGTTTATGCCCTCTCGAGCTAGACTTTCTTATATCTTATTTGAACTAAAATCTCAGTTGCAAGAGCCCTCTGTCTTAATTCGCCATAGCAAGAGTCATTAGGAAAAGGGGTGTGGCAATCTAAAAAACACCAAGTAGCTCACAGAAATATTTCTGAGACCACCACTTGAATGATCAGGTCTCCTCTTGTACCTGATGCTCATTATATCAATACACATTTATTGAGTACCATTGACATTCAAAGGTATCATTTCTGGAGTAGGGAAATAGGACTTAAAAGTCCAAATACTGATATCCAAGAATTTATAAGCTAATGAGAATCATAAAATATGTAACCCCAGAACCAGGATGCAGGTGGGACAACATACAAATAATAGACTTCCGTTGTTTACCATCATGGCAATTATACTTGTACTCTCTGCAGAACTTTTCTTCGTATCAGAACTTTTCTTCTTAAGGTACTTCTGAAGTAGTCAGCATGATAAAGATCATTTTCTAATCATTTATACAAAGTGTGCATGAGAAATTAACATTTAATCATCATTGCTGGTTGTTTCATCTTGAATTCAAAACCTTTGACTTTAGGAATAATAGTCTTATGTAACACACAGAGCACCTGGCTATAATGTTTTGCAGAAAGAACAAATTGTTTTCCAGAAAGGTACAGGAGACACATTCAAAGAAAAAATAAGGCTTCTTAAATTGTCCAACTTCACATGCACAGAGTATGAAATCTCAGAACTGAAATTCAAGTTCTGAATTGCTCCTGACAATGAATATCACTGGAAAAAAAAATGTCACCAGGCTCTGGCCAAGGGAAACTTTGGTTATCTCCTGTAACAGCATTTAGAACTGAAATGTAAGAAACTGGCTCCAAAGATCAGATATGTGCAAAAACAGCATATTTGTCAAATAATGTATGGGGAAACTGTAAAAGACAGTTCCAAAATGTTCATGTTCATGTGGTTGGTGAAAGTGTATTTTCTATAAAGATCTGTACAGCTCAAAAGCATGAAATTCTGAAGGGGAAGGTCCTTTATTCCATGAGTTGACAGAATTTCTTTCATCTTCTATACATGGATCATTGAGGTAAAGAATGTCACTCTGCTTCAGGAAAGAAATTTCTTCACCCTGTAAAGGATCAGTTTTTCATGTACTTCAGGGGCTCTCAGGACTATTACTGTGAAGAGCAGCCACGGGGAGGCTGTGCTATGGAGTCTTTTTCCCTTCCTCACATATGGGATGTGAAAAATATTACAGAAAAATAAGAGTTTAAAAGTCTCTCTTAAACACACACGTAGAAAAACTGTTGTCAGAATGTTCTTAAATTTTAAAAAGTTTGAAAAGCTTGTGATCTCTGCACTGTATCCAAGAGTCAACAACTCTAAAGCAAAATATTCACCATCAGTGATACCATGCAGAATTTCCTTTGGTGGCAAATTTGCACAATGTTCTTTTGAGTTGGCATTCTGTTTCAGGTCACCATGTCTCTGCAATCTCTGTGAGAATCTGTAGCAGCTCAGCAAATGTAGGGCGGCCTTTGGGTTTCTGGAAAAGAGAAATGGTGGTGGTCAGCTCAGCTTAAGACTCACTCTGACACCTGCTCTGGAACTAGCTGGCAGGCATCTGGATCTAGGCTGCTTCTTCACAAAAGAAAGAGAAAGGTTTCTTGGCTGACGTATAGCAGCATGATTGGCAGTTGAACAAGGCATGAAAGTGAAAAATGTAAGAATATAGAGCACTGCAAAGATAAAGTGGCTATAGCTGCAAACACTGGCCACATGTGGCTATTAAAATTAATTAAAATTAAATCAATTTTAAAATTAAATTCTTCAGTCACAGTAGTCACTTCCCAAGAGCTCATGAACCAAATGTGGCTAGTGGCTACCACACTGGACAGCACCGATACAGAATATTTCTATCATCATAGAAAGTTCTGTTGAGCAGCACTGACCTAGAGGTATATCTGGATGAATCAATACATATGGGGTAAAAAGGGAAGTGGAAGGAAGGGAGTGATCTAGAGTACCATGCCCCCAAGCTCAGCTCAGTTATTTACTACACCTGATCCCCTACAAAATCCATTGCCATCGAGTTGATTCCGACTCATAGTGACCTTATAGGACAGAGTAGAATTGCCCCATAAGGCTTCCAAGGCTGTAATCTTTACAGAAGCAGACTGCCATATCTTATACCTACAGAATGGCTTGTGGGTTCAAACCACCAACCTTTCGGTTAGCAGCTGAATGCTTAACCGCTATGCCACCAGGGATCCACTGACCCCCTATATATAAAAAAATAGAGAAAAGGATTTCAGTCAGAAAGTATAAGGCATGTTTTCATGAGGGGCTTATAGGTCCTGGAGCACAGACTGTGCTGTCTTGGGGCTCACTCAACAAAATCCCTAGGCACAGAATGAGGGATTGGACCATTTTTTCTTATTTTACCATGGGATATATTTTGGTACCATGGGGATTGAAGAAATGGCACTGTGTGAAATGGCACATCTTTGAAATTCATAGGAAATAGAGCTAAGCATGGTAGTCACATTGTCACAAAGGTCACTGGCAGCAGGGTCGGTGGTGAGCCATTAATGGTTTATAAACCAAAACAAAACCAAACCAGTTGCCATGAAGTCAATTCTGACTCATGGTGATCCCATGCACATCAGAGTAGAACTGTGCTTCACAGAGTTTTCAATGGCTGATTTTCATAAGTAGATCACCAGACCTTTCTCCTGAGGCAACTGCGGGTTGACTCAAACCACCAAACTTTTGGTTAGCAACCAAACACATTAACTGTTTGTACCACCCAAGGACTCCAGTTTATAAACAGAGAATACAGCAATCAGGAGGACAGAGCAGAAGAACACGTAAGCATATGTGAGAGTCCCCCTTGAAACTCCAAAATAAATTGTGGACATTTCTGAGGGGACTGGGATTCTATAGGTAGAGGTTAGGAAACATGTTTTAATGGTAATGTAATCACCTTTGAATCTGGAGGTGCCTAAAGACTTGGGGCCTTTAGATTATATTAAAAAGTTATAAGTAAAATCAACTTTTGCAAACAACTAAGCCAACATAGCCAAAAACATTGCTTTAATCAATGATTGCTGCATTTTGAGATTGACTTTGTGTACTTATTCCTGCCATCAGCATCCACTTACCCCCTTACTTTCTCTGTCTCCTCTCCACAGATATAGTAAAACCTCAATACATATTATATGCACATGTACATGTATGTAGTTGCAGTTGCATATACAATATATATTCTGTAGCTATTTACATTGTTACTGCAAAGATGCTTTTAAAATTTTATTTTATTTTATTTTTTGTTGTTTTTGAGAATATACACAGCAAAACATATACAAAGATGCTTTTAAGATGTCTGTTCGCTACTAACACTTTACTTAACATTTTTCTGTCTTTCAAGATCCCTTGCGGAGCAGTTAATCGTATGTGCAATATTTTCGTATATCAGGCAGAGTTTACTGTGTAAGGGGATTTTTTTTTTTTAATTTTTATTGTGCTTTAAGTGAAAGTTTACAAATCAAGTCAGTCTCTCACACAAAAACTTATATACACCTTGCTACGTACTCCCAATTGCTCTCCCCATAATGAGACAGCCCACTCCCTCCTTCCATTCTCTCCTTTCATGTCCATTTGCCAGCTTCTAACCCCCTCTACCCTCTCATCTCCCCTCCAGACAGGAGAAGCCAACATAGTCTCAAGTGTCCACCTGATCCAAGAAGCTCACTTGTCACCAGCATCCCTCTCCAACCCATTGCCTAGTCCAATCCATGTCTGAAGAGTTGGCTTTGGGAATGGTTCCTGTCCTGGGCAAACAGAAGGTCTGGGGGCCATGACCGCTGGGGTCCTTCTAGTCTCGGTCAAATCATTAAGTGTGGTCTTTTCACAAGAATTTGGGGTCTGCACCCCACTGCTCTCCTGCTCCCTCAGGGATTCTCTGTTGTGTTCCCTGTCAGGGCAGTCATCGGTTGTAGCCGGGCACCATCTAGTTCTTCTGATCTCAGGCTGATGTAGTCTTTGGTTTATGTGCCCCTTTCTGTCTCCTGGGCTCATAATTACCTTGTACCCTTGGTGTTCTTCATTCTCCTTTGGTCCAGGTGGGTTGATGCCAATTGATGGATCTTAGATGGCCGCTTTCTAGCATTTAAGACCCCAGACGCCACTCTCCAAAGTGGGATGCAGAATGTTTTCTTAATAGATTTTACTATGCCAATTGACTTAGATGTCCCCTGAAACCATGGTCCCCAAATCCCCACTAGGGGATTCTTATAGAACTAATACTTCTCTGGAATGTGAACAACGATATGGCTCTTGAAATACTGGATTTTCTAGTGTTTGTGGATTGGGAATCAGTGATTTCTTTTTCAGCTGGGAGGAAACTCCTCATTAAGTTGTGATTTTTCTAGGCCCAAACTGTCAGCTGGAAAAAGAGAGAAACTGTCAAAATCATGGGGGAATCTGATAAGGAGAAGGGGGTGTTGAGTCTATACCCAGAAAAGGCAGAGGTGGGACATAAATCTCTCTGGCTTTATTTATTTGTTTGAGGGGAGGTGTGAATTTTTTGTTGTTTACTGTGGTAAATATATAGGTGACAAAACATTTGCCATTTCAACAATCATCACATGCACAGTTCAGTGACATTAAATATGTTCATCACGTTGTCCAAACGTTGTTGTTGTTGTCAGGTGCTATCGAGTTGATTTCGACTCATCGAGACCCCAAGTGACATAGTAGAACTGCCCAACAGGGTTTCTAGGCTGTGATCTTTATAGGAACAGATTGCCAGGTCTTTCTCTCGCAGAGACACTAGGTGGGTTCGAACCAACAACCTTTTGGCTAGCAGCCTAGTGCTTAAGCATTATACCACCAGGGCTCCTTGTTCTGCTGTTACCACTCCCGATTTTTTTCATCACCCATAACAGAAGTGCAGTGTCCACTAAGCATTGTGTCTTCCTTTCCCCTTTTCCCTTCCGCCCCCCTGGTAACCATTAATAAACTTTGATCTGTATACACTTGACCATTCTAGATATTTCATATGCCTGGCTTTATTTTTAAGTTTGGCATTTCAAGAAGATTAACTGGGCTCCTAAGAGATAGTTTCCTGAGTGGTAGCTCCTAGCACACTTCCTGTCCTCATTGCTATTCTGGTTTAATATCTCTACCAGGAGTCCTGAGTGCTGCCAAGAGACATGAAACCCATTACTTGTAGCCTTGAAAGACCGAGGCAGATGAAAGTAGAGTGAAGTAAATAAGAACACCAACCTTTTTTTTTTTCCAGTGTGGAAATTTAACAAACCTGCTTCTACCCTTAGTTTCTTCTTTTACTTCATCATTTCTCCCTTTTGCTTTAGCTGCTTGATGTTCGTGAGCAAGTTTCAGAGTCTCCTCTGAGACCCATCTTGGCCTTTTCTTTCTTTCCTGTCTTTTCAATGACCTCTTGCTCTCTTCATGTATGATGTCCTTGATATCATTCCACAACTTGTCTGGTCTTTGGTCACTAGTGTTCAACATGTCAAATCTATTCTTGAGACGATCTCTAAATTCAGGTGGGATGTAATCAAGGTCGTATTTTGGCTCCTGTGGACTTGCTCTTATTTTCTTCAGTTTCAGCTTGAACTTGCATATGAGCAATGGATGGTCTTTTCCACAGTCAGCCCCGGCCTTGTTCTGACTGATGATATTGAGCTTTTCCCTTGTCTCTTTCCACAGATGTAGTCGATTTGATTCCTGTGTGTTCCATCTGGCGAGGTCCATGTGTTTAGACACCGTTTATGTTGGTGAAAGAAGGTATTTGCAAGGAAGAAGTCGTTGGTCTTGCAAAATTCTATCATCCGATCTCTGGTATTGTTTCTATTATGTTGAGCAGCTAAAGCAAAAGGAAGAAACGATGAAGTAAAAGAACTGAATAGAAGGTTTCAAAGGGCAGCTTAAGAAGACAAAGTAAAGTATTATAATGACATGTGCAAGGAATTGGGGATAGAAAACTAAAAGGGAAGGACACGCTAAGCGTTTCTGAAGCTGAAAGAACTGAAGAAAAAATTCAAGCCTCGAGTTGCAATAGTGAAGGATTCTATGGGGAAAATATTAAACGACGGAGGAAGAGTCAAAAGAAAAAAAAAAGGAAGATGGAAGGAATACATAGAGTCATTATACCAAAAAGAATTAGTCGATGTTCAACATTTCAAGAGGTAGCATATGATCAGGAACCGGTGGTATTGAAGGAAGAGGTCCAAGCTGCACTGAAGGCACTGGCGAAAAACAAGGCTACAGGAATTGATGGAATATCAATTGAGATGTTTCAACAAATGGATGCAGGTTTGGAGGTACTCACTCATCTATGCCATGAAATATGGAAGACAGCTTCCTGGCCAACTGGCTGGAAGAGATCCATACTTATGCCTGTTCCCAAGAAAGGTGATCCAACCGAATGTGGAAATTATCCAACAATATCATTAATATCACACACAAGCAAAATTTTGCTGAAGATCATTCAAAAGCAGCTACAGGAGGATATTGACAGGGAAATGTCGGAAATTCAGGCCAGTTTCAGAAGAGGACATGGAACCAGGGATATCACTGCTAATGTCAGATGGATCCTGGCTGAAAGCAGAGAATACCAGAAGGACGTTTACCTGTGCTTCACTGACTATGCAAAGACATTCCCCTGTGTGGATCGTAACAAATTACGGATAACATTGTGAAGAATGGGAATTCTAGAACACATAATTGTGCTCATGAGGAACGTTTACATAGATTAAGAGGCAGTTGTTCAGACAGAACAAGAAGATACTGAGTGGTTTAAAGTCAGGAAAGGTGTGCGTCAGGGTTGTATCCTTTCACCATACCTATTCAATCTGTATGCTGAGCAAAATAATCCAAGACTCTGAACTATACAAAGAACAGGGCATCAGAATTGGAGGAAGACTCATTAACAACCTGCCTTATACAGATGACACAACCTTGCCTGCTGAAAGTGAAGAGGACTTGGAGCTCGTACTAATGAAGATCAGAGACCACAGCCTTCAGTATGGATTGCACCTCAATATAAAGAAAACAAAAATCCTCACAACTGGGTCAGTGAGCGACATCATGATAAACGGAGAAAAGATTGAAGTTGTCAAGGATTTCATTTTACTTGGATCCACAATCAACAGCCACAGAAGCAGCAGTCAAGAAATCAAACGATGAATTGCATTGGGCAAATCTGCTGCAAAGGGTCTCTTTAAAGTGTTGAAAAGCAAAGTGTCACCTTGAAGACTAAGGTGCACCTGACCCAAGCCATGGTATTTTCAATCACATCATATGCATGTGAAAGCTGGACAATGAATAAGGAAGACTGAAGAAGAATTGACACCTTTGAATCATGGTGGCGGCGAAGAATATTGAGTATACCATGGACTGACAAAAGAACGATCAAATCTGTCTTGGAAGAAGTACAACCAGAATGCTCCTTAGAGGCAAGGATGGCGAGACCGCATCTTACATACTTTGGATATGTTGTCAGGACAGACAAGTCTCTGGAGAAGGACACCATGTTTGGCAAAGTACAGAGTCAGCAGAAAAGAGGAAGACCCTCAACGAGGTGTATTAACACAGTGGCTGCAACAATGGGCTCAAGCATAACAATGATTGTAAGGATGATGCAGGACCGGGCAGTGTTTCGTTCTGTTGTGCATAGGGTCACAATAGGTCACACTGACTCAATGGCACCTAACAACAACAACAACCCTTAGCTTCTATCAACCAGTTCTAAACGTGAGTAAAACATCTAATCTCTGAGGTTTTAGAGAAATCAAGAGTTTCTGCAAGAACCAATCTCAGGAAGAAAAGACTTGGAAAATGTTACAAATTCCTCAGATGAAAGGCCACTGTTGAAAACACAACAGATTAGTGACCATGTAGTGGGAGTTTCATGTGAGAAGAAATAGTAGTTCTGGCTCTTGGCATCATTACTGTGAAATAGACATCTTTTCCTCATCATGACAGAGTCTCAGGGTAATGTTTGCAATAATCAGGCCCGCTATCAGCTGATGGGGCTGCCAAAATTTACAGGAAAGTGGAAGACACTCACCTCGTGCCAGCAGCTGTACATGACTTCATATATGGACATTGGTGCCAGGTAAGGACGGTATAGCCTGAAGCCTTTAGAAATGGCTTCTACAACTTGCAAATTTGACTTATTTTCAAAAGGCATTTTACCTTCTGTAAAAACTTCCCACATCAGAACTCCTGCAAATAAAATGCCAGAAAACAAGGGGTTAGGGAGAAATGGTTACTTGGAACTGAAAGAGCAGTTTCAAACTACAAGGTGTCATTATTTTGCTCCAGGTTTTGAATTATAACCATCCAGAATGAAAGTAGCTCTGCCTAGGGAACAGACCACGTGCACCTTAGTTTCTGAAGAAATGCATAAATTGAAATAATCCAGCTGACAATGCCTTTCATTTCTATTGGTCTTGACTGCCTTCCTAATGGAAGAAAATACTGGAAGCAATATCATTTCTAAATACTGCTCATGGTCCACACCCTGAAATCAATGGACCTTTTTGCCAGTCCATAGAAAATAACAGAATTGTGTGAGGCTATGGCCAAGATGTTCCCAGCTTCAATGGATAGCACTTGTCTCCCCTCCCCACTGAAAGATTAGACAGCAGGGAAGGGTCCTGGAGTATCTAACAGTAGCTAGCAACTCTGTGCATAGTTGGGGTTCAGTAATTGTTGACTGAATAATGAAACTCCTTCAACAACTTCCAATTTGAGTTCATTTAATCATTCGCTTCACAAATATTTATTGAGCATTGATCAGAGGCCAGGTCTATGCTAAGGACAAAGGATTCTATAAGGACAAGACCAGTCTGTGTACTCAAGAAATTCACTACCCAGTAAGGAAGAGAGACAAGTGGTCAGGTAAAACTCAGAGAGTTCTAATTATTCTGTAACAACTTGATGAAGACCTTGGGTTATTATCCACTGGTCTCCAGGATGTGGTCTCACAACTTAACCACTCTCCAGTAGAGCTTAAAATGTCACCTGCTGAGGTACCACATGTCAGTGAAGACCTAATGAGACCAATGGTACAAGCTTAACCTTATTGTGGACAATAAATTTCATATCATTCTGAGGTCCCAGATGTGTCTCTAAATTTAAAAAATCATCCAAGAAGATCTGCATGAAAGAGAATAGATACATCATTGCTTACCCATTGCCACATTTTGAAAATCAGCTCAAACTCTATTGGACATAGGTCTACAAACTCTCTTTCTCAATGAAGAACATTATTACCAAATATAAATATCAGTTGATAGATCCCATGGAGCCCCATGTCTAAATTTCACAGATTTGAAGACAATGGAGTAAATAAATTGGCACTGTTTTTTCAATCCAAGTTTTAAGTTTAGGTTGTCAACTGAACAGTTGGGAAATAGTCAAGTTGCTTAGGAGTTAGATAATAAATTTATTAATTATACTTTCGACTCAGTGACTTTGCAAGATCAGTTTTCTTTGTAAGTCTCTGTGGTGTAGAGAAGTTGGCCGAGTTTGTTTTCTCAATCAATAGACTCTTTGTTATGGTTTTACGGTAATGTTCATTGGGAAAGAAAAATATCCGAAAGACATGTCTGTATAAGAAGGTGTATGAAACCACCTGCCAAAGATAGGCTTGGTGTTTAGAACACCTAAGACAGAAGCACAATTAGAAGAAGACTTCTTAAAAATGCTATATCATATTAAAAAATCAAAATTCAAAAACAGATTGGCCCATTTTATAAAAGCAACTTCAAACAATTAACATCAAATGTGCTCACCAAATGACCAGACATCAGATTTGCTGCTGTACTTGCTGAAGTGGAAGACTTCAGGAGGGGACCATTTGATTGGGAACTTGGATCCAGAAGAACTGATATATTCATCATCCAAAACATACCTAAGGTCATCAGATTCAAAGAACATTGTATTAATTACCTTCAAGTTCTGTTTACTTCAAATCCCTTTAGTTAAATCTGAGTTGCTACAAGAAAAGTATTTTAATCCCAGAAAAGTTCTGTATAACTTCTCTTCTTGTTAGCAAAGTGGAAAGTTATTTCTTATAGTGTTTCCTACTCAAACCAACCCTCTATTCTATTTATTTTATATGGATCTCAGAAAACCATAGCAATTTCTCAGTTCAAAGCATGCTCCACTAATTATGTTACAAAAAAGGAAATAAAAGATAAATAAACAACAACTCTTCTTATAATTGAAAAAAATGAATTCAAAGTTGGATGTTACATTTTCTTTCATTATGCATGTAATTTTTGTGGGGCATAGAGTAAAGGGGAAAATAAAAGTATTGAAACATAATACTTTTGATGTGAAAATCTCCAATGCATTAGAATGACCCTCATGGAAGGAGTATTAGACATTAGTGGGTGATTGAGTGAGGGCCCTGTACTCTTCAAGGGCTGCCCAGGTGCACAGTATGAAAAGAAACCCCCACTACCCACAATAGGTTAGAGGGATTCAAGAGCAGAACAGAACTGTGCTCGCTTTCGGCAGAAAGATTCCAGATAGCAAATGGCTGTGAATGTGCCTAGGTAAACTGGGCCTTAGATAGCCCCATGGAGTTTTCTAATCATAGAGAATGCCAGGGATCTCGCAGACAGAAATTCAGGATGAGGCAGCAGCTACCTGTATGGATGACCAGCCAAGCATAAACAGGAGGATGATGGCTACAAGGATGGCAATGTGAATGGATAAAGACAAGGACCAGATGAGTTATCTCCCTACAAGGATTGTGGTTCCCTGAGACATAAAAAACTTGGACTTTGACCCTGAGAAGAGTCGGCAAGAAACCCTGAACTCACTGGAATTAAATTTCTAGGCTCAAAATGTAAGCTATACTGAGTTATATTTTTTCACATTCTTGAGTTGTAGATTTAAAGACATAACTACTACGCCTGATAAAAGAAATATGTTTGATGATGACATAGTAAACTTAGAGATGAGCAAACTGATGTATTTATTTTTCTTTCAGAAATATACAAATAGAAAGCCTTTTTTCTTAACCTTACACATATGATGAGTAGACTGAGAGATTATTTTTTTGAACTTTTAAAGTAAACCAAATTGTTGTTTTTTATCATAATGACCTAAAAGAAGATCAAAAGATTAAAAACCAGTTACCGTCGAGTCAATTCTGACTCATGGTGACCCCATGTGTGCCAGAGTAGGGTTTTCAATGGCTGGTTTTCAGAAGTAGATCACCAGGCCTTTCTTCAGAGGTGCATCTGGGTGGACTGGAACCTCCAACCCCTCAGTTAGCAGCTGAGTGTGTTAAACGTTTGTACCACCCAGGGACTCCGGTTAGAATAGAAACCAAAAACCCATTGTTGTTGAATCAATTATGACTCATGGAGACCCTATGTCTCAGAAGCCCACAGTAAATGTTTACCTCGATTCTAAAACTGATGTTGTTGTTAGGTTTCATGGAATAGATTCTGGCTCATAATGACCTTACATATAATAGAACAAAATGTTGCCTGGTCCTGTGCCATCCTCACAATAATAGGTATGTTTGAGCCATTGTTGCAGCCACTGTGTCAGTCCATTTCTTTGAGGGTCTTCTTTTTCGCTGACCTTCTACTTAACCAAGCACGATGTCCTTCTTCAGGGATTGGTCCTTCCTGATAATATGTTCAAAGTAAGTAAGATAAAGTCTCGCCATCCTAGCAAAGAATATTGATTATACCATGGACTGCCAGAAGAACAAACAAATCTGTCCTGGAAGAAGTACAGCCAAAATACTCCTTAGAAGCAAAGATGATGAGACCTTATCTCACTTACTTTGTCTAAAATTGATAAATGTCCTAAAATTCAAAGTGGATCAGAGGCTATACAACCACACCAACACTTCCCTGAAAGAAAAACAGAGCTAAACCAATAGTTTTTCAATTGGTCAGCAGGCAAATGTGCAATTCTTTTTTACGATTAAACAAAAAAGATATTTCACGTACCTGGTCATTCCAAAGTCTGAAATTTTTACGATACATGTAGAACTGACCAAACAATTCCTTGCCGCCTGTAGAAAGAAGAATACAAGCTTGAATGCAAGTTTTTCTTTCAAGGTTTTCTATTCTCCTTTTCCTTAATTTATTTAGGCTTCCCACAACCTCTCTGTGTGGGCAGCCATGTTATTTTTATGGTGACACCTGTCAATGCTACCTATGCTTCAGCAGCCTGTCTTCATTTGGTGAATTTTATTGATCCTTCAAAGAAATGACAAAAAATCAAAAAGAAATTTTATCACCTTTACTTTTTAAAATTTGTAATCGTTCTTAAGAAGTACCCATGATAAATATGAGGATTAACTTAAGAGATGACAAATTATGAATGTTGACATTAAAAGTAGTGAATTTTTTTTGTTTTTACTTATCTTTATAAATAAAAAGAAAATCCAAATACACATGACAGATAAAGGATAGACATGTCATATCTTTGGAATCTACAACTGCTAATAAAAATTAAGGAATTATATTTCAAAACTTACATTTTATTGAATATAACTATTTATAGTGATAATTTCACATTTCTTAAAATACCACAGCAAACTAAATGTGGTACTATATAATGCAGAGACAATCTATTTGCTGCACAAATAATCCATTTTCAGTCAACTTGGTCAAGAAAGTAATTGATTTTTTTCTTTTTTTTAGCCTCATGTAGGTCAACTGTTTGATAGAATTTTTCTCTTTTCAACTAATTTGTGGTTCCATTACTGTAGCAACAAAAGCGAGAAACTTGAAACAGTAAGCCAGGAGGAGCCAGTTTGGAAGATGCCAGCAGGTTCTGGCAACAATCTCAGAGCCAAACCACAAGACAAGTCCTTGACAGGCAAAGGACTCATTACTAGCTCATACATTTTAAGTGGCATGTAGGTGGATAAAATAGAACACAAAAGAAAGTGATAAAGGAAGAAGCCAAGGATAGGAGGGTCCATGAGAAGACACCTGGAACAAATAGAACTTCCAGGACTATCTCCCGACAAAGTTTTGATTTCTAATCTTTATCAGGAAAGACAAACCTGCAGAGACTAAGACAGTGAGCTAGGTGGAGTTGATACCATCTCCATCCATTGAAAAATTTGCTCTATAGCTACTTTGTGCTGGATAGTAGGGAATGCACTATGAAGAACAAAAAACATTGGTCCATGTATGTAATAGCAACAGTTAACATTGCTAAGCTCTTCTATGTGCCAGATACTGTTTTAAGTGCTTATAAATATTAATTCATGTAATCCTCCCAACAAGCCTATATGAGGGAGGTGCTATAATTCGTGTCACTTTACTAGTTAAGTTGCCCAAGGTCACATATCTAGTAAGAAACAGAGGGAAGAGTTGAACCCAGGCAGTCTGGCTTTAGAGCAGTGGTTCTCAACCTTTACTGCACAGTGGACTTACCAGGAGAATATTCAAAAAATATTGATGCCTGGATTCCACCCTTAGAGATTCTGACTGAATTGGTTTGGAGTATGGTCTGGGTTTGGGATTTTTCTAAAAGCTCCCCCAGCAATTTTGCGAACCACTGCTATGTAACCTGCATTCTTATCACCCCATGCCGAATCTCAAAGGGCTTAGAGCCTAGTATTTGTGTAAACATTAAGCTGCATGAAGTAGTAAATAAGTGCCATGAGAGTTCTAAGTCATGTATAGGATAAGCATACTTTCCAGTGGTATTCTGGGACCAATGTAATAATTAAGAGTGCTTCCTTCTCTCCCCAAAATATTCCAACTTGAATGATAAATAATATGGCCACCCTGGTCACGTGTGAAAGAAGCACTGGATTACATCTACATAACAGTATAAGAGAACTTTCGGAGAATTCTCAAGTTCTCTTTTGAGTTGGGTTTTGGACTTAGAAATGAGACATGGAAGGACATAGAAGGAATAATATGGATATCATGAATAAATGTAGAATGGACAGTGTTAGTCAAGGGCAGGTGACAAGGCAGGAACAGAGCTATTAGCATTTGGAACAAGATGATCTGTCCCAAGCATTACAGACTAGAATGACCTAGCTTTTCTCCTCCTCCCTCCTAATACCAGTAATGGTCTCCTCATACCATCAGAACAAAACCAGCTCCACGTGGGGGCAGTTTTGCTCCTGGTTGAGAACAGCTGGAGCTTGTTCTTTGCTGGTATACCTCCGGTGTCTAGCAGCATGCTTGGCATACACTAGGCATTCAATACGTACTTGATTTTTGGTTGAAAGAAAGAAAGGTGAAAGGAGGGAAAGGAGGATGAAGAGAAGAAAAAAGAGTGGGAGAGAAAATTAGTTCTAGATAGTTGATTATTTAAGTGATTAATTAGTTCGAGGCGTATTTGGGGTAAACCTTACTTGGTTACAGCATCAATGGCAATAAAAAAAAAAAAAGGTACACATCAAGACAATTTGCAAGAATAGAAAAATATTTAAGAATTTAGCCAAAGGACACATTATTAAAGCATTGGAAATAATTATCATTTGCTTCTGAATGTAAGTACAATGCACAAAATACTAAGTGCAGTCGCACCATACTTACCAAATCTCTATGAATGAAGGAATTTTTCTCCAGATATGCCATTCCTTCACATATATCCTGGCACATACTTAGCAGCATTTCCTTTGTGAGCTTTCCTTTTCTCTCTCTGAGATAGTTCAGCAGGCAGCCATTTTCCATTAACTCTGTCACGATATAAAGTGGCTTCCTCTGTGTACACACTCCATAAAGCTGAACTAGCCTTGAATGAGATAATTTCCTGTTGAAGAAAAACATCTGCCAGTGTTTTTCATTTAAAGTGGGTGGACTCAACTGGTAATATTTACCATCTATGTATCATTTTCATCAAGATACCATAAATATCATAATCCAACTGCAAAGAAAACAGAGCAGTTTCCTTTCCATTTTATGCAGTAAGAAGGTGGGGTCAAGAGTTGAAAGAGTATTTCCAAAGTCATTGTAGATAAAGAGTATTTTGTTGTTGTTAGTTGCTGCTGAGTTGGCTCCTAGTCATGGTGACCTTATGAATAACAGAATAAAACGTTGCCCAGTTCTGTGCCATCTTCATGATCATTGGAATGTTTGAGTCCATCGTTGTGGGTGTTGTGTCAGTCCATCTCATTGTTAGCATTCTGTTTTCCTCCTATTCATTTGGCAAGCCCCCTGTTTCCTCAGTACTGCTCCTTCTTGCCCAGGGCTCACAGAGTTCCCATGGCTTGTGTCCCAACCTTCCTAACTGCAACTGCTCAGACAAAAATTCCTGCACAGACAGGAGGGGGGAAAGACTGTTTGATGCTGACAAAGATGAAAATCAAATCCTAAAGAATAAAGCTACTTAAAAGAAAATTTTTAGATAAAGTCAAAGACTGAAAAGCATTTACTAAAATGATATCATGCTTTGTATTTGTTTATCACCCCCCACCCCTCCACCACACACACCAAACACACAATTTTTAGTCATCTAGACTTCAGAAGGTTGTTGTTTTTTCTGGGGAGTATAACATTTAATCTCTAAAGGCCTTTTATGCCAACTAGTTATCCTGGAAAATAATATTTAAATTAATGTTGGCAATTTTAAAAGATACATACTAAGCCAATTCTCTATTAGTCAAAAGTACCATGAAATGTTACCTCTTTGTTCATAAAGGCAAAATGAAATCAATGATTCAGGGAGATGATTTACCTTAGAATAACGTGTATGCGTGATTACTGTCATATTACCATAGAATTAGCATGTGAGAATACTCCAGTTAATGGGAAGACAGGCATTCAGAGAACATAAACACGATTTTAATTTGGACATACATGTCTGTGTATCATATATTTTTGTCTTATTTACCTAATTCATAAAGTCCACTTTCAGTTTAGGGATCCAGTTTACAATGGCAGGAAAGCAAGTCTTGAAAGATTGATGTGCCATGAGAAACCCACCTGATAGCCACATGTAAGCAAGTGAGAACTGGCACATCACACTGCCTTTGCTTAGTGAGACCCCTAGCTAAGAAAAAAACCTTCTGCCATCAAGTCAATTCCGACTCATAGCAACCCTATAGGACAGAGTAGAACTGCCCCATACAGTTTCCAAGGAGTGCCTGGTGGATTCGAATTCTCAACCTTTTGGTTAGCAGCTGTAGCTTTTAGCCACTATAGCACCAGGGTTTCCCCCTAGCTAAGATCTATTAGAAATAAAGTAAAAACAAATGAACAAACCCTCATATATGTGGTTCGGACTAACAAGACAAATGTTCCTCATTGGCATAGAAAGATGCAAAGGGAAAGAGTATACTTTTGTTGGCTGTAACTTTCCTACCTATTAATACACATTTTTTTCACAGCTTAGAGAAGTTTTTTAGTTTTTTTTTTAGAGAAGTACATATGATTCACTGTAGGGCACACATGTCACATTTATTTTGATTTGTTACTTAAGTATTTTCAGACTGTTTGTGGGCTCTTCTCCTTTTCTAACTATTCTCCTTCTCTAGGTGATCTCAAGTTCCAAGGTTTTAAGTATCATCTCTGGGGATCACTCTTAATATCTTCCACCCTGACCTCTGTGCTGAACTCCAGACTCACGTATTTACCTGACCATTTGACCACATTTGGCTATCTAATAGCCCTCTGGAAAAATGGTGGCATGGTGGGGGCATCTGACCTTCTCTAACTTCACAAGTGGGAAGGAGAATTCAAGATCAATGGCCCAAGGCTGAATCCTACGAGGCAGAGGTCAGACATATTTCCACCCTCCAACCTTTGTACCAATTCTGACAGGAGCGGTCCCTCCCATGCTGGGTTTGATAATTCGTTTCAATGGACACACGGAACTCAGACAATACTCATGATTATGGGGTTTATTAGGGAAGTAACAGGTTACAATTCAGGATCAGGAAAGACTCAGGATACAGTCCTTTGATCAGGGCAGCCTCTTTTCAGCCATGCCAGCAGGCAGGCCTCCTGTGGTCCTCAGTCTCTCAGCCTGGACTCTGCCCTGCTTGGGCAAGTATTACAAAGTTCTTTAGCTTCATCAATAATTGCCCAGGGACATCACACTCCGCCAGCAAGCCTCTTGCCTGAAGGTGCTCAGCTCTGGCTCCGTGAGTCAGCAAAGCCCACCACGGCCATCTGTCGCTGGTCTCCTGATTTCTGCCGTGTTGCACCGCTATTGCTGTTGCTACCGCTGCGCTGCCATCTCTTGCGGTCATCCGTGTTACAGCTCTCTCTGTCTCCCGGGTCTAGGAGGTTTCCAGTGCAGGGATCCCCAGTCCAAAAGACATGCTCCACTCCTAGCTCTTCTTTCTTAATGTTAGTGAAGTCCCCACTTTTCCACCTCTGAGATGGCTCATTTTAAGCCTAGCAGGATGGCAAAACTGACCTCTCCCCTAGTTAGGGTTCCATACCCTTATTTGCCTGGTCCCACCCCCACAAGAGTGTCATGCACCTTATATGTGTTATCAGCAAGCTGTCCAATCCCCTTGGTGGGCCACAAGGGCCTTATTTCATAGTCCCACCCAATCATTTTGTGGGAGCTGCAAAGTCTATGGCTAGAAGGGCCATATTAAGTAATTCACTGCACTGCAGCCTCTCAAATTCAACATGTCTAAATCAGAACTCTTGATTTTCTTCAGCCAGTCTCCATCCATTCAGTAAATGGTACCACCCTCTACCTAACAGTGCACATCTGTTATGGATTGAATCATGTACCTCCACAAAAGATGTTGATGTCCTAAGCCCTTCTACCTGCTATTGGAACTAGGGTCTTTGCAGACGTTATCAATTAAGCTAACATGAGATTATACTGGAGTAGGGTGGGTCCTAATCCCATCTGAGTTGTGTCCTACAAAAGAGGAGATAAGACACAGAGAGACAGATAGAAGAAGGCCCTATGACCACAGAGTTAGGCTACAGCCACAAGCCAAGAAGGGCTACCAGCAGACAGAAGAGACAAGAAAGGATTTTCCTCCAAAGCTTCAGATAGAACATGGCTCTGCTGACACCTTAAATTTGGACTGCTAGCCTCCAAAACTATGAGACAAATTTCTGTTCTTATGATCACCCACTTTGTGGTACTTTGTTACAGCAGCCCTAGGAAACTAATGTTGTTGGTAGGTGTCATCAGGTCAGTTCTGACTCAAGCGACCCTATATACAACGGAATGAAAAACTGCCCCATCCTATGGCATTCTCACAAACACTGATATGCTTTATGCCATTGTTGCATCACCTGTGTCAGTTCATCTCGTTGAAGGTCATCTTCTTTTTTGCTGATCCTCTGCTTTACCTTCAGCCCTGGTAGCATAGTGGTTAAGGGCTTGGCTGCTAACCAAAAAGTCAGCCTTTCAAATCCCCCAGCCACTCCTTGGAAACCCTATGGGGCAGTTCTACTCTGTCCTATAGGGTCACTATGAGTCGGAATCAACTCGCCTGCAATGGGTCTGCTTTACCAAGGAAACTAATACAACTCCAAAATCTTGGAGTCATCTTTGTTCTCCCCAGTGGCCTTCCATTATCTGCCACATCCAATTTTTCAGAAAATCCTGATAACTTAAAAGCGTAGCCTGAATCTATTTTCTTCTTTCCATCTGCATCCTAAGCCCACCTACAATCATCTTCCATCTGGATCACTGCAATAGTTTCCAATCTACTCTTCCACCCCCACTTTTGATTCCCAATAATCCCCATAATCATTCTCCACATAGCAGCCAGACTGATCTATGCAAAATGTAAAGCAGACCACGCATCAGGTAAAAATACTCCCAATCTGCCTCGACCGTTCAATCTAAATGAGCCTCCAACCCCTCCTCTTTTCTCTTTATCTCATCATTCTGTTTTATAGTCTTAGCCCTTAGCTCTTTTTGAAATTATAGGACACATTTTTTTTTTTTTATGTAATATAAGTACTTTAAAAGCAAGAGCCTTGCTTGTCCTGTTTACCACCATATTTCCAGTGCTTATAATGCTGCCTGCCACACAGGCAGCAATAGACATTTGTTGAATGAAAGAATATAAGAAAACTGAATGATGACGTTGACACTATATTTTGGTTCACCAAGTTAATTATGTGAAATCTTTGGAGAATAAATTATTTCTAATTCAAGAGATTATTCATACATGTTTTGGGGAGAGTTTGCAAGGCTATTCGCCTTTATACATGTTTTAACACAGACATAGGCATTTAGAACCAATGTCTCTTCTTCGCAGCCTGCTACACTTCAGGTGTTCCGACCATCCCGTCCTAAATTCTCAAACCAACCCAGGTGCTGCTCAAAATCTTACCCTCTGAAGCTTCTGAAAGTACAGGAGTTTCCTTTCTTTTTCCTCTCATCCCATCAATTTGTTTCCCGACTGTTCCTCCTTTTCTTGATTTATTATACTTTTAATAGCTCTGTACTCATTTCCTTCTTAAAATTTCTTATTTTTAGGTCAAAAGAAAACTCAATACAATTATTTAAAAGATCTGATGGAAAGAATACAATCTGAAAGGAAATAAAAGCTGAAAAACGGCTGCGCTAAACAATAGGTAAAAAATTGCCTTTTTTCTGTTTTCCAAACATTCTGATTTTTTAAAATGGTATTTTAAATAATAAGAGCTAAAACTTATTCTCTTTGCCTAGGTGATCTCCTCAAGATTCAAGGTTTTAAATATCATCTCTGGTGACCACACTTAATATCTTCTACCCTGACCCTTATGATTAATATTAATTAACCTTGGAGAAAAAGACTTAGGGATGAGGGGGCAAGAAGGATACAGTGTTTCCACTTTTTACTTTGCTTATTCTGTATTATATGAATTTAAAATTTTAAAACTTTTCTTTAAAAACTAAAATATTTAACTGTGAAGACATGATGTATAGAAATAATAAATAAAATGAAATACTACTCAGATATTAAATAAAAATTTTAGATAAATTAAAAGTACTTATAAATATGTTGTTTGTTATTGTAAACATAGTTCACTTATCTCCGTCTAACGCACTACTATTTGATGCCTTTGAATTATGATGTTGGTGAAGAATATTGGATAGATCATGGACTGCCGGCAAAACAAACAAGTCTGTCTTCCAAGAGGTACATCCAGAATGCTCCCTAGAAGCAAGGATGGCGAGACTTCATCTCACATATTTCGGACATGTTATCAGGAGGGACCAGTCCCTGGAGAAGGACAGCATGCTTGGTAAAGGAGAGGGTCAGTGAAAAAGAAGACACTTAGTGAGATAGATTGACACAGTGGCTGCAACAATGGGTCAAACATAACAACAGACTTGAGGATGGTGCAGGAGCAGGCAGTGTTTCGTTCTGTTGAACATAGGGTCACTACGAGCTGGAATCAGCTTGACAGCAACAACATAACTTTGGTAAATTACATTCAGAGATACAACCCTATAGTTCAACAACTAAAATGAAAGATTCTTTAAAGGTGATGCAGTGTGGTATAATTTAGAGAAAACATAGTAGAGCTAAGTCAAAAGACCTGAGTTCAAGTCATTATTCTATCTCCTATTGGCTACATGACTACAGACAATTTAAAGTTTCTGAACCTCAGTTTTTTTTTTCTCATGAAATAGGAATAATAAAACCTGTCCTGCTTACTTTCAGTGAATATTAAGTGAATTAATGTGTATGAATGTATTATAAAAAGTATAAACCAAGGTGAAAATATAAAGATAATGTCAGAAAGTTTAATAGCTGAAGTTGTCTCAGAGGGAACAGGCTGGTTTATTTTCATTTTCTAAGAAGCCTTTAGCAGATGCTATGGAAACCCCATGAGAACAGTCTTCCAATTTAGACTATATCCCTCAGTATAGTGATTAAGAGCACAGCATACATTTGAAATTTTTCTTCTAACGCACTGGAAAAACTCCATAGACTATCAACAATTTTGGCTAATTATTATGGCAATGCTGTCATATCTGTCATATAAAAAAAAAATAGTAGTTGCTTAATAAATGATTGTTAAATATTATATAGTTACGATCCCAGGCTTCGAGCCCAGTTGACAGTTCTGATTTCAATCAGAAGCTCTACCAATGATTTGTTGTGTTACTATAGACAAATTACATAGACTTTCTAAATTTTTGTTTTCTCATCCATAAAACTGAGATATTAATAGTCCCTACCGCGGAATTATTATAAGGATTCATTAACTCAGTCAATAATCCACAAATATCTTTTGAGCCTTATCGTTTCAGGCGCACCAGGTTAAACAAGAGAGATGAGTAAGGCCCCATTTTTATGGAGCTTACATTCTAGTGGGGGAGAAACAAAACAAAAACACATGATGCTTCCAAGCAGTGGTGAGCGAGCACTTTGCTGGAACTTGCTCAAGTTACTATAATAGAAAGCGTTTGTGGATGGACATGCTAACTTCAACAGTGGTCAGGCAAGACATTTCAAAGGAGTCACATTTGAACTATAAACTCACAAGAAGGAGGTAATACGTGCGATCATTTATGAGCTCAGTACATGTCAGCTATCTAATTTTCTAAAGATTAATATATTTCCAGCAGATGTTAAAATGGAACTCTTCCTGCCTCACTTTTCAAGTCAGACAAAAATCAGCTATGTTCAAACCAAAGAACACATTGTGTCCATCTAAACTGACTTAAAAGTAAGCCCTTAGCCTTAGCCCTGCCTCTGTCACTGCCAGGGGATAGAGAAATTGTTACTCTTCACCAGGCACCATCCATCTTCTACTGCCCTTGTCCTCAGAGATCTTGGCCCCAAATGCCCAATCAGGCTTGAACCTTTCATGAATCACCTCATCATGAACTTAAACAACAATCTCTTTTCCTAGTGGTTGATAGCTTCAGCTCTCCCTGAATCATATCTTCCACTTATTGTTTTCTTACTATGCCTATTTAATCTAACACACAGGAATACAATTTCTGTCTGCCCTTTAGGATTAGTAAAAACTATCCTGGACACAGGAGCCCTGGTGGGGCAGTGGTTAAGTGTTTGGCTGCTAACCAAAATGTCAGCAACTGGAATTCACTAGCCACTCTTTGGAAATCCTATGGGGGCAGTTCTGCTCCATCCTATAACACCGCTGAGTTGGAATTGATGGGATGGCAACAGGTATCCTGGACACATGGAGCCCTAGTGGTGAAGAGGTTAAGAGCTATGGCTGCTAACCAAGAGATTGGCAGTTTGAATCCATCAGCCACTCCTTGGAAACCCTGTGGGGCAGTTCTACTCCGTCCTAAAGGGTTGCTATGAGTTGGAATTGACTCGATGGCAATGGGTTTTTTGTTTGTTTGTTTATCCTGGGAGCAGATAATAACAGGATGCAAGGGCTAGACAGGTGCCTGGGACACAAAAACATCACTGCGAAGCTGGTGTACTGGTAAATTGTGTTTATCATAACTTCCTTCAGAATTTCTTCCATTGTAAGTGGTAGGAAACTATATTTTGATAGAACACTTGGTAGATGAGAGCCCCAAGACACATCATTGCTCTGCCTTCAAAGGAAAATGGGTCCAGTTACTTATCTGTGTTATTATTATTATATTTTTTCCAATTCGGATCTGCAGTTTGGGACAGAACTAAATTGTGTACAATAAAGGAATGTCTAGGTCATGCCACCTGGAGGCTCCCTTCTCTACCAGATAGCTGATCCACTAAATAAATGTTGAACAAACATTTTTAAGATGTTGATTTGAAATATGCCAAATTATTGGGTGTCCTGGGTGACAGCTTGTCTCAGTCCAGCCCCAATTAGAGATGTAAACCACAGCCACATGTTTATCAGAGTTAGAAAGCCCCATTGGAAATCACAGGAGTTAAGAGCAGATTCCTAGGGTCTACAAAGAGGGCAGGTTCAGAACCACTTCTTGGAAGGCTCTGGATGCATAAATTCTCTGAAAGCAAACGCTTTATCATTACAAAAACATGAACACTTTCTGGCCACTGAGAGATGCCCTTTCAAAAGATGAGCAGTATATTATTACCTAGACTCAACCAATATTTTTACTCTGGGAAGATGAAAAAAAAAGAACACTTATGGTTGAGCTCAAAAAAATAAAATAAAAGGCATGCCTGGTACTTGCATAGATTGTCATATTTTTTTCTCACATTGACCCAGTAAGATAGGTATTGTACATCTCCATTTTACAGACGAGGAAACTTGGGGCTTAGAACAGTGAAGCAACTCATCCAGGTCACACAAAGGTGAGATAATTGGCCCAAGTCATACAACCACCTTGGGCGGAGTCGTGACACAAATAGAGGTGTGGCTGACTCCAAGGTTCTTGACACCAGCACGATGTATAATTTTTATCTGGATGTTGTTTATACTTACATCATCACTTTAGCCTCTTCGATGAAATCCTCTTCAGACATGGACCCTTCGTTGATGGCCTTGATGGCTACCTGGATATGTGCTCGCCATTGACCTAAATGGACCACCCCAAACTGACCGCTTCCAATCTCCTTTATGAAAGCCAACTCGGATGGATCGATCTCCCACTTTTCTGAAAAGTAAGAAGTTAAAAACAGGACAGAGAATATTACAACGTTAGAGCTAAAAAGATTTAGGCATTACATAGGCCTTATTTTACAAGGAAATTAAAAAATTTATAAACGAGTGGAGAGGAGTCGTAACCATTTTTAACACTCTTATCACTGTAATTCAAGAAAGTGAGCCTTCAAGTTTAAAAACACAACTTTATATACTTGGCAAGGAATATGTAACAAATTATGCATGTAAAAGCATGCTTTCTCTTTTCACAGAGACCCAGAATGAAATACATGTCTGCGCCTTTCTAAGTAAAATCCACTAAAACTTGACCAGGGACCAAAATATTCATGTTCCCAGTCTGTGTTTGTCCTGGTGAGTAAAATTATGAGGCAGATAAAATTTGTAATGTGCCTGCCTCCCCCATTTTAGTTCTTTCTACTCCTTCCCTTCTCACTCCCATGCCTAATGAATTTTTCTGCTTGGTATCTCTTATCCTTAGGGAAAAATCTAATAAATTCATCTAATAATTATGTTAAATATTAGAATCTAACCCACATATATAAATAAGCCTATGTTTGTAATGCAATTTATGTCACTGTATACATTTTTAGTCAGTAGAAACAAATCAGGAAAAAAAGAACTTTTAAAAATAAGTTTTGAAAACAAAAGTAGCAAATCTTTTTTTGGCCCTGGCGGTGCAGTGGTTAAGTGCTTGGCTGCTAACCCAAAACTTGGCAGCTCAAATCCACCAGCCTCTCCTTGGGAACCCTATGGAGCAGTTCTACTGTGTCCTATAGGGTCACTACTGCGTCCTATAGGGTCACTAGGACTCAGAATTGACTGGATGGCAACAGATTTGGCTTGTTGGTTTTTTTTTTATATAGCAACACCGCTCTCTGCTGGAAGGTTAGAACAATCCATTTAAAAGAACTGAAAAAACAGTATGTTTTAACAGCTTTGCTAAGTACTCCCTTCCCAATTCAAAAGGAGCTTCTAGAGGAAGACATGGGAAAATACATTCATGACTTTGAGATTGGCATCTATTTGTTAAAACACAACATAACTGTGAAGTAAAATATCGATAAATTACACTTCATAAAAATCCTGTTCCTCAAGATTGGCAGAAGGTATGTCCAAAACATATAACCAACAACAACTCCTATTCAGAATATGAATAAATCAATTAGAAAAATACAGATAACTCTATTTTTTAAAGTGCAGAAAATGAAGAGCGTGCTCTCACAAAAGAAAATATTCAGTGAAAATATTCAGTGAACACTAAACCTATGAAAAGTTGATCGAAACAATTACTCACCAGGGAAATGCAAATTTAAGCCATAATGAGATACTACTACACACTCACCAGATGGGCTAAAAAATTTTTTTTTTTCTTAAATGAGAATTCCAATTATTGGCAAAGATGTGTGCAGCAACTGGGACTCTTATACACTGTTGATGGGAGTGCAATTCCGAACAACCTTTTTAGGAAAATTGACAGTATCCACAAAATCAGAGTATGTGCACAACTTATGACCCAGCAATTCTACTCTTAAATATGTATCCAACACATCTTGGAACACAAATATGTGCTTAACTTCATTATATGTGTATATATAAAACCAAAAAAACCCAGCTCCGTCGAGTCGATATAGATATATATATAAAGCCAAACCCATTGCCATCAAGTTGATTCTGACTCATAGCGACCTCACAGGACAGAGTAGAACAGGCCCATAGGGTTTCCAAGGAACAACTGGTGGATTCGAACTGCCAACCTCTCTCTCTCTCTTCATAACAACATTGTTTGTAAGAGCCCAAAATTGCAAACAATCCAAATGGCCATCTAAAGAAGCATGGATTAACAGATTGTGGTATAGTTACGCAGTATAGTACTACACAGCAATGAAAATGAACCAACTACATCCAACAGTATGGATGAAATTCATAGGCATAATGATGACTGGAAGAAGCCAGATACAAGAGAGTATACAGTGTATAGTTCCATTTATAGAAAGTATTCCAAACTAAGCAAAACTACTCAAGCTACAGAATTATAAATTGTGCATGTTATAGTTTAAAAAAAAAGGCCAAACTCATTGCAATTGACTCAATTCTGACTCATAGCAGTCCCATAGGACAGAGTAGAACCACCCCATAGAGTTTCCAAAGCTATAACCTTTACAGAAGCACACTGCCACATCTTTCTCCTGTGGAGCAGCTTGATGGTTTTGAACTGCCAATCTTTCAGTTAGCAGTTGAGTGCTTAATCACTGTGCCACCAGGGCTCCTCCATGTTATAGTTCAGTTAAAAAAAAAATTCAAGAAGCTTATTTTTTAAAAAATTAAAGAGAATCATGTCTAACTTACTCCCTGGGTTATACAGTCAACATGTTCAGCTACTAACTGAAAGGTTGGAGGTTCAAGTTGACCCATTGCACCTTGGAAGAAAGGCCTGGCAACCTTACTTCTAAAAAATCAGCCATTGAAAACCCGATGGAGCACAGTTCTACTCTGACACACATGAGGTCACCATAAGTCAGAGTCAACTGAACTGCAACTAAAACAGTAAAAAAAAAAAAAAAAAAATTTTATTTTATTTATTTATTTTTTTTTAGATATGTCTAATTTAAGAAGTAAATTGATAATGGTGAAATTTTTTAATACTATAGATTTTACGGGGCAAAAAAAAAAAAAATCCAAGCACCTTGAAATCACTGCCCTCCTATAACAAACAATACAACAAGACCCTGAGTCCTGGTTACCTGTTACACAATATAGTTGTGTTATCTTTTTTTTTCAGTATATTCTGAGTCCCACTAATGGGAGAAATTTAGGGGAATAAAGTGTCACCAAATTAGAAAACAGAATTTCCTGGCTCTTATTTATTCTCACAGATTTTCAAATACCACATCAGCTAGAAATGGTTCAAATCAAACTTCACGCAGGCTCTATTTGAAAAAGGTGAAGAGGTCACTTTTAACAGCTCCAGGTTCTCTTGGGGAGGAGTCATTTTCCTGCCATCCTTGTAACCAGAGAGAAAAGCCCAGACGTTCAAATAAAAAGAATTGTAATTTATCAAAATAGTGAAGATTAATATGCTGGGTAATAGATAATGAAATTTGAAGTAGTGCCAAAACATTTCTTCCCAAAGTTTAAATTGCCCTTATGAGATGCACATATTTAAACGTTACAGAGGGGGATTCTTTGAGAAGAAATGTACCTAGACAGACATCGCAAAAGAGCTGACTCATGAGGTTGCCACACATGACACACGTGGAGTCATAAGGATTGACTCGATGGCAACTGATTTGGTTTTTGTTTTTTATAGGGAGCTGGGGTGGATTATTTACAGGATTTGATATTTTACTTCAACAAATGAGTATACTTTTGTTGCTGTTAGGTGCCATTGAGTCGATTCCAACTCATGGTGACCCTATGTGACAGATGAGAAGCCCCATAGGGTTTCCCAGGCTGTAATCTTTTCAGAAGCAGATTGCCAGGTCTTTCACACAGCCACTGGGTGAGTTCACACTGCCAAGCTTTAGGTTAGTAGCTGAGTGCTTAACCAGTGCACCGCCAGGGCTCCTTAAGTATAGTTTACCGTAGCTAAAACCAGCTGTGGTTGGCAAACAACTCCCCATCAGCCCAACTGGGTAGCGGAGACGGGTCATGAGACCTAGGGAAAAAAGAGAAATGATGTTTCAAACCAAATTACTCATATAAAAGAAACAATTAAATACCTAGAAGATAGTACCATACTTTAAATAAATGAGGCAAAAAAAAAAAAAAAGTTTATTCTACAAGATAGTATGTTTACTTTCTTTTCCCATTTGAAAAACACTTTTTAGGCTCATTGTACACAATTTAAAAACTCCAAGAAAGTATAAAGATGAAATAAAAACCCCTTACAAAATCTTGGCATCCAGAGATACGTCATTGTCATTTCGGTGAACACCTTTGCAACAACCTCCATAAGCTTATTTGAAATCATATACATATGTCAGAATGTTTTACATAAACAGATTTCCTGGATGGTGCAAATACTTGAGCACTCAGCCACTACCCGAGAGGTTGGTGGTTTGAACCTCCCCAGAGGTGCCTCAGAAGAAAGGAATGGCAATCAACTAATGAAAGAACCCAACCATGAAAATTCAATGGAGTGCAGCTCTTCTCTGAAACACAGAATCGACTCAATGACAACTTGTTTGGGTTTTGTGTTGTTGTGTTGTTGTTTAGTAGGAAGAGTAAAGCAAGGACCTACAGTAGATATATTTAGGAGATGAAATTAATTGCACTTGATAATTAATTGGAAGTTAGGCATTAAGGAGAATGGAAACATCCACGTAATTGGCTGGACGGTGGTACTATTCCCTGAATAGACAACAGGAAGAGGAGTAGGCCTGGAGGGAGACTGGTTGTATAAGACAAGTTGATTTCATTATTGTAGTTGAAGGCTCAGGGTCCCTGTAGGGTTGCTATGAGTTGGAATCGACTTGTCAACAGTGGGTTTGGAGGCAGAGGTATAAGTAAGGAAGAGGTAATAATGAAGTAGACAGGAAAGTGGATAGTATTGGAAAAGAGGTGGTTGTGAAGAAATTGGAAACGTTCTCAGTTACTATAGAGAATAAGAAAAGATGCTCACCAGTGACCCTGAACACCTAGATGAGGTTGGAGCCCTCAGCTAAATGGACCTCTGTAACACATGATTCAAATAGAGAACAGAGGAAGAAATTCCTTTAGACCCCAAAATTTTCCTCTAACTTCAGCGTTTTTATTTGTCAAATAATTTTATTCTGTGACTTTCTACCAAAGAGTTGATGGTAACCTATCGCTCTCTGACAGAAGTTTGTTGCTGTCTTTGTGTTGCTGTACTTCTGGCACCTGAATTGCCATGACTTAAATTGACCAGATCTCAGAAAACAGACAGGATAGTCATGGGTTCAAATTTAAAACCAGTACCAGTTGCTATCAAGGTGATTCGGACTCACAGTGACCACATATGTGTCACAGTCAAACTGTACTCCATAGGGTTTTCAATGGCTGATTTTTCAGAAGCAGACCACCAGGTCTTTCTTACAAGGTACCTCTGGGTAGAGCCAAACCTCTAGCCTTTTGGTTAGCAGCAGAATGCGTTCACCATTTGTACCACCCAGGGCCTCAAATTTAAAGCCTCTTCCAAAATGGGCTCAACAAAATATCCCCCGATGACATGATTTGCCTCCTTTTAGCAGAACAAGGTAGTAGAGTGCATACTCTGAAGCCATAGCTTGTGGGTTCAAATCTCAGCACAGCTACTTATTAACAGCGTGACCTTGAGCAAATTACATCACAGCTCTGTGCTTCAGTTTCCTTATCTGCAAAATGGAGATAACAATAGAACCTACCTCCTAGGACTGCTCTGAAGTTTAAATAAATAAATACACATAAAAGCACTCAGAACAGGGACTGGCCCAAAGTAAGTCTTCAATAAAGATCAGCTATTTCTGGATCCCATAACTTTTCTCTTATTATCCTTCTTTTTTGTTTTTGTTTTCTTATTTTTTTCTCCTTTCTTTTCTAGAAAACAGCATCAAGTTCATAAATTTTCAACCAGTTTTTAATTTACTCTCATTTGATTTAGTTTTTATTTTTAATTTTTTCATATTTTGTGCATTATAATAATAATTTATATGCATTATAGTAAAAAAAAATCCCAAACCTGAGAGCTATCTCTAAAGCAGAAAATGAAAGCCTTCTTTATTGCCTGTCTCAGTCCCCAGAGGTAAATATTAACAGTTTATAGTCTGTTATAATCTGATTTGAGTAAAAAATCTTATGTAAACTTTAACAGAGTTTTTTCTAGGCACGTACTGTGTGTAATAATAAGATATATATATGACAAAATTGGACTATATTCTATATTTACTATTCTGTACTTTTTTTTTTCACTTAATGATTTATCAGGAATATCTTTTCACGTCAGCACATCCTAATCTATCTCATTTTTTTTTAAACCTCAACACCATAACCCCTCTGCTTCCTGGATTTTTTCTTCTAAGGAAGGAGGAAGAGGAGCGTGAAGCAGAAAACTCAGAACAGGTTACCTGATGGGGGATTTCTATCTCTAGCCACAACTCTGTCCTTTCTGGCCCCACCCAGATATTTTGCCCCACCCTTTCTGATCAAACTCCCAGTGACCATCTGGAATATTCATGTGGACTCATCGCGCAAGTTGATACAAAGTTCCCTGGATTTATTCCCAATATTTAGAAGCAGTGTAACGGAAAATTGGCCACTTTCCTAAGGGTTTGTGTGTGCGTGTGTGTGTGTGTGTGTCAGTGCAACTTTTCATAAAGAAATTTTTAAAAGCATACTGCATGACAAGAATTCAAAACAATTTGAAATGTTACAGCGGGTTCCAAGTTCTGTAATGCTGAGGTAAGAAGATTTCCCCATGGCCTTACAGTGGTCCAGCACAGGTTGGGTGAGGGCTGAACACATGATTGTAATTGTAGAAATTTCTGGAATCCCACATCTTTCCACAAATCATGTTTTTGCACAAATAGGAATTATTGCAAAGAACAGCTGGGGAAGAGAATTAAATTTGCCTTATATATAAGCCAAATTCTAACTGTGAATGGCTCTCTAGCTCTCTCTGTTTGTCAAACAAGAAAAAGCAGAGAATGAGAGACTTAAGGGTAGTTTTCTATTGCAATTGTCTAAAGGCAGAGAGTAGATTTACGGGGCAAAGAGAAGGAAACTTCATTATTAGGGCATTTGGAATCATATTACATTTAAACCAGTTGCCAGTGAGTCAATTCTGATTCATGGCAACACTGAATAGAAGAGTGTTCCATAGGATTTTCAATGGCTGTGATCTATTGTAAGTAGGTTGCCAGGCCTTTCTTCCAAGAAACTTCTGGGTGGATTCAAACCACCAACCTTTCATACAGTAGCTCAACGTTTAATCATTTGTACCACCCTCGTATGTGTGTGTTGTGTGCCCTTGAGTTAATTTTCAACTCATAGTAACCCTATATAACAGAGTAGAACTGCCCCGTCAGGTTTTCTAGACTGTAATCTTCTCTCCTTTTAAAATATTTAATTAAATAGATAATACAGTGAAATCTGTGGGAGTGGGAGCTCGACTGGACTGCCTTGTTTTTCCAGGTATTGCAAGTTTTCTACTGTTGACAGGGTGCAGTCACCACTTTTCTATTGCTCTCTATTTACTGAAAAATATTTGAGTTTTCCTCCTCTGACGGGTTTCTACCATACACAGGTTCTACTTTTGCAGTTATTACTATATACTTATATGGTTCAAAATCTTAAAGGCAGGTGTGTGGCTGGAATCTGGGACTGACTTACAGACAGCCAGCTGCCCAGGACAAGAAGGCTAATTTGATATACCACCTAGCACATCATACCAGAAAAGCATAGCATTTCCTAAAGAAATATGAGCATAACAGGAAGGTGTCATTGACGCTGAATTAAATTGGAACCTGTCCCCTGAACAGCTACAGGATTTGGAAGCTGAATCAATGTTATCAGATGAGTTAGAATCCAAACCAAAAGTACGCTTTGTTCGTAATACCTCTATCCCATTGGGACAGGGGTTAGTGGAATCTGAACCTAAAGACATTACTGCTTGTTCCTCCTTCCAGGGACTGAGGCCTCAGAACACAGCCAGCTAATGTTACCAGATGATACTCCAAATCACACGAACTCTGGCAAGGAGGTCCCTTCCTCAGGCGTGTTGAGAAATCTTCAGGTGAATGTGGGCCCCAGTGGAGAGGAGACGAGGGCTCAGACTATACAGAAGTCCATGGAGTTTTTGTCAACTCCATAGTCTCTTAGCGTGTTGCAAGATCTACAGCCAAGTGATATAGCACTTTTTTTATTCTTCTTAACCTAATAAGAGCAGGTCTGGGCCCTTCAGCTGAGGCCTTAGTATTTGTACAAGATGAGGCAGAGGATTAGGGAATGATTTTCTCTTCAGTGAGAGAACAGACAGTAGCATCCCACGGTTCCTCCGGGTTCAGGAGTTGGCCCACAACAGTTCAATTGCTGCTACTCATGACAGCTGGCAAAGAATGCAAAAACCAGTAACAAAAAAAAAAAAAACCCAATGCCGTCAAGTTGATTCTGACTCACAGCAACCCTACAGAACAGAGTAGAACTGCCCCATAAAGTTTCCAAGGTGTGCCTGGTGGATTCGAACTGCCAACACTTTGGTTAGTAGCCGTAGCACTTAACCACTTCACCACCAGCATTTCCACAAAAACCGGTAGCAATGGGGAAAATGTCCACCTTGGTTCTGGTGATGGGCAACCCAAAGACTCTAGGCCCCTTCCTCAAGTGGAGAAGAAGCTCAAATGTACAGTTGAAGGCTGTGACCAGACATCCATGTGGCCAGCTCACTTCAAGAACCACCTCAAAATTCATAGAAATGACCGCTCCTTCATCTGCCCTACAGAAGGTTGTGGGAAAAGCTTCTGTGTGCTGCAGAGGCTGAAGGTGCACATGAGGTCCACAAAGGGGAGAAGCCCTTTATGTGCCCTGAGTCTAGCTGTGGTAAGCAGTTCACCACAGTTGGAAACCTGAAGAACCGCCTCCACAACCACACAGGAGAGAAGCCATTCCTTTGGGAGGCCCAAGGGCGTGGCCACTCCTTTGCTGAGTATTGTAGCCTCTGAAAACATCTGGCAGTTTACTCAGGACAGAAACTTCATCAGTGCCAAGTCTGTGGGAAGACCTTGGACTGGGAGCAGGAATGTGCACGTGCGAAAGCATCACTGACAGATGGGAGCAGCTGGGAGTCAAGAACAGGAGCAAATGAAGTGCTTGCTGAAGGATCTCCACATCCCCTGTCTTCAGGGCCTGGTGTGATACGTCATTTGGTGACCATGCCGTCAAGGAGGCAGTCATATGAGGTTTCTGTCTTAACTGCAGTAAATCCACAGGAGTTACTAAACCAAGGAGATTTAACTGAAAGATGGTCACAAGTGTGGGTGCTGACTCCTGGAAGAGCAGCTCTGTATAATCCTAGAGTAAAGACAGTGGGAACAGGATGCTTTAGGCTCATAAGCCACCGGAACCGAAATGAATCTATGAAGGACACAAGACCCCGTTTTTTGCCTCTGTTCATCTTCCCAGGCATACAAGATGAACGTAGGAGGGCTTCTCTTCAAACTGCCATGTGATCCCGGAGAAGGAACAAAGTAGTGAATCTGGGCTGGATAACTGTACTTACCTCTCATCCCACTGCAAAATTCTGGGATGGATTTCTCCCAAAAGTGAGCTTGGTTATGTGTTGGCTGAAGTTTCTCTGCTGTGGAGGGGAGGTTTTCCTTTGAAGAGTTTTCATCCCAGACACAGCTATCTTTTCGCCTGGATGAACTAAGTCCTCCTACCAACCATAAAACTTCACCAGGAAGTTTGGCGTTCAAGATGCCTTGTCGCTTTGGAGAAGGGAGTAAATGTCAGTTCTGTTGTGACATTCTCTTATAGCAACGTTAGTAGGAGACTCTCTGCCACTGGACTGCAAAAAAATGAATTACATGAATCCTCAAAAAAAAAAAATCTTAAAGGTTGCATACTGAATTTTAATTGTTTTTAAAGTTGTTGTTCCATTTTGTTTTTTAAAAAGACGAAACCCAGAGACTCTCAAAATAAATGTCCTACAGCCAAGCTGGATAGATACAGAAGTCACCGGCAGAGAAGAGCTCAGCTCTGCCACTGTCAGTATTTTCTCCAGTTAGGTATGAATTCTGAAAGGTCCATGACATCAGCTTCTGGTCTTCCTCAGTCAGGCAACTGTGCAGCTTCTTTGGCAGTACGGAGGCAGAGCAGAGGTGGGAGGAATTCCAGTAGTTGTCAGCTTTTGAAGAGGTTACAGGAGACAGCAGTCCTTGCTTTCTTGGTTTAACCTTTGGCCCAGTTATTAGACTAGAGAGCACAGGTGGACTTCCCTCTGCAGTTTGTTTTGCAGTTACCTTCTTCCAAATAGATCTTTGGGCACTTTGTTTAATTTCCACTGCAGCCTCTTCCCTACAAGGGGACTCAAATTTCTATAAGGTGTGCTTGGAAAAGCATGGTTTGCCACAGTGGTAACATCAGAGGTCAGAAAAATCGCTACGCAAACTTTTACCAAAAACCAAAAGCCCGTTGCCATCAAGTGAATTCTGGGTGGCTATGAGTCAGAATTAACAAGATGGCAAGCGGGTTTATCTGTTATAAGCTGTGTTCTTTAGAAAGGTTTTTGCTAAGTACCACAACAGCATTTTGACTTTTCATAGTGACGCTGCTCAAAGGATGTTGAAGTCTTAAAAATGATCTGCCCAGTCAGAAAGCAGCTGTGGATAGCCCACAGATGGGATTTCTGCTAAAGGATTGTTAGGAAAGGGGAAGGTAACTGAGAGCTGGCAAGGGGACAGAGACCCCACGTGAAGTTGCCAGTGATTTAGAAGCAACGAGATGGTGTTTTCTGTCTCCCTCTCTGATATGTGATCTGATTCCAAGGAAAAAAAACCTCAGTTGAGGAAAACAGAGAAATCCGTCTCTTCGTTTTAGCTGGGCAGAGTGCCCCACCTGCAAAAAGCCATAAAGAAGACCTGATGTAATATTTGTGTACCTGTTCCCCCCACTCCCAGCTAGCTGGTAATCTTCACAGGGGCAGATCGCCAGGTCTTTCTTCCTACAGAGCCACTGGTGGGTTCAAATCACCAACTTTTCAGTTAGTGGCCAAGTGCTTAACCATTGCACCACCAGGGCCCTGTGTAAATTTCAAGAACGAATGAATAATGACCAAATGGCCTCTGGCTTCTCCATCATATATCAGTTTTCTAACCCGGCAGAAATGTAAGAAATTGACCTACCCTTTGCCTCTTGACCAGAAAAACAGAGACACATTAATAAGGAGGAAAATTGCTTAGAAGACAAGTTGTATTTCAAGTTCTTAAACCATTTCGATAAGCAGATTTGCTCCTCTTAAGTGTCTCAAAGACCAAACATGCATTGCCTGTCAAGGGCCTGTCTCATAGACACTCCCTACCTGAAGTTCCGGACTTACCGGCTGCATTGTGCTGGTGGTACTGGATCAGTTCAGGGATTGATTGAAAGAGATGTCTTTCAGCCACGTAGCACTGTCCTGAGTCATTCTTTTTAATCTGATAATGTTTGATGGTAGCCTCAGTACCTCTACAATCAATACAATGTGAATTAGCAGACAAAGCAAAAGATCACTGTGGAACTAAGCCAAATCACTAAGCAACACAACTCCACCTCTAAAACTCCTATCCAAGCAAAACTACACACTGGAGAGAAGATTGATTGAATTAAACAGGCGTCTCTTCATCCCAGGAAAACTCCCCAACTATCTTACTGGGATCTCAGATTCAAACATAACCTCAGATGACGTTGTCTGAATGACAAGTCATGTCCAAAAAATTAGAACTCATAAAGGATACTTATAAGTATTTATAGAATATCAAGTATAGGTTAAATGAATGAACAAATGCACTGTGAGCAATTGGAGACATGAAATGATGAAGGGAGGAAAACCAATATAGGGTACATTAATAATCACCACCCTTCTGTCAGTTTGTCATACTGTGATGGCTTCTGTGTTGCTATGATGCTGGCAACTATGACACCAGCGTTTCAAATACCAGCAGAGTCACCCGTGGTGAATAGGTTTTAGCAGAGCTTCCAGACTAAGACCGACTAGGAAGAAAGACCTGGTGACCTATCTCTGAAAATTAGCCAATGAAAACCCTATGGATCACAACAGAATATAGTGCTAGAAGATGAATGCCCTAGATAGGAAGGCACAGTGGCCACAACAATGGACTCACACATACCAACGATCACGAAGATGCACAGGAGCAGGCAGCATTTCATTCTGTTATACATAAGTTGCCATGAGTCAGAACTGACTTGACAGCAGCTAACAACAATAATCACCCTACGGACACCTGGGCCTCAATCCCTCTAGGAGCCTTAGAGTTTGTGTGGAACACATTTCAGAATTGCTCCACTGAAGCAGGAAGAAGGTGATGTATTTACCCATCAACTTCCATTTCTCACTGATGAGCATCGCTCCTGGCACGTTAACTCTTAAGCAATTCCTGCCTAGCCATGGAGCCTATGAGCTCCCATACCCAGAGAACATCTTCAAGCAGACAAACATAGGAAACTTTCTGAGTGTAGGAAAACTCTCTGGAGGTAAATCTCAGAGTAGACCAAGGATATGCGGAAGGCTCCAATGGCACCTGCTACAAGTAATCTAACCCCCTCACCTGATGGATGAGAAAAGGGAGGAAAAGAGAGCTTAAGAAACATATTCAATGTCACAGAGTTTATTAGGGATAGAACTTGAACTAGTTAGTTGTCCTGTGTCCCAGGCCAATGATTTTCTCCCTGTGCTAGGCTCTCATTTATGTACTCTATGTAATGGTTAACCTGCTGCTGTCGAGTCAATTCCGACTCATAGCAGCCCTATAGGACGGAGTAGAACTGGCCCGTAGTGTTTTCAAGGTACGGCTGGTGAATTTGAACTGCTGACCTTTTGGTTAGCAACCAAATGCTCAACTACTGTGCCACCGGGGCTCATATGTAATGGTAAATCCATAGAAAAGATTCTCCCAGTAATTATTATTTCTAAAGTAACAAAAATCACAATTGCTTACCTTCTAGCTCTTACAAACACAGAAATTGTGTAGGACCCCAAATGTCTTGAATCTCTGACAATAAATGCACCTTCTTTAGACTGCAAAATAATTCATTCATTGTACAAGTTTATTTCTTCTTAGAAAGACAAACCAACTAAATAGTGAAAAACAAAATTATATCAACTTACTATAAAACATTAAAATTGTTTTTACAGGTACACACCATCTTTTCTCTTTTGTGGGTTTAAAAGTCACACCTATATAAGAAATTATAACGAATGAGTTTTTTAAACCTCTGCACCTAATTTTTCTTTAAAATTGCTGTATATAACAACCTCATACCCTACTGCTTGGTTATTTTTGCCATATTGATCTGGATAATAGATAAAAATAGCTGATGGAGAGAAGAACTCTGAGACAGACTGACAAGACTGAACTGTGAAAGAAGAGAAACAGTGTAGCAGGTCAGGAGACGGGGAGAAAATACACCTGGAAAAGCAGAGGTGGGAAAAGAGATGCATGAGAATAGATTTGGGGGAATCTGGAGAGAAAAGTCCTGGGAGGCATTTTAGCAGTCAGGGTATGGGAGAGTTGAAAAAAGAAATGGTGGGGAAAGAATATTATAATAAAATTTATGTTAGGTTGTGAAATGGATCTCCTTTGACAATCTTTAGGAGACTCCAATAAAGCTTTGATTTGCTTTTTGATTAATCTTCAAAGCTGGACTATTTGTTTCATATTGCGAGAAGTTTCAGCTTTACCAATGTGCTTGAATCTTGTCAACCCATGAACGTTTATACTTATGAAGTGCTGATAAGCTGCCTAAGGACTACACGGTCCAATCATCATGGTCTGACCTTCAAAATGAACATAACACATTAAGCTGAGTCTCAAATTTTAATTAATTCTTAGTGTCAAAGCCATTGGGCTACATATTGCAAGCGACACAAGATGCAAAAAACACTTTTAACAAAGTAGTGTGTATATAATATATATGCATATAAGTATATATCATATGCATATAGCAAAGTGGCATACAAAGAGAATTCCTTTGTAAAACCCCAAAGTTGAAAGAGCACAAACAACATTCCCTGGGCACAAAGCAATACAACTGGAAACTAAGAACAAACCCCAAAATAAAAAGTCCCTACAACCAGTGCATTTTAGGATTCTTTTTTACTGAACTCTAGGAAATGCAAATAAAAAATGCAAAATATCTTAACAGATAATAAGAACATGCTACACATCAGGACCTCTGCTACACAGTTCAAGCCGTACTCAGGAATAAATTCTGTTTTATTACTTGCATTAATAAACAAAAAGGAACAAGCCAAGAGTATCCAACTCAAAAAGGTAAGATAAGAACTATAAAATAAGCTCAAATAGAAGAAAGAAATTAATAAAGCCAAAAAGAAAGTAACAAATTATAAAAACAAAAATACGATACAACCAGTAAGTTAAAAATCTGGCTGTTGGGGGTGGTGGGGGGGAATGATAAATAAACTTAAGAAATAAATGGGAAAATCTATCAAAAATTATAAATCACATGAAAGAAATAATCAAAGATCTAAAAAAATTAAATTAATTCTCTTGACTATGCAAATAAATTTGAAAACTTGAATGAAGTGGATAATTACTTAAGAAAACATAAAATTTATCAAAATTGATTCCAGAAGAGCTAGAAATTTTAATGTATCTAGTGAATAGAAAAGTAGATAAGACTTTTTTAAAAAGCTTCATAGAGCACTGCCCTCACAGTTACACATTGTTATTCTGCTAAAACTTAAAGGAAATTAAAAAAAAAAAAAATCTACATTAATTAGCTATGCCAGAGCAAATGAAAAGAATATTTCTAAGTTTTTATATAAATGAGCTTAACATCAATACTTATTACACACACACACACACACACACACACACACACACACACACACACATCAGATGAGTCAGGGACCTAAATGTGAAAAGCTTATCTTTAAAACATGTAAAGGAAAATATAAATTACCTTTATTACTTTAAGAGAGTGATGAATTTCTTAACACTAAATAAAAAGCATAGATCATAAAAGAAAATATTGAGAAATTTGACTGCACTAACATAAAATTCTATGTGAGAAAAGAAAACAACAAAGATTTTTTAAAAGCCGTAAAATGGGAGAACACATTTGCAACACAAAACTAACAAAGGATTGGTATTCAGAATATATTTTTAAATGCATATGAATAAGTTAAAAGGGCAATAAAAGAAAGCAATTGCTCTATAAAAAAATAAGCAAAAGAAAATTAACTAACATGTCACAGAAGAGGAACCAGTTGGCTGATAGACACATGAAAATATGTTCAATCTCTCTGGTAATCAAGGAAATGTAAATTTTGAAAAATAATCCATTTCACAACCATTGAATTGGAAAAAAATGTGTGAAACTACCAACTACTGGCAAGAATGTAGGGAACCAGTTTATCTAATTGCCTGTAACAATATAAATTAGTACAATCACTTTGGATCTTCATTTGGAAATGCATAGTAACATCAAAGTCCCTGGATGGTACAAACAGCTAAGAGCTCAGCTGCTAACTGAAACACTGAAGGTTTAAGTCCTC
Organism: Elephas maximus indicus; assembly: GCF_024166365.1. Taxonomy (NCBI): domain Eukaryota; kingdom Metazoa; phylum Chordata; class Mammalia; order Proboscidea; family Elephantidae; genus Elephas; species Elephas maximus. The sequence goes on along the minus strand of NC_064823.1, from coordinate 111,143,275 downwards.
TCAGAGGTGCCTTGGAAAAAAGGCCTGGTGATCTACTTCTGAAAAATCAGCCATTAAAACTCTATGGAGAGGCAGGGCCAAGATGGCAGAATAATCACTCTTCCTGTTGTCCCTCTTACAACAAAGACCCAAAACAACCAGGTGAATTGAATATATATTCAATGTATATCCAGGAACCCTAATCATCAAAGACAAAGCTGAAGAATCAGACTATGAGGCAGCTGAAAGGAGAGACCATTCAAAAGCAGCAGAAATGGGGAGCTAGAGATCTCGGATTCAGTGGTGCCCTGCTAGCTGAGTCTGCATGGTGCACACAGGCTGAGGCAAGCAGCATCATTCCAAGCCAAGGCCCACCACCACTGGTGAAGCCAAGAAGCAGCAAATTTCCATGCACCTCCAGAACCAAACAGAAGTGACACCAGACCTGCAAAAGTTAAGTACAAGCTCCCATCCTACCATGTGCCGGCAAAAATAACCCCTCTCCCCCAGAGCTTCACAGTGGAGAAGCACTTCCTTCCCCTCAACCACTCCCACCCCGCTCCAACAACAGTCCTGCAGCATTCAACAGTGTCACTCCCCCTATGCCAGGAATTCAGGGTCTGTCAGGAAGCCCTGCCCCTTCACCCAGCCACTGGCATATGGCATCCATGGACTTGCAGTATCCTTCACCCCCACCAGTCTCTTGCAGGTTGATTCAACACTGCAAGCCCTCATTAGTATAAAAGCAGCAGAGCATATACCTGAAGCCCATTTTCATCTACAGCAGTAGAGGGGGAGCTGCAGAGTTGTGACACTTGACCCCACTTTACCTCCTAGGATGGGGCCTCACCCACCCACACTGGGGGCCTGAGGGCTGGCAGTATTACCCACTCCATCAGGCTGCCCATGACAGGGGTCTGAGAACTAGCGGTGTCTCTCAATCGTTCCAGCCAGTGGTACCTGGGGCCCAAGGATTGGCTGCACTACCCCCCTCCCCCACTATACGCTCTAGGGGATAGGGACATGCCCTCCATCCAGGCACCCAGGAGCAGCTGTCAGCACCCTGCATTGCCACACGTATCGCCCTCTAATTGCAACCAGAGACCTGTGCCTGCTCTGACCACCTCCACGCAGCCCACCTGCTAGGACTGCAGGGAAGAGTTCATACCACACATTCAATGACCAACGACCCAAACATCTCTGCTGTGAATAGCCACACCCTGGCAAGAACCATGAACAGACTCCTGGGCTCATACACTTAGTAGCAGCTCTGACCACCTGGAAACAAGAGGTGAGCGTTTCAATGACACCAACAACCAAATAAGCTCACATGCTCAGCCTACTTGGGCATATCAAAATACAAAATAAAAATACAGCATGCAGCAAACAAAAATACCATAAATAATACAATAACTTATTGATGCCTCAGAGAAAACAGTCAATATCAAATCACATAAAGAAGCAGGACAAGATGGCCCCAGCAAGTGACCAAAATAAAGACTCAGAAAACCTTCCAGAAGAAGATAAAGCAAGCCTTAACAGAATACAAAACATTGAAATAATACAAAGCAATGCTTTATCTTCTACCTGAGAAAGAATTCCAAAGACTAATGTACAGAGCTCCCCAAGAATCAAGAAGGAGATCAGGCAAAACTCAGACCAAGCCAAAGAACACAGAGATAAAGCAATAGAAGAATTCAGCAAAGCAATACAAGAACAAAATGACAGAACACACAGGCTGCTAAAAACCATACAGAGACAGTCACTAGAAATCCAAAAGATTAACAATAACATTTCAGAATTCGACAACTCAATAGACGGTCACAGGAGAAGAATTGACGCAATGGACATCAGAATTAGTCAGACTGAAGATAAATCTCTTGACACCAATTTGTTTGAGGAAAAATCAGAAAAATGAATGAAAAAAATGAGGAAAGCCTAAGAATTATGTGGGATACTATCAAGAGGAAAAATCTGCAAACGATCAGAGTATCAGAAAGGGAGGGGAAAGCAGAAAACACAGAATTGTTGAAGATTTGCTGACAGAAAACTTCCCTAATATCATGAAAGACGAGAAGATATCTATCCAAGAAGCTCAATGAACCCCATAACAGAGTAGACCTCAAAATAAAGTCACCAAGATATATTATAACCAAACTTGCCAAAACCAAAGACAAAGAAAGAATTTTGAGAGTGAATAGGGAGCAATGAAAGGTCACCTACAAGGAGAATCAATAAGACTAAATTCTGACTACTTATCAGAAACCATGCAGGCAAGAAGGCTATGGAATGACATACATAAAGCTTTGAAGGGAAAAAATTGCCAGCCAAGAATTATATATTCACCAAAATTGTCTCTCAAATATGATGGCAAAATTAGAAATTTCCAGATAAACAGAAATTAAGGGAATTCGTAAAAAAAAAAAAAAAGCCAAAATTAAAAGAAATATGAAAGGGTTAGAGAACCAACAACATCAGACATCAATCCAAGACTAGGACACAGGACAGATCAACCAGTTATCAATCCAGAAAGAAAATTCACAAAAACAAATCAAAGCTAAAAGACTGAAAATAGGGAAACGGAGACATCGGTATGTAAACAATGACAACATCAAAACAAAAAAGAGAGAATAAACAGTGTAGTCATAGAACTTCCATATGGAAGGGAAGTTAAGGTGATATTACAAAATAAAAGACTGGTTTAAACTTAGAAAAACAGAGGTAAATTTCATGGTAACCACAAAGGAAGCTAACAATCCTACACATCAAAATAAAAGACAAGAAAAACAAAGACTCAGCAAGCACAAAATCAAAGATAATGAAAGAGATGAAAAGAAAATATGTAAACAAAAAGAACTCAATACAGAAATTTAAGTAGAACAAAGAAACTGTCAATACCACACACACACACAAAATGCATCAAAATGACAGCAATAAATTCACTGAATGTAAATAGCCTAAATGCACCAGGAAAGAGACAGAATGTGGCAGAATGGATAAAAAAAACACGATCTTTCTATATGCTATCTGCAAGAGACACACCTTAAACACAAAGACATAAACAAACTAAAACTCAATGGATGGAAAAAAATATATCAAGCAAACAACAACCAAAAAAGCTCAGAAGTAGCAATATTACTCTTTGATAAAACAGACTTCAAAGCAAAATTCACTATAAAGAAGGACACTATATAATAATTAAAGAGTCAATACACCAGGAGGACATAACCATAATAAATATTTAATGACAGGGTTCCAAAATACATAAACTCTATCACAATTGAAAAGAAATTTGACAGCTCCATAATAATAGTAGGAGACTTCAACACACCACTTTCAGTGAAGGACAGACTATCTAGACAGAAACTTAATAAAGATATGGAAGCTCTAAATGCCACAATCAACCAACTTGACCTCATAGGCATATACAGAACACTTCACTCAAAGGTGGGTAAGTATACATTCTTTTCCTATGCACGTGGAACATTCTCCAGAATAGATCACGTTTTAGGCCACAAAACAAGCCTTAACAGAATACAAAACATTGAAATAATACAAAGCAACTTCTGTAATTGTAATGCCATAAAAGTAGAAATCAATAATTGAAACAGCAAGGAAAAAAAAATCAAATACATGGAAACTGAACAACGCCTTGCTTTAAAACTACTGGGTTATAGAAGAAATCAGGGATGGAATGGCAAAATTCATATAATTAAATGAGAATGAAAATACATCTTACCAAACATTTGGGACACAGCAAAAGTAGTACTTAGAGGTCAGTTTAACACAATAAAGGCACACATCAAAGAGAAGAAAAGGCCAAAATCAAAACATTCACCCTACAACTTGAGCAAATAGAAAAGAGCAGCAAAAGAAGCCCTTGGGCACCAGAAGAAAGGAAATAATAAAGATTAGGGCAGAAATAAATAAAATAGTGAATAGAAAACAACTGAAAGAATGAACAAGACCAAAAGTTGGTTCTTTGAAAAGATCAACAAACCATTGGCCAAAATGACAAAAGAAAAACAGGAGAGGAAGAAAATAATCCAAGTAAGAAATGAGATGGGTGATATCACAACAGACAAAACTGAAATAAAAAGGATCATAACAGAATGCTATGAAAAATTGCACTCCAACAAATTTGAAAACCTAGAGGAAATGGACAAATTTCTAGAAACACACTACGTACCTAAACCAACATAAACCAAGGTAGAAAAACTAAACAAACCCATAACAAGACATTGAAGAGGTAATTAAAAAAAAAAAAAAAACCACCCCCCTCCAAAAAGTCCTCGCCTAGATATTTTCACTGGGGAATTTTATCAATCTTTCAGAGAAGAGCTAACACCAATACTACCAAAATTATTTCAGAGCATAGAGAAGGAAGGAATACTCCTGAACTTATTTTATGAAGCCAGCATAACCCTGATACCAAAGCCTGGCAAAAATAAAAAAGAAAACTGCAGACCAACATTCCTCATGAACATAGATGCAAAAATCCTCAACAAAATCCTAGCCAGTAGAATTTAACAGCATATCAAAATAAATAAATAATGCATCATGACCAAGTAGGACTTATACCAGGTATGCAGGGATGGTTCAACATTAGAAGATCAATCAATGTAATCCACCACGTAAATAAAACAAAAGAAAAGAACCACATGACCCTATCAACTGATGCAGAAAAGGCATTTGACAAAGTCCACTACCCATTCTTGATTTAAAAAAAAAAAAAACTCAGCAAAAAAAGCAATAGAAGGGAAATTCCACAACATAATAAAGGGCATTTATACAAAGCCAAGAGCCAACATCATTCTAAACAGAGAGAGACTGAAAGCATTCTCCTTGAGAATGGGAACCAGACAAGGATGCCCTTTATCACCACTCTTATTCAACATTGTGCTGGAGGTCGTAGCTAGAGCAATAATGCAAGAAAAAGAAAACAAGGGCATCTAAATTGGTAAGGAAGGAGTAAAATGATCCCTATTTGCAGATGGTATGATCTTATACACAGAAAACCCCAAAGAATCCACAAGAAAACTACTGGAACTAATAGATGATTTCAGCAAATATCAGGAACACAAGATTCCTCTACACCAACAAAGAGAACTCCGAAAAGGAAATCACCAAACCAATACCATTTACAATAGCCCCCGAGAAGATAAAGTACTTGGGAATAAATCTAACCAGAGACGTAAAAGACCTATACAAAGAAAACTACAAGACACTACTGCAAGAAACCAAGAGACCTACATAAGTGGAAAAACATACCATGCTCATGGATAGCAAGACTCAACATTGTGAAAATGTCGGTTGTACCCAAAGTGATCTACAGATACAATGCAATCCTGATCCAAATTTCAACAGTATTTTTTTTAATGAGATGGAGAAACAAATCACCAACTTTATATGGAAAGGGAAGAAGCCCCAGATAATTTTAGCACTACTGAAGAAGAAGAACAAAGTGACAGGCCTCACACTACCTGGTTTTACAACCTATTACACTGCCACAGTAGTCGAAACAGCCTGGCACTGGTACGACATCAGACGCATACACCAATGGAACAGAATTGAGAACCCAGATATAGATCCATCCATCTATAAGCAGCTGATATTTGACAAAGGCCCAAAGTCCATTAAATCGGGAAAATACAGTCTCTTTAACAAATGGTCCTGACATAACTGGATGTCCATTTGTAAAAAAGTTAAACAGGGCACATATCTCATGCCATACACAAAAACTAACTCAAAATGGACCAAAGACCTAAATATAAAATCTAAAGTGATAAAAATCTTGGAAGAAAAAATAGGGATAACACTAAGGGCCCTAATATATGGCATAAATAGTGTGCAAACCATAACTAACAATGTACAAGCCCCAGAAAAGAAACTAGATAACTGGGAGTGCCTATAAATCAAACACTTATGCTCACCAAAAGACTTTACCAAAAGAGTAAAAAGACAACCTACGGACTGGGAAAAAAATTTAGACCACGGCATATCCGATAAGGGTCTAATCTCTAAAATCTACAAGATACTACAACACCTCAACAACAAAAAGACAAATAATCCAATTAAAAAATGGGCAAAAGATAAGAACAGACATTTCACCAAAGAAGACATTCAGGCTGCTAACAGATACATGAGGAAATGCTCCAATCATTAGCCATTAAAACAAAACAAAACAAAAAACCTGTTGCCCTCAAGTTGACTCCGACTCACAGTGACCCTAAGGTGGCCCTATAGGACAGAGTAGAACTGTTTCATAGTGTTTCCAAGGAATGGCTGGTGAATTCGAACTACCAACATTCTGGTTACCACCTGAGCCCTTAACCACTCCACCACCAAGGCTCGCGTAGAGAAATGCAAATCAAACCATTGAGATACCGTCTCACTCTGACAACAAATCAAACAAACAGAAAATAACAAATGTTGGAGAGGCTGCAAGGAGATTGGAACTCATATGCACTGCTGGTAGGAATGTAAAATGGTACAAGCACTTTGGAAAACAATATGGCACTTCCTTAAAAAGCTAGAAATAGAAATAATGTATTATCCAGCAATCCCACTCCTAGGAAACAAGAGCCGTCAAACGAATAGACATTTGTACACCCATGTTCATTGCAGCACTATTCACAATAGCAAAAAGATGGAAACAGCCTAAATGCCCATCAACAGATGAATGGATAAACAAATTATGGTCATACACACAATAGAATACTGTGCAATAACAAAGAACAATGATAAATCTATGAAACATCTCACAACATGGATGAATCTGGAGGGCATTACGCTGAATGAAATAAATCAGTAATAAAAGGACATATATTTTAAGAGCCCACTATAAAGAACTCGAGAAAAGGTTTACACACAGAGGAGGGTGGGTGAGGGGAAATTACTCACTAGATAGTAGACAAGTGTCAAGTTTGGTGAAGAAAAGGACAATACACAATATAGGGGGAGTCAACACAACTGGACCAAAGCAAAAGCATAGAAGTTTCCTGGACACATCCAAACACTTTAAGGGAGAGTAGCTGGGCTGGGGCCCAGGGATCATAGTCTTGGGGAACATCTAGGTCAATTGGCATAACAAAGTTTATAAAGAAAATGTTCTACATCCCACTTTGGTGAGTAGTGTCTGGGTCTTAAGAGTCGGAATCGACTCGATGGCACTGGGTTTTCTGGGTCTGGGTCTTAAAAGCCTGACAGCAGCCATCTAAGATACACCTATTGGTCCCATCACACCTGGAGCAAAGGAGAATGAAGAAAACCAAAGACACAGGGAAAATACAAGCCCAAAGACTAAAGGGCCACATGAACCAGAGACTCTACTAGCCTGAGACCAGAGGAGCTAGATGATGCCTGGCTACAACCAATGACCACCCTGACGGGGATCATAACATAGAGTTCCGGACAGAGCAGGAAAAAAATATAGAACGGAACTCAAATTCACGTAAAAAAACCAGACTTATTGGTCTGACAGAGAGTGGAGGAACCCTCGAAACTACGGCCCCTGGATGCTTTGCTAACCCAGAACTGAAACCATTCCCAAAGCCCACTTTTTAGACAAAGATTAGACAGGCCTATAAAACAAAAAATAACACACATGAGGAACGTGCTTCTTAGTTCAATCAAATATACGAGACCAAACAGGCAGCTCTTGTCCAAAAGCAAGACAAGAAGGCAGGAAGGAACAGGAACTGGACAAATGGACACAGTGAACTGGGAGCATGCTTCACGTTGTGAGGATTGCAATCAATGTCACAAAACAATATGTGTATAAATTTTTGAATATGAAATTAACTTGAACTGTAAACTTTCACCTAAAGCACAATAAAAAATTAAAAAAAAAAAAACCCTGTGGAGCACAGTTCTACTCTGACACACATGAGGTCACCCTGAGTTGGACTCCACAGTGACTGTTAGTAATGCACATACCCTGCAACCAAATAGCTCCTCTTTTGGATGTAACCTAAAGAAGCCCTCACCCTTGTGTACAAAATGACATTTACAAGGAAGTTCATTGCAACTCTGTTTATCGATAGCAAAATGGATACAATTATGTATACTCATACAATAAAACATTATAAACAGTTAAAAGAATGTATTTGATTTATATTTAGTTATATGAGTGAATTTTGAAAATATAATGATTAATTTTTTAAACCAACCTACAATCTGATCCCCCTTATGTTGACTAGCAAAAAAAACCAAAACAACACTATAGATTGTTTATGGACATACATATATGATAAAAGTATAAACACATGAACAAAATGGAAACTCATCCTTTTAACTCTGAGTCCCTCTGGGGAGTGGGGAGGACAAACAAGATGAGGAGGTAGGCTTCAGCTGTATCTAATATTTTACTGCTTTAGAAAATGCGATGGCTGCATCTCAAGGTGACCTGGTAGCATGGTGGTTAAAGAGATAGATTGCTAACGGAAAGGTCAGCGGTTTGAAACCGCCAGATGTTCTCCGGGAGAAAGATGTGGCAGTCTGCTTCCATAGAGATTTCCAGCCTTGGAAACCGTACAGATGTGCTGTGAGTTGGAATCGGCTTGATGGCAATGGGTTTGGATTTGGGGAGGGGTTTATTCCTGAACTCAGTAGGGAGATCAGACCCTCGTTTTATTCTGGCGTCCTTTCAGATGTTGAACAGGCTCAGCCCACTGATTTTGGCCATACAACCAGTGACCAACTTGCTTACTGTGGACCTACTCCTGGACTTTCCTTCTCTGGTTCAGCCTACCTGTCACAATATCTTATTTCTCCATGCTGGACTGACTAATATCACTTCACAGATGGTCACCTGCTGTTGCCATCCCAGGCAGACATCACACTCAATTTCCTCTGAGCAAGTGAAGCCAGGCCTGTCCTCCAGTCTCCATCTCTACCACCACCTGAGGCTGGAGGTGTCCTTCATGCTCTACCTGTTTTCCTGCTATTAACTGGGCTTTCCCTGTATCCTGAGCCATTACTGGCATTGGGTTTTTAGTTACGAAACTGATCTTTCTCATGCACATTTTTATATTTCCTCAATATCTGACAGCTATCTCTTACCTAACTTCTAGTTTTGACTCTACACTTACCCTGAGTTAATATTTACCATCAGTTGGAAACTTAAACTATATGCAGTTTGGTTTTGTTTTGACCTAAACGAGCAGTTTTGATCTGACTTTGATATTTTGGCTACTCTGTTCTTCCCTTTGTTTCCAAAGAACAAAGAAAGTACAGCACCCTGTATTTTGATATGTTTGTGTTTTTAATGAGCCTATTTTTTTTTTTTTAAGCTAAACTTATGAGGATACAGTAGATATTTAGCCACCTTTCTTGCAAAGATTATGTGGGCAAAAATACAGACTCTACTGGAAAAGTACACTTTGAAATGAATGAAGGAGTCTCAAAGATTCACAGTTGAAATCATTTCAGGGGAAACACATTTCTGAAATTATGATGAAGTCAATGGAAAATATGGTCTGATATAAATATATCTGATTTACAATTTTTCAGAAAGTGTGTAATCGACAAGAAGTTGAAATAATAATTTAGAACTAAAAAGAACAGGAGGTAATAAACATTTTTGGTTGGTTAAAAATCTTAAAAATGTAGCTTTCTCAGAAATTTTGAATATATTCGTAGATTTAGTCATGAATGAATTGAATTACCTCTTGTCTCAATAGACGTTCTGCCTGATTTCTGGTAATGTTTTTATGGTACCACCTGTAAAAGCAATAAAAAATGAGTTTAAATTTTATATCCCATTTTTTTTTTTTCAGAAAAAAAGATTACTTCATTTCCTTCATTTCTACCCCAGAACCGATTTTAGAAAATTGAATATTTTTTATTCAGATAAACAGTAATGTGTTATCATGTGTCAATTATTTTATTTAATACAGTTTCATTAGTTTCAAACGAATATCGAGTTTGTTCTTTTACATCTCATTTCAACTTTCTGACATACACTTAGTGTATAATTTTCTTTTTTATTGTGCTTTAGATGAAAGTTTACAGCTCAAGTGAATTTCTCATACAAAAACTTGTACACATATTGAACCTAGTTGTAATCCCTATAATGTGACAGCATACTCCACCTTTCCGCCCCAGGTTTCCTGCGTCCATTCAACCAGCTCTTATCCCTTTCTGCCTTTTCATCCCACCTCCACACAGAAGCTGCCCATTTAGTCTTGTGCATCTCCTTGAACTAACAAGCGCACTCTTCATGAGTATTATTTTATGTTTTATAAACCCGTTACCATTGCTGCTGGGTTGATTCCGACTCATAGCGGCCCTGTAGGACAGAGTAAAACTGCCCCGTAGGGTTTCCAAGGAGCACCTGGTGGATTCGAACTGCCGACCTTTTGGCTAGCAGCCAAGCTCTTAACCACTGTACCACCAGGGTTTCCATTTATGTTTTATAGTCCAGTCTAATCTTTGAAGAGTTGGCTTCAGGAATGGTTGTAGCTCTAGATTAAGGGTCCAGGGGCCATGTCTTCTGGGGTTCCTCTAATCTTAGTCAGACCATTAAGTCCAGTCTTATTACGTGAATTTGAGTTCTGCACCACACTTTTCTCCTGCTCAGTCAGGGACTCTGTTGTATTCCCTTTCAGGGCAGTCATTGGCGGTAGCTGGTCACCACTTAGTTCTTCTTGTCTCATACTGATAGAGTCTCTGGCTTATGTGGCCCTTTAGTATATGATTTTGAATGATTTAATATCCTGTAAATTTCCATGAAAGTTATGTGGTTAAGAAATCATCATCTTTAGCAAATACTTGACTCAGCTTTGGCAGATAAACTAAAAAATACCCATTTCTCTCTTTTTTCCTTCTCAGGAACTTCTATTTGTTTGCTTGTATATGTACTATGTTATGCTTTGGATGTTAAAAGCTTGACTGCTAACCAAAAGGTCTGCAGTTTGAACCTACCAGCTGCTCCTTGGAAACTTGTGAGGCAGTTCTACTCTGTCCTATAGGGTTGCTATGAGTCAGAATCTACTCAACAGCAAGGATTTTTTTGTTTTTTTATGTTATACTTTACAAAAGTAAGACACACTGTAAGTCATTTGACCCTCCTAAGTATGTTAACTCATACTATGAGTTCGAATCCACCAGTTGCTCCTTGGAAACCCTGTGGGCCCGTTCTACTCTGGCCACTAGGGTTGCTATGAGTCAGCATAGGCTGGACAGCAACGGGTTTTGGGTTTTTTTGGCCTTCAGTGGCGGAAAGTTACCACTATATTAGAATGGCCAGCTATTAAAATACTAATACCCTCAAATTTAAAATGAACCTTAAAATAGATGACCACAGAGAATAGGGAATGTTTAAGTAGATGAAATTTGGTGATTCCAGACAAAGGAATTTGACTACTCATCACTAGTGGAAACAAAAGCAACTGTAATGTTAAGCTGCGAGCATCATTCAGTCCGTTTATGTGAATATTCACATTGGCAGAGAGAATTTCAAGATGTCTGAGCTCTCTTCTAGAAAAGAAAAAATCTTTTCAAATAAATGAGAAATTGTTAAAAATACAGGTAACCAGCTTAAAGGGGCTTCCACAAGCTAAGTTGTGAAAATTTTGATATTAAAAGGAGAAAAATGATTATAGCTAAAACTAAGAGTACACAATACTCAAAAAGGGAAGAGTTAACATATATTGTAGTTTTTTTATTATTTATTTATTGTGCCTGTTATCATCCTGGTGTTTTGTTGCTTTGTATTCTTCTTTTTTTTTTTTAGTTGTAGAGAAGTTGACCCTGACTCATGGTGACGTCAAGTCTGTCAGAGTAAAACTGTGCTCCATAGGGTTTCCAGTGGCTGATTTTCTCAGAAGTAGATTGCCAGGACTTTCTTCTGAGGCCCCCCTGGGCAGACTCAAACCTTTTGGTTAGCGGCAGAGCACATTAACTGTTTGCACTACCCAGGGACTCCTCATTTATTACATGTAAGTAAAAACGTTAGTTTTATTAAAATATAAATTAAAAATCTGTTTATGGGTAGATATCATTAGAATGACCTCAAATTAGTAGCCAGTGAGCCAGATGTAACAATGTATCAAATTCAGGATCCAATGGGATGGCCATTAAAATAATGCAGAATTCCATCAGACTGGCAAGAGATTGGATGAATTCAATTTAGGGGAGGTTGGGGGCATGATATTTCAGAATTTCATCTGTTTAAATTAGTTGGTAAAAGTTAGAAGTGTTTAAAAATAGATAAGACTGTAATTTTTATATCTGCTGCTGTTGTTGGATGCCATTGAGTCAATTCCAACTCACAGCAACCTCCATTTTTATACCTAAACAAAACTAATATCACATGAAGGATGTGGCACACAGGAATTGGAGGAGGGGGACATATATATATATTTATATATATACATACATACACACATACATACATATATATCCATTATGTCCAGCTGTGGTTAAGTAGAAATATCTTGTATATATCCAAGCCTCGGGTCCCATGTCTCAATCTCAGATTTCTTATCAATAAGTAACAGTATTATGGCGTTAAACGTTTAACCTAGAAACCCCATTAGATCTGAGAAGGTAAATCTGCTTCCCTTAGTAACTTTCTAATCCCTGAGAAAAGTAAGGATTCAGTGCAGATATAATGAAATAAATCACATTCATACTTCTGTAACATTCAGGATAACCAATGTGGTTGGTATTTAAAATATCTATAATTTTAAGAAAATCTGGCACATTCGATTTTTTACTTCTGACTTAAAATGCATAATTGATTTTAAACTGATTTGAAGTTGCAGAGAATTTGAGTAATTTTTAAAATAAAATTGGAACATCTAAGAGAATTCATCTTACCACATATATATTTAATTGCATAGATTTCCAGGGTTACTTAGTTACTTAGGAAAGGCTTGTTACAACTGTAAATCTGCCCTGTCAGTCATTCAAACTACTTAAAAAGGAATTTCGAGTTTATTCGACTTACTAGTGCAAGTTAAAAATGGTTCAGGAAGTTTAATTAACTGAGCTTATAAATTAGGACTGATTATTTAACAACTTTTACTATGCTATATCGTCACTATGAGTCAGAATCAACTTGACAGCAGTGGGTTTTTTTTTGTTTTGTTTTGTTTATGCCGAGGTTCAATTAAGGTGACTGTTACTTTAATAGATGTATGAGTAGTATATCAAGATTTGCAAGTTGAATTTGAAGGCTTAATGAAATGGAGGCCAGGTTTTTACATCTCAATGTTGATAATTTAGATAGTAATTTAAAATCATAGTGGCCATAAATATTTCTGTATCCAAAGGTTCCCCTGAGACACCAGAAGCCCACACTGACACAGTATTCCTTCCCCTACTTCCCCACTGGCTCCCTCCTACCGTGTTCAGCCCTCAAGTCACTTCCTCAGAAAGGTCTTCACCAGCCCACCATCCCTCATCTAAGTTGCCTTCCCTTCCCCAGGAATCAGAATTAACTTGACAGCAACTGGTTTGTCTCCTCCCCCCACCCACCAACTTGTTTTCTTCTGCAGTATTCCATACATTTTTTTCATAACACCATGATTTAGAATTTATGAATTTGGGGTTGCTCAAATGTCTGTTTTCCCATGAAACTATAAGTTCTATGAAAGCAGGAACTCCTTCTGCTACATTGTAAGTGCATAATAAATATAGATTTAAAACGTAAAGTTATTTGGGGAGCTGAAGTAACTATGGGATGTAATATATTGGTACTACTAGGCAAGGTGGACTTAACTCTAAATGCCTTTCCCATCAGTTTCACAGATCAAGAAAATAATAATAATCTCTAGAATTTATTGAGCATTTAGTATGTACTAGGAGCCCTGGTGACAGAGTGGTTAAGAGCTTGGCTGCTAACCAAAAGATGGGCAGTTTAAATCCACCAGCCGCTCCTTGGAAACCCTAACAACAGCGACAACAATATGAAATAGGTATTATTGTCTCCATTTTTTCAGATAATTCAGAGGTTACTAGCATTAGGAAACTTTGCTTGGAGCCACAGAGCTAGTCAGTGATGGCACCAAGATTTGAACTCAGGTCTCCCTGATTGCTAAGCCCATGCTACAGTATTTAACATAGAGCAGTAATTTCTGTAGTGTCATTAGGACAGTGGCTGGCACATAAACAGTGAAAAAAAAATTTTTTTTAAATGTTAGTGATTAATAAGGATAAAAAAAAAGTTATTATATTTTAATAAACCTCTTTTAAAAAACTAAATAGCAATAAAACTAAAACATCAGTCTTCCTGTAAATGGAGTCATTGAGGAGGATGACTTCTAAAAAGATGCATAAATCAAGGTCTGAGGAAATGAGATGGCTATTCTAAGCCCAGAGTACTTAAATTCAAAATGATTCAATATCAACAGTATGAACGAATCGTTATTGCCAGAGTCCAAGGCTAATCTAAATTAATAATGAAAGGGAAGAAAGTAACATTGATGGTTAGTATGTGTCCCTTTACTAATCATCAGGCATTGTTAGGTATTTTCATATATGTCACCTTTAATCTCCTGGAAAATCTACACTGTGGTAATGATATGGAAAAAAATCTTATTTTTCTAATTTTTTGTAGCAGTATATTTCCGTATAAAACTTGCCTTGATCTGGCCTTCCAGGAGACCTATTTTTGTTGGGCAACGTCAGCTGGGGGTAGAAGTAAGACACCCACGAGACATGCTTAAGAGTAGGATAGTTGTGGATTTGATTCCTAAAGAAAGATGGGTTCAGCTACCTGAGAGCTTTGTCTTACTGAGTGAAGACTGAAATCTTGGGACAGAGCTAAATGACTGATGTCAGCAAAGGCGACATGACAGACCGAGGGAGGGAGGGGAGAAGAGAGAGGGACCCTGTGATGAAGCTCAGGAGAGAGAACAAAAATATCTAATGGAGAAGTCTGATAAAGTTATGTAGATATGTCATGAGCATATGGTCATCTCCTTTTCCCTTCCAAAAAAGACGACATGATTCACCAAAGCTTTTGGAATTTGGTTTGTTTGGAGAGAGAGATGTGCTGAGTCCAGTTTCCGGATGAGCTTAAATAAGTAGCCAAGGGAACTCCATCTCATTCAGTTTGTAGTTACTGGCTGGTTCTCTAGGAAGTGCCTGTTTTATGCCTCAACACACGTTATCTACCACCACCTACTGGAAGCATATGCTAATTGCAAAACAAGTATCTAAGGTGGGTGGGGTGGGTAGGAGGGGAGCCACTCACATGCTCACATTAAAAAAAAAAAAAAAAAAAAACACGTTGCTGTCAAGGTGATTGAGTCACAGTGATCCTATAGTAGAGAGTAGAACTGCCCCATAGGGTCTCAAAGGAGTTGCTGGTGGATTCCAGCTGCCAACCTTTCGGTTAGCAAACAAGCTCTTAACCACTGCACCCCCAGGTCGCCACATGCTCACATAAAACAAAACCAAACCCAGTACCGTGGACTCGATTCCGACTCATAGCGACCCTAGAGGACAGAGTAGAACTGCCCCATACAGTTTCCAAGAAGCGCCTGGCGGATTGGAACTGCCGACCCTTTGCTTAGCAGCCGTAGCACTTAACCACTGTGCCACCAGGGTTTCCTCATGTAGCAAACCTAAATTTATAAAAGACATAGGACCAGTCCTAACTCTGCCACTCCTCACCTGTAAATTAATCTCTCAATCTTTGCTTCTCATTTTCAGAATAAGGGGCTAAGTGATAGCTAAAATCTCGTCCATCTTCTAAATCACAAAAACAGATTTCTAAGCAGAACTCCAGTGAACGCGCCAAAGGTTCTGTCAAATACACAGCATTAGCCTAGTTCTCATCTCGAGCTATTTTTAAAACATGTCGAAACATGGGCCAAAATATACTGACGTGTACATATTCAGTCTAATTTACCACTCATTGAAAACTTAATTCTAGTGTTTAAATAGTTAATTTTCCATTTAGGACACAGAGCAAAACAAATGCCAGATGAGCGTTTGGTTTCACTGTGCCTCTGTTAAAACAAAAGCAAAAAAAGTGGCCATACAAAACAAAACAAAAATAAATTTAAGAAAAAGAAGTTTCTGAATCAACCGTGATAAGGATCAAAGCTCTCTTTATTGCTAAAGCTGTCAAATGTGTTACTTTCTTTTCCTTTTATGAACCCCAAACGGTATCTATACTTATAGCTGCCAAAATGTGCTTGATTTCAATAGGCGAACCACAGGGCATGTTTTCAAGGAGACTTACTCATATAATTCTAAATTGGTTAGTTTGTTTTCAGTCACGTAGTTGCTTGGGATTAAGCCTTCGTTCCTACAATAAAAGACACAAAACAAAAATCAAAATGCTTGGCATATTTGTGGCATTATCATGGCAACAAGCCATGTTTTAAAACTCAAGGATGTAGAGGGAAATCAAATTCATTTTACTAACAAAATTGTTTAAAGAAGAAAAAAGGTTTTATATTTCCATATTCAACAAAAATCTCTGTATGCTAAGATCCCGACTTATAATGTGAGTAGTTTAAGATGTTTTATGGCCCAAAATTTTTTCAAAGAGAAAACCAAAAAACAAAAACAAACAAGTTGCCATCAAGTCGATTCTGACTCATAGTGACCGTACAGGACAGAGTAGAAATGCCCCATAGGGTTTCCAAGGAGTGGCTGGTGGATTCAAACTGCTGACCTTTTGGTTAGCAGCTGATCTCTTCACCCCTGTGCCACCAGGGCTCCTCAAAGAAGAAAAGAGGTACTTGAATGATCTTTGGGATGTTACAGTAACTAGTTTAAAAGCACAGCCTATTGCAAATATATCGACTTCATTCTTTTTAATTACTGCAGAGTAAAATTTATTCCATGATATAGATACTCCATAAATTATTTAGCCATGCCCCTATTACAAAATATGCTCTAAAGAAGCCCTTTTACCAGTTGTTGTTGACTCAACTCATAGAAACCCTGAAACATGACTTTTTGTGCACAAAAATGAGTATTTCTCTAAAGTAGATACCAAGCAGTGAAATTGCTAGGTCATCAGATACACACATCTTTCAGTAAAAAAAAAAAAAAAAAAAAAGATACAGCAAATTGCCCTCAAAGGAAGATATGCCAATTTATACACCATTCAGAGGTAGGGCTTCTCTTTCCCTATATCCTCACAAACATTTGAAATTATGAAAAGATCACCAACACATATTGTTGAGAGATAGAAGCAAAGTAAAGAAAAATGCTTGAAGTGTGACACAATACTGTTGTTCTTGTGTGCCCTCCTGTCAACTCTGATTCATAGAGACCCTACAGGGCAGAGTAGAACTGCCCCATAGGGTTTCCTGGGCTGTAATCTACATGGGAGCAGACTGCCACATCTTTCTTCAGAAGAGTGGCTGGTGGGTTTGAACCGTCCGCCTTTCGGTTAGCAGGTGAGCATTCAACCGTCGCACCACCAAGGCTCCTTGATAAAATACAGGTAGTCTCCAACTTACAAAGTGTTCGAGTTGCAATGAGCAGCACTTATGACCATCTACTTTGTTTTGCTTTGTTCTTTGGTACATCTGGGTATTGTTAGCAATATGTACTATATACAATGTTGTAGGGTGTAATTGTAATTTGCTGATGTTATCACTTTCAGATGTTCAAAGATCAGATTTATAAAGACACTGATAATAAAAGGCGATAATAATGAAAACTAAAAAAAAAAGAAAGGTGTTCAATTTAATGTCAGAACGGACTTACGACGTAGTTGTCAGAAAGGAATCCCATTATAAGTTGGAGACTACTTGTACTTAGTTAAATCTGCAAACAGTATCACACATTTTCATACGCGTATGTAAGTGCATTGAAAACGATCTTGAAAGGTTCTCACTAAGTGGATAATGGTGCCTCTTTTGGAGAAGAAACTTGGGTTTGGAGATAGTGGCAAAGCAGAATTCTGGCATTTCTTATAATGTTTGCATGTATTATAAAAAAACTATATTCACTTATTAACTGTGAAATTAAAATTTAGTACAGTTTTTTTTTTTTTAAGTTCCGAGGATGCCAATAGGGCACCTGCAGGTGTGGCTAACTGCACAGTACTAAACCTAGTAATGCCTCTTTTCCCACTGCAAAATCTCCATCACGTGTTCAGCCTAAACTAAATGTTTCTGTTGTTGTTAGCTGTCGTCAAGTCGGCACCCAACTCGTAACAACCTCGTACACAGAGATTGGACTGTTGTGCTCCGTGGGGTTTTCACTGGCTGATTTTTTGGAATTAGATCACCAGGCCTGTCTTCCTAGTCCATTTTAGTCTGGAAGTTCTGCTGAAACCTGTTCAGCATCATAGCAACACACAAGCCTCCACTGACAGACTAGTAGTGGCTGCGCTTGAGGTGCCTTGGCTGGGAATCAAACACAGATCCCCCACATGGAAGGCGAGAATTCTACCACTGGACCACCATTGCCCCGAACAAACTAAATGTTAAGGAGAACCAAATGACCAGAGAAATATAACTGAAGAAAGTGGTATGTGATTCAGATACCTTATTTCAGATAAGGGAACCCTGGTGGCCTAGTGGTTAAGTGATACGACTGCTCACCAAGAGGTTGGCAGTTCAAATCTGCCAGGTGCTCCTTGGAAACTTTAACCTGCAGTTCTACTCTGTCCTATAGGGTCGCTATGAGTTGGAATTGACTCAATGGCAGTGGGTGTGGTTTGGGTTTATTTCAGATAAACAACAACCAACTTTTTAGTCTATGTCCCATGGAATATTTTTTTCTTTTTCTCAGTGTATATATGCATAGACAATTAGAAATAATTCAAACTTAACTGAATGTCCTGCATTCTTATTTGCTAAATTTGGCAAACCTAATCTAATTGTATTACTATGGCCAGTAAATATCGCTGGCAGCTAATCCCCAATACAATCACTTTTGCAAATATCAGAAATCAATCCCAGCATTCTCTCCCAGGGAGGCAGGATGCTCCTCAGAATTCTTCTCACCCCGGGATTCCAGTCAGGCACAAATAATCTATCACAATTGACATGACGAAAGCTACTTGCATGCCAAAGTCTTTTTTTCTTTCCAATTTAATTCAGTAACTACCACAATGTTTGCCTCCAAAATTGGTTGTCATAAAAATATAAAAATAAATAAGAGACTCTTTCTGCTCTTACCCTAGATCTGAACAGAAGCAGTCAGACAAATTCCCAGATAAAATATAAATCAGAACAAGAACCTATTCCCATTTTACAAATAGACCAACAAAAACTTAGGGAGGATAGTGACTTGCCCAAGAACACACAATAGTAAGTGGCAGAATCTGGATGCGAAGCCAGGTACATGTGGTTCTGGGGCTCTGCCAGAAATCACTGTGCTGTACCACTCTGTGGTACTGATGGGGGTGTATAGGGGCAGGTTCTATTTCATGCAGAGGGAAGAGTTATAAACCTGAAGAATATGAGACAATAAACACTCCTCCCAATGCCTAGAAGTCTTTAGAGGGTAAAATAGCAGGAATTTGATCAGGACTAAACCACCAGTCTTACCCCAAACGGTCTCTTGCCTTCCACCAGTGAGGGGTATACTTCTCCAGTACCAAATATTCTTCCGTTCTTTTTAATGCTAAATCACAGGGCTCTCTGGGCAGAAAGTCATAAAGAGCCTTGACCTGGATCATCTCTTCAGCACCCTCAGGGATGGGGAGGGGAGGCAGTGGCTTGCGTTTTGATGGCTTCACATGGCCCCTGTTGGACTGTAAAAACCAAGGAGTTGTTTTACTGTTATTTCAGTAATTTTTACCAAAAAAGAATAGAGGCGTAGCATATTTGCCAGTGGTCCTACTTCTCCCCTCCAACTGCACCAAGGAAGAAGCGAGGGCGGGATAAATGTAGGAAGTGAATAACTATAAAATGACTTTTAGATCCAGCAACACACTGTGATGGTTTTATTTTCTGTGTCAACTTGACCAGGCTTTGGTTCCCAGTGGTTTGGCCAAACACTAGACTAGTTGCTGTTCCACAATGTAATCTAATGTACTGCAGTCGATCAATCAGTTGAAAAGGGAGTTTCCTTAGGGGTTCTACCTTCAGACTCTAAATGTGTATTTTGGCAGAACTGGTTCTCTTTCTCTCTACTCTGCACCCTTTCCTTCGCCTGACCTTTGGATCTTGGGATACAAGCTTGGGACATACACTCATCATTTGTAAACTTTTGAGATCACAAGTTCTCTTGCCAGCATCGCATTGGATCTTTTCATGTCACAATTCTTTTTTTTTTTTTTTTCTCATGTCAAAATTCTTAGAAGGTGATTTACTCCTTTATGGTTTTGCTTTGTTTCAAGGATTTTTCTCTCTTGGAAGAAGAAAAACTGCCCACCCCTTTCATCTGCTATAAGCTTGTATTTGGGTTTACCGTGCTTCCTAAGAACACGATTTCTCCCAACATGGAAGTGAAACTCATGCTGACCTGAAACTGTCAGTAACTAGAATACATTTTTCCCTACTCATTTCCAGTTTCAAGCTCTGCCTTTAAGTATAGCAGAGTAGGCTATTTTAACTGGTCTTTTTTTTTTTTTTTTACTTTCACTTTCTTCTAGGTCATTCACTCACTGAATATTTACTGAGCACTTATTATGTGCCAAGTGCATGCTAGGATCTGGACATCGCAGCAAACAGTTCCTCAGGGAGCATCAACCATAAAAGACAACCTCTCCCTGACCCTTTTCCCCCATCAAAGCCATACTCACTTGCTTCTTACTTGATGATTCGCAGGGCCGTGGCCTGTGACATGGAGGGTATTTTTCCGAAAGTTCTTCATCTTTGCTCAGGCTTATTTGTGTTCTCACTTGTCTGACATTGAAAAGCAATCATGTCACAAATGAATATTTTTTATTCAACTTATCTATAAACCTACTCAATTATCACAAAAGTAGCAAAAAAAAAATCTGTGTCTCTTTCTAACTACATTTTTTTTAATGCTATTTTATTGTGTTTTCAGTGAAGGTTTACACTGTAGTTTAAGTTTCCATTCAAAAATCACTACACAAATTGTTCAGTGACATTGGTTATATTCTTCACAATGTGTGGTCATTCTCATTATTTCCATTCTGGCTGTTCTGTTTCCATTAAAGTAGTTTCCCTGCCCTCTTACATTACCATTTTTATTTTAAAGTACTTGTTGACATTTTGGTCCAACTACATTTTTATTTAGAAGGCTTCCCAACTCTGTCTCTTTTGGCAAGTTACCAGCTCTCAGAACTTCAGTTTCCCTGTCTGGGAGCTAAAGGTGCTAAGAGTACATAAGATTGTTAAGAAATAAAATCAAGAAAATATATGCCACATGCCTGGTACAGAGTCTGGTACATATTAGGGACATAAAATTATAATCATAATGATGAAAAACTTAGTTACTCTGTGTTAGGTACCATGTTTATCATTTTACCTGTGTCACTTCATTTAGGTGCTTGGCTGCTAACCTGAAGGTTGGCATTCGAACTCACCAGCCATTCCACGGGAGAAAGATGTGACAATCTGCTTCCACAAAAATTACAGCCTTGAAAATCCTATGGGGTAGTTCTACTCTGTCTTATAGGTTCACTATGAGTCAGAACCTACTCAATGGCAATGGGTTTTGTTTGGTTGGTTTACTGTTACAAATGAGGAGGTATTGGTGGTTCAGTGATAGAATTTGAGCCTTCCATGTGGGAGACATGGGTTCAATTCCCAGCCAGTGCACATCATGCACAGCCACTACCCATCTCTCAGAGGAGGCTTGCATGTTGCTAGAATGCTGAACAGGTTTCAGAGGAGCTTCCAGATTAAGGCAAACTAGGAAGAAAGACCTGGAGATTTACTTCCAAAACTCAGCCGATGAAAACATGGATCACAACAGTCCAATCTGCAACCGATCATGAGGATGGCTCAGGACCGGACAGGGTTTTGTTCCCTCGTGTGTAAGGTTGCCATGAATCCGGGGCCTACCCAGCTGCAGCTAACAACAACATTGTTATAAGTAGATCTAGTATAACGATGAAGAACAAGGGAGCCGAGCTCCAGCTTCACCATTTCATAGTGTGGCTTTGGGTAAGGAATGTAACTTCTCTAAGCCTGTTTCATCTGTAAAATTCAGATCATAGAAAAATGACAGGCTGTTTTGAGAGTTCCATGAGTTAGTAAACATAAACCTCTTAGAGTGTCTGATATACAGGATGCTACCGTTAAATGTTAGCTGTTATTATCATCATGGCGTCTTGAGTTTAATTCTTAAATGATCATTGATGAGGCAACAAAGTCTAAGACACACTGATAGTTTGGAGAAGATATTCAGAAGAATAAAACCGGATTCTTGCCCTTAAATAGTAAAAATTACTGAGTGGAACAGAGACATACAAACAGCATACATAAAATAAACGTTATCTAGGGAACCAAGCCAGGTGCAGTCGGAGCACAATGGAAAGAACAATTGGTTCTAAGATCACCGAGGAAGGATCACAGAAAACCTGACATTTGACCTTTAAATGATCGGGAATTCAACAGGGAGAACGTGGGGAAGGGAACAACACCTACAGAAAGGCATGGAGATCCAAGAGATAATAAGGTAATTCTGAATGAAATCATTTCCAAGAAGTTGTGCGCAAAAGTAGACTTACCGCTTCTGCACTGAACAGCAACAGCAGCAGCAGCAGAATATGGACTGGATGGTGTTATCTGAAAGGCAGATCATTCTCAACTGTTAGAAAGCCTTTAGTCCATGACATTGGGTAGAAGAGGCTGGTGATGCTATTCCAAAAGAGGAAATGTCTAAGAGCAGAGGCGATAAGAATTATTATAAAGTTTGTGCAAATTCTTGACCATGCCCTCCTTCACTAGTAGAAACCCAAAAAATGTCGCTAAAGCAAAAATAAATTACTGGCACCACAGCCAATGTGGTTTCCCTTCTCAGGCTCTTCTCCCCAGGTCTGGTTTATGCATTTCCTCCTCTGTGAATGATAAATGACCATTATATTCAACTTTATCTTGATCAGGGCTAATGTCAGCCAGCAAACAGGCAAAAGAATATGATAACAAAAACAACGTATTCCCAGAAAATCTGTTAGCGAGGATTTTGAAGTCCATCACATTTCTTAAAACGCTTCTTTAAAAGATATAAATTTTTGGTTCTCAGTTTTTCTGTGGCTTACGTCCAATATAAGCTGAATATCTAAAGAAAGAAATAACTAGTAAATGTGGATTATGCTTACACTTTTATTGTCAAGCGTATTCTTATTTAAGTTAAACGATTTGCCTTTTTTAAAGCCAGAAGTAATCTTTGAATTTCGAAGGGATGTTTTATTTTTATAGGATCTGCATCTCACTGTCAGCTCTCTCAAAAAATGACACAAAAGTTTTATGAAGGTGGCAGAGTACATTAGAGGCCGGTATTGGCTTTGAGGTCAGACAGACCTGGGTTTGAATCCCAGATGTGCAGTCGACTATATCTTGGATAAGTCCATTTACTTCTCTAAGTCTTAGTTTTCCCGTCTGTAAAAATGAGATAATAATACCTAACTCTTGCAGAGTCACAGCCACGGAAGCAGCAGTCAAGGAATCAAACAACACATTGCATTGGGTAAATCTGCTGCAAAGGACCTCTTTAAAGTGCTGAGGAGCAAAGATGTCACCTTGAAGACTAAGGTGCACCTGACCCAAGCCATGGTATTTTCAATTGCATCATACGCATGTGAAAGCTGGACAATGAATAAGGAAGACTGGAGAAGAGTTGACACCTTTGAATTGTGGTGTTGGCGAAGAATATTGAATATACCGTGGACTGCCAAAAGAACGAACAAATCTGTCTTAGAAGAAGTACAACCAGAATGCTGCTTAGAAGCAAGGATGGCGAGACAGCATCTAACATACTTTGGACATGTCGTCAGGAGGGATCAGTCCCTGGAGAAGGACATCATGCTTGGCAAAGTACATGGTCAGCGGAAAAGAGGAAGACCCTCAATGAGGTGGATTGGCACAGTGGCTGCAACAATGAGCTCAAGCATAACAATAGTAAGGATAGGGCAGGACTGGGCAGTGTTTTGTTCTGTTGTACATAGGGTCGCTATGAGTCAGAACCGACTTGATGGCACCTAACAACAACTCTTGCAGAAGTCTTATAAGACTGATGTTAATCTCTAACTATGACTTTGGACAAGCTACTTAACTGTTCTGTGCTTTAGTTTTCTCATCCATAAAATGGAAATAATAGGATAGTTACCATGTAAGGTTGTTGTGAGGATTAATTGAATCAATTTTCATTTCCCATTGTCCATAAGTCAGTGTAGATCAATACCTCAGACCATCTCTTTCCTTAACAAAGTGAACAAACTAACATACTTCTTAAAGTCTTGAAGAATTTCATTTCAACACTATCTTTCAGGCTACTTCTGAATGTGGCTAAGTACAATGGCTGTTTATTTCCTAGAGCCACTGTCATACCAATTACTCTATCAGTCAGGGTCCCAACAGGTAACGTGGCATAGCAAATTGGAATAATTTTAAAGGATTTATTTACAAAGGGACAAAATACAAAGGTATGGATGGGATGTAAGGGAACCATAAGAGATATTCAGGAATCTGGGACTAGCAGTAGTGGAACTACTCCCACCCTGAGACACTCGAGAAGAACAGAGGCCACTTTGAGAGTAGCAGTGATAGGCGCAGCCAGCTCAAGGCAACCTCACTACAACTTCTTCGGGACCTCTCCACGGGCTTAAACCAACGAGGAGCCAAAGGCTTGGAAGCATGTTGAATTAATCCCTATAGATTATTTTTCCAGGATACAGTGCAGGGCAGAGAATGAATAGCAAGAGGTAGAGATTACTGTGTCGTCTTAGAGGTGGGATATCACTTTCAATTCCTACAGTTCATCCTTCCAAGGTAGAGTAGGGTGGAGAAAAGTAAAGAGTTGGTCTGATGTGGTGAATGGAAGTTAACCCAGCACAGTAATAGATCATATTAGTTTCTTTCCTTTCACAAAAGTTAATCTTCCAAACCTCTATTCTTACATTAGGTACTTGCTCTTCTCTGATATGGACATTGCCTTTGCTCAGTGTTTGGCTGGCAGACACATTGTTGATCCAATGGTAAACGTCTCATCTGTGCTGGAAATATAGTTCTAGTCCAAGGCCAGGCAAAGGGCTTGCCTTTGTTCCCACTGCTGTTTCACTGCTCACCCCTGACTTATTAGCATTCTCTCTCCCTTTGCCTGTACCCCCAAATTGCCCTTTCTCCAAGGCCCAGCCCAAAGTTTATTTTCTGGAACCAAAAAAGACAAAAATAAAATAAATTACTGATTCCCAACAACCTGCAATAAATCATATATTATTCAATTATAGGATTTTTGCAGCTTCTGATTGTCAACTTTGTTCTGGTAGTGTTTCCATAAGGAAATGCCCAAAAACACTCCTTGGAGAGAGGGTCCATTAGCACTTGGGGGCCCTGTCTACTTTGGTGGGAGCCGGTCTAACTTACGTTCTTAGCAGTTTAGTCCAGTGCTGCTTTAGACACCCATGTACGTCTGTATTTATCTAAGCCAGGGGCTGCAAAGTCAAATATAGGTTACATAAGTAGTGAAGTGGGTCAGAATAAGGTATAGACTGTGGCAGAATCCTGTACCCAGACCTTACTTGCAAGTATTTAAATTCGAAAAATTTTAAATATTCCGTTTCCTATATCATCATTTTTTCCCCCTCTCTATGGGTTATTCCCATCAGCATTCAAATTATGCTGTTACCTTATCTATTGAAAACAAAACAAAGCAAAACAAATTACTCTGGATCTTACTTCATCAGCTTTGCTCTCCTTTATAGTCAAATCTCCCAACTGAATTGCCTTTATTTTGTTGTTGTTGTCAGTTGCCGTTGAGTCGATTCCAACTCATGGCGACCCCTTATGCTCAGAGTAGAACTTTTTCATAGAGTTTGCAAGGCTGTGATCTTTTGGAAGCAGATCACCAGGACTGTCTTCCGAGGCATCTCTAGGTGGATTCGAATCCCCTAGCTTTTGGCTAGTAGTCAAGCACTTAACCATTTGTGCCACTGAGGACTCCAATTCTCTCTTAACCCATTACGATCAGACTTTCACCCCTACCACTTTCCAAAAATTGTTCTTTCAGGGTCACCAGTGACTCCTGCAACACTAAATCCAACAGTTGATTCTAAGTCCTCATGTTACTTGACTCTCAGCAGCATTTGGTACTATGTCCCATTGGTTTTCTTCCTACTGTGGCAGCTGTTCCTTCTCAGTCTCCTTTGCTGCTTCTTCTTCTTCCTCCCTGACCTCTTAATGTTAGACTTCCCAGGGCTTTGGATCTCTTCTTTTCTCTGTCTCACCCATTCCCATGATTATCTCATTCCTTCCTGTGGCTTAAAAAACCATCTATCTGCTGATGACTCCCAAATGTACCCCTCTAGCCCAGTTCTAATGAAACTACAAACTCGCATACCCAAATGTATTCTTAAATTCTCCACTTGGATTCCAGTTGCAGCAGGGGGTAGGGAGGTGACACCGAACCCATTGCTGTTGAGTCCATTCCAACTCATAGCAACCCTATAGGACAGAGTAGAACTACCACATAGGGTTTCCAAGGCTATAATCTTTGGACACATTATCAGGAACGACCAGTCCTTGGGGAAGGACATCATGCTTGATAAAGTAGAGGATCAGTGTAAAAGAGGAAGGCCTCTGGTGAGATGGATTGACACAGTGGCTGCAAGAACAGGCTCAAACACAACAACAATGGTGAGGATGGCACAGGACTGGGCAGTGTTTCTTTTTGTTGTACATAGGGTCTCTGTGAGGTGGAATTGACTCCAAGGCACCCAACAGCAACAACAACTATCTTTACAGAAGCGGAGGACCACACCTTTCTCCTGTGGAGCGGCTGCTGGGTTTGAACCACCAAGCTTTTAGTTAGCAGCAGAGCACTTTAAACATTGCATAACCAGGGCTCCTTAGGACGCCAAGTAGATACCTCAACTTAACATGATGAAACCTAAACTCCTTTTCTTCCTCCCTCTCCAAACTTGCTCTGCCCATCCATTCTCATTTTGTCAATGGCAAATCCAATCTTTCCGGTTGCTCAGGTCAATAATCGGAGTCCTCATCGACTCCTCTCTTTCTCTCACACCCTAGTCCAATCTGTCAGGAAAGCACACTGACTGACTTTAAAACACAGGTAGTCCCCAATTTACGATGTGTTCGAGTTAGGAGGAATCGAACTTGCCACCGTCAGTTTGTTTTTGTGCATGTTATCGTTATTAACATGTACTAGATACGATGTTGCCGCATGTAATTTGCTGGTTTTATCGTTCTCAGATGTTTGCTCACAGATGTTCAATTTTATGATTTACCTTCCAAAACATTGCGGCACAGATTTAGTTTTCTAAACTAAACCAGGGGCTTCAGTTGCTTGAAAACATGGACCAAAACGCTGATCACTTTGCTAAAAGTTGATAGGTGGATTTGGGAAGCAGTAAGATGTTACAATAAAATATATGAAGAAAAAAAGAAAGGACCATATAGACAACCCTCACTAATTTTCTGCCTGAAAACGCTACCCCATTCCTGGGGATAATCCAGATGATCCAGAACCTTCCACAAGTGGAGTTATTACTGCAACTGACAAAATGCCAATGTCATCCAATTCTTCTTCATCTTTGGAGTAAATGTTTATGATTTGTGTATTTTTTATGCATGTAAGTATGTATTAAAATATATCTGTAAGTTTATATGTGATGTTTCTAACCTCCAATAATGTTTTTAACCCCCTAAAACAAAGATCAAATTTATAAAGATACTGATAATAAAAGACAATAATAATGAAAACTAAAAAAAAATGAGTTATTCGACTTACACTGGAGTCGTAAGAATGAAACCCCTTTGTAAACCGGGGACAACCTGTACAGTAAAACCTGGGAGACCCAAAATTCAATGAGACTGCTTTGGTTTTTCAGGTCTCTTAAGTTTTCTGCCTTTGACAGGGTACAGTCTTACCACTTTTCTATCACTCCTTTTAGTGGAAAATATTTGTTTTCCTTCTCTGACAGGTTTCTGCCTTACATGTGTTCTGAGTTTTGCAGGTTTTACTGTATATCCAGAATCATACTGCTTTTCCCCACCTCTTCTTCACTAATCCGGTCCTGGCCACATCATCTTATCTACATTACAGCAATAGCCTCCTAGCTTCTACCCTTGCCCACCTACAGTTTATTCTCAGCACAGCCGGCAGAGAAATTTTTTTTTAAATATTTTATTGTGGCTTGGCCGAAAGTTTACAGAGAAAATTAGTTTCCCATTCAATAATTTATACACATTTTGATTCGTGACATTAGTTGTAATTCCTTCAGTGTAACAGCACACTCCACCCCCTTCCTCCCAGGGTTCCCCATTTCCATTCACCCATCTTTCCTGCCTCTTCCAGTCCTCAGAACTTTGTTTTTGGGCAAATGCTAACCTTTTGGTCTCATCTGTTTGATTGTTCTGAGGGTCAGTTCCTCAAGGTGGTATTGTTCTCTTTACAGGCCTGTCTGTTGTTTGGCAGAGTCATCAATTTAAAGGTTAAGTCAGATCACGTTGCTCATTGTCTCAAAACTCCACAGTGGCTCCCTATTTCACTCAGAGTTAAAGCCAAATTTCTTTACAAGTGCCTGTAAAATCCTCTGTGATCTGGCCTTCTGTTACCTCTCATCTTCCCTCTCATTCTCTGTCTCTTTTGCTTCCTCTGCTCCAGCCACACTGCCCTCCTTCCTGCTGTCTGTCACCCTAGGCTCTTTGCTTTTGTTTTGCAGCACTCTTCCCCCAGGTATCTGTATGCTTAACCCCCTCCCATCCTTCCAGTCTCTGCTCAAATCTCACCTTCTCAATGAAGAGCCCTCTAACCAATTATTGTTGCCATCTGTGCCTCCTTACTTTGGGGTTCCTAACTTTATTTTTTTTCTGTTTTGATAGCATTTCTATTTATCTACTTTCTAACATACTATGCAATTTATTTATCTTTTTTTTTTTCTTACTGTCTGCCCTGCTAGAATATAAGCAGGATTCTTTGTTTTTTTCACAGTTAAATCTCAAGAGGACATTCATCACACCATACACAACAACCAATTCAAAATAGATCAAGGATCTAAATGTGAAAACTAAAATCATAAAATTCTCAGAAGAAAGTATAGGGACATGGCTGTGGGACCCAGTTTTTAACGATGGATTATCAGGTATGACAACAAAAGCACAAGCAGCAAAAGACAAAATAGATACATAGGACCTCATAAAAATTGTATACTTTTGTTCATCAAAGACTTTATCAAAAAAGTGAAAAGACAATTTATAGATTGGGAGAAAAATTTCAGGGACCATGTATTTGGTAAGGGTCTAATATCCAAAATGTTTAAAAAAAAAACTTTTATAACTTAACAACAAAAAGACAAATAACTCAATCAAAAAATGGGCAAAGAATTTGAAGAGACATGTCACCAGAAAGGATATTCAAATAGCCAACAAACAAATGAAAAGACATCAACGTGACTAGTCATTAAAAGGAGATGCAAATCAAAACCACAATGAGATACCACCACTCTCCCGTTAGAACGGCAATGATCAAAAAATGGAAAACAACAGGTGTTGGTGAGGTTGCGGAGAAACTGTAGCCCTCCTCCACTGCTGATGGAAAAGTAAAATGGTACAGCCACTGTGGAACAGTTTGGCAGTTCCTCAAAAAGTTGAACGTAGAACTGCCATATGACCCAGCAACCCCAGTTCGTGGTATATACCCAGAAGAAGTGAAGGCAGGAATGCAGACAGAAGCCTATACACCAATGTTCGTTGCAGCACTTTCCACAATAGCCAAAACGTGGAAACAACCCAAATGTCCATCAACAGATGAATGGATAAACAAAATGTGGTATATACACACAATGGACTACTTACTCAGCAATAAAGAGAAATGAAGTCCTGATGCACACCGCAACATGCATGAACCTGGAAAACGTCATGCTGAGCGAAATAAGACAGGCACAAAAGAACAAATGCTCTATGGTATCACTTGTATGAAATAAGCAAATTTTTTTTTTTTTTTTTAAAGATTATTAGTGTTTACCAGGGATGAGGGCGAGGTGGTAAGTGGGAGTTTTTGCTTAGGTGGTATTGAGTTTATGTTAATGGCGGTGGAATCATTTGGGAAAGGATAGTAATAATGGTTGCACAACATGAAGGATGTGATCAATGTCACTAAATTATACAGGTAGAAATTGTTGAATTGGCAAACACTTTGTTGTGTGTATTTTCACCATAATTAAAAGAAAACTCTCAAGAGGTTAGAACAGTTTGACATATAATATGTGCTTAACAAATGAAAAGACTCCCAACTACGTATGGTGTTGTATTAGTTTCTTATTGCTGCTATAACAGAAACGCCACAAGTGGGTGTCTTTAACGAACATAAATTTATTTCTTCATAATTTAGGAAGCTCGAAGTCGGAATTCAGGGCACTGGCTTTAGGGGAAGGCTTTCTTCTCTGATGGCTCTGGGGAAAGTTCCTTGTCTCTTTTCAGCATCTGTTCTTTGGTACTCTTTATGTGACATCTATCTTCCCCCATCTATGCTTCTTTTTCTCTGTGTCTAATCTGCACTTTTTATATCTCAGAAGTGATTGGCATAAAACATATCCTAACTGATATGGTCTCATTAGCATAACAAAGCAAACTCCATTCCAAATGGCTTACTTACAAGTACAGGTAGTCCCTGACTTACAGTGTGTTTGAGTTACGACAAACCGGACTTACACCTCATTGTTAGTAATATGTACTACGTACAATGTTGCTACAGGTAATTTGCTGATGTTATCATTCTCAGATGTCACTCGTAGTTGTTCAAAGATTGGATTTACAAAGATACTGGCAATAAAAGGCAATATAATGAAAACTAAAAAAAAAAAAAGAGATATTCGACTTACGGCAGAACCGACTTAGGACGGAGTCATAGACATGGAACCCAATCATAAATTGGGGACTACCTGAATGTTGTTGTTGTGTGCTGTTGAGTCAATTTCGATTCATAGTGATCCTATAAGGATAGAGCAGAACTATCTCATAGGGTCTCCTAGGCTGTAATCTTTACAGGAGACCTGGTCAGCAGTTGGAACCCACCAGCCTCTCTGCAGGAGAAAGATATGGCAGTCTGCTTCCATAAAGCAGTCCATCCAGAGGTACCTCAGAAGACTGGCCCGGTAGTCTGCTTCCGTAAACTATCAGCCATCGAAAATCCTATGGAACAAAATTCTCTGACACGTGTGGGGTCACTATGAGTCAGGGTCAACTCGACAGTAACTGGTACTGCTATTGGTTAGGTGGCCTGTGGGTTTCTTTGTGTAGGCCTCTTCTCTCACAGGGCTTCTCAAAAGTAGCACTTATTGATATTTTGGACTAGATAATTCTTTGCTGTGGGAGTTTTCCTGTGCCTTGTAGAATGTTTCCCAGCATCTCAAGCTGGGTAACTAGATGCCAGTAGCAACTACCACCCTTGTCTTTGCCAGTTGTAAAAACCAGAAATGTTTCCAGGCATTGTGAAAGTTCTCTGGGAATAACATCTCACCAAGCTAAGAATCACTGGGCTAGATTGTAAACTTTTTAATTTCAGGGACTGCGACTTATTCTTTTTTGTTTTCTTCAGAGCGTCCAGCATTGGTGCCTGGCATAGGGCAAAAACTCAACAAATAGCTCTTAGAATAAGACCTCACTCATCTCTACACCATCACATTACACACGGGCTGTACTTTTCAGTAACTCGTTCTTTTGTGTGGTGTTTCATAACTTGATGCTGGCCACACAGAAAGTTAGGTTGACCATGACCTTTTAACTAGGTGGAATAGCAAAATTCAAGAATACTGAGCTTCCGGGGCTTTAGCTAAGACTTGTGGTAGGTCATAAGTCTAATCTTTTCTTCAGGTGTTAAAAAGAAATAATCATAAAATAAAAGCTTATCTGAAGTGAAGAGTCAAACCATGAGATGCTAAATGAAATGGTTAAAAATTCCTGGTGTTCAAAAGTTTTTTTCTTCTTTTCTGTATTAGGACAGTGTATGGGGGTGAGAGTCCCTGGGTGGCACAAACAGTTAAGTGCTTCACTACTAACTGAAAGGTTGGTGGTTCCAATACCCAGAGGCATCATGGGAGAAAGATCTTCTTCCAAAAAGGTCACAGACTTGAAAGCCCTGTGGCGTGCACACACTGAGTCACCGTCAGTCAGAATCAACTCGATGGTAACTGGTTTGGTTATGGGACTGAGCAGGCTTTAGAGGCTGCCAGACCTGGAGTCAAATCACTGCTCCATTACTTTGTAGCAATAACATGATTCTGAGCAATTACTCCAGCACGTTATCTGGAAACGTAGGCAGTAAAGCCTGTCTGCCAGGAAAGGCAGCTCCCCATCTCTACCAACAAAGCACTTACCATACGCCAGGCAATGTAATAAGATCTTTATATGTGTTAACATTGAGGTAGGTCCTATTCTTATCCCCATTTTACAGAAAAAGAAACTGAGTAATAGAGAAGTTCAGTAATTTGTCCAAAGTCCCATAACTAAAAAGCAGCCGAGCCAGAATTCAAACCTACAGAATTTGGCTTAGAGCCCATGAGCATAACAATGAAACCATTCTTGTGGATTAGAAAATTAAGTAAGAAAGCTGAGGCAAAGCACCTGGAACCCAGTGGTTACTGACCTTTCCCCTCACTGAGTTTCCCGTCACTCATTTAGTGAGTATTGGGTACATCTAAGGTAAACAGATGGAAGCAGGTATGGCTCTTCCTCTGAAGATAAAATAGGGGACGAAGGCAAAGTAATGCAAAGCTGATCTTGAGCCCCCAACTCCTCTGCCCTGAGCCCAGTGTCTATTCTGGCCTCAAAGGAAGACATTCCCACTAGAGTCCATTCTGTGCCAGAGTAGAACTGTGCTCCACAGGGTTTTCAACAGCTGATTTTTCAGCAGTAGATTGCCAGGCCTTTCTTCTGAGGTACCACTGGGTGGACTCCAACCTCTCCATTTGCAGCTGAGCAGTTACCTTTTGCACCACCCGGGGACACAGTCGCTAGCAAATAGTTGGTGCCCAGTAAATGATTGCTGAGTAAATAAAAGAAAAACCATGAAAGCCAAACAGCTCCCTGGAGTTCTCCTGTTTGGCATGGCTTTCTAAGACACTACGCTTCGTTATCTGTAAATTAAACTATTGGAACAAAATTTATTCCAAAACAGATATCAAGGATTATTAGATTCCGAGTCGTTTTCAATTTACAGCATCACAGGTCTCCTGGGTAAGTGGGAAGCTCACTTCCGCGCATAAACTGTGATTAGAAAAGTAATTCTTTGAATCCTTTGGCTGATTAACAGGCAGAAAAAACAAATTTGCTTCTTTGAAAAATTCCCAATTTAGGCAGATACTCAGGCATACCAAGAGCCTTTGCCAGAGAGACTAAAATACCCCCGAGATGGACA
This sequence comes from Elephas maximus indicus, assembly GCF_024166365.1. Taxonomy (NCBI): domain Eukaryota; kingdom Metazoa; phylum Chordata; class Mammalia; order Proboscidea; family Elephantidae; genus Elephas; species Elephas maximus. The sequence goes on along the minus strand of NC_064823.1, from coordinate 111,109,855 downwards.
ATGACTATTTGCCTGCGGAAGGAAACGTGGTGATCTTCAAGATAAGAAGAGGCTTATTACCTGAAGAAACCGGAGTTTCCTCTCCTGGGCTTAAACCTATGCTGCTGGGCTCACCTGCTTCTTATCTCCAGGCAAATATCTTTAATTATATGCCATGTGCCTGCAAATCACGAAAAGGGCATTGCATCCAGACGTAATCTTTGTGACCTTTAGGAACTGGCGCGTTGAACCCCTAATTTTATTTGACATTTGTGTTCTTTCCTGGGAAGGCTCTGTCCCTTTCTCTCTACCAGGCAAGGTCCGTATTAGCATTCCTCCCACCTGCAGAGGCTTGTGGGTGCTACAGTAGGGCTCTGTTTGGAAATGTGTTCCCAACAGGGGGCACCGGAAGGGAACAAACGTGAGGAGAATCAAGAGCCATTTGTCAGAACAGTTCCTAAAGTCACCTTTCAGGATAGCAAATAAAAGCAGATGAGAAGCTGTGGAGCCACAGCCCTCCGGGGAGCAAAGGCGGTGTCACGCCCTCCTTTTCTAGTGTTTTGAGGTTTGCATCGGCGTAACCTCTTGTTCGTCCTCTGGCTTTCCGATGTCAGAGTTTCGTTCTGACAGTGCCTTAAGTGAAATTTATTCCTACTGAACTGGGCCATAATAACTGGCAGCCGGTTGGTGATTTTTATTTCAAAACATGAATAACTAGTTCCGTTTCCAGAGCTGCCTTGAGAGCAAAAGCAGGCTTGTCTCCCAGTCGGACGCTGCAGGTCATGTTTTTACAAGAAGCAATGTCTGGAGCAGTCGGCATTGCATTTGCAGCTGAAGGGCTGTGATGAGTGGGGAAAAGCCTTGAAAACAAAGCTGTGGCTCTGGAAAAGTGGCTCCGAGCTGATCCTATTGTTAGCTATAAGATATAACTTATTTTTTCCCCCAGAAACTTACAGAAAGGCCAATTTTCCTCATTAAAAAAAAAGTAAAACAAAAAACCAAACCGTTGCTATCCAATCGATTCTGACTCACGAAGACCCCATGTGTCACAGGGTAGAACTGCACCATAGGGTTTTCTTGGCTGTAATCTTCAGGGGAGGAGACCTGGTGGCGCAGTGGTTAAAGGGCTCAGGTGCTAACTGAAAGGCTGAACACACCAGCGGCTCTGCAGTAGGAAGATGTGGCAGCCTGCTTCTGTAAACATTACAGCCTTGGAAACTGTATGGGGCAGTTCTACTCTGTCCTATAGCGTTGCTGAGTTGGAATTCACTTGACAGCAGTGGGTGTTTTGTTGTTGTTGTTGAATCTTTAGGGGAGCATATCACCAGGCCTTTCCTCCGCAGTGCCTTTGGTTGGGTTCACACCAGTAACCTTTTAGGTTAGTACTCTGTCGTAAATTCCCACCACTAGATCCATTTCTTAAAGGGCTTTTGAAGACAGGCACATTTTAATTGAGTTAACCCCGTATTACCTCGAAAAAGCAACACACTAGCTAGCTTTTCTTCAGCATGGATTTCTCCCGCCAACTGGGCATTAGAAAAGGCTTTGCAAACACTAAACCAAGAGCTGAAACCAATGGAGGAGAAAAAGAGAAGGAAAGAAAAGTTTGAGTTTTTGTAAAAATGACTATTCGTTTTAGAAAGCTATCCTTTATTCTGAGTTTATGCCCTTCACATACTGGGGTGTTAAACGGATCATTTTTATGTGTGTGTCTTTCTCCTTCTGATATTAATATATCCATTCTTATAAGAAATGGTAACTAGATGTTAGACTTTTTAAATGCAGCGGACAAAATGAGTTAGCAACCCTGTGTGAGGCCCCCAAACTAACTTTTGACATTATACTTCTGTAGAATAGTAAACTGATAAATTTGGGAGGAAGATTACTAAGAATGGTGCTTCACTTGACTGGGACCTGAAGGGCACCATGTGTGGAAAATGGGCGAGAAGACTCTAGAAACCTGGGAAGTTGGATAGGGCACTGGACACCAGGGGAGGCAGTGTTCCTGGGAGACAGAGGGTCCTGAAAGCAAAGGCAGAAGTCCTCTCTAAGCACGGCTCATCTGTTTCACAGCTTCAGCCAGAACAAAGCCCTGGGCATAACACATATTCCCAGTACCCTGAAGCCCTCGTTTGCTCTACGCGGGCATTTTTTTTTTAAATCTCATCCCATTAATGAGCTGGTGCAACCTGGACTTTGCATTCATCTTGCACACAACTACTCCCCTCCCCCCGCCCGAGCTCACAGCTGTGTTTCCTAGAACACTGTTCTCTGTGATCTCAAAGTTCATCACAAGCTCACAGGCATCACGCCCAAGACATGTGGCCACGGACACCCAGCTTGTGATTCAAAGAAATGCTCGGCTGCAAGATCTGCTGGTACCACTGACACTGTGCTGGAAGGGGGAGTGAGATTCCTTCGGAGTCCACCCAATGGACAGTCTCCTATGTAACCCCTTAGGCATTTTAATCCTTGTCTCCACCCTTACAATTATTTATTTTACATATAGCCAAATCCTTCCCCTTATACTGTACAACCTTCAGTGTAGTTCTGACTTCAGGGAAATGAAGAGCATATGTTTACACAGCTTTTAATATTTCAAGGCTAATATTAAGCCACTGCTCAGCTTTGTCCTGTCATTGGGGAGGGTAAGGGACAAGTTACTACTTTTTAGGTTTTTCTCCTTTCCTCTGCTTGTTTTTATCTGAGTGGAGCAAAACCATAAGTTATTTCCAGGTCAGCACAACTTGGAATAGTCTTTTTCATTTTTTAAAATAATTCTACCAACAAGTGTTAGGTGATCTGGTTTAGACAGATGACATTTAAAAACTACCATCAATTTTTCCAAATTCCACCTGAAAACTAGAAATGCAAAACTTAACTTTGTTAGCTGTCCTTTGATTGCTTTGGTCTGACGTGACTGAGCTTTATTGAAGCTTGGGTCCATAGTCATTCAGAATTAAAATCAGAAGACAGTATTCCCCTTCCCTATTTTTTTATTATTTGCACAATAAGGCACTTACTGCTGAATCTTATAGCAAATTTAAATGTGCATTTCCAAAAATTGCACATTGGACTGAACAGTCTTCTAAATTACTTCAAAAATTAAGTTCATGCAGCACCTGTGATTTTTAACTATGGTTTCTTATGACATCTGATTAAGATGTGTGCAAAAGGGAGTCCCCAATTTAACAAAACCCACCAAAACGACTGTATTAGTTATCTAGTGTTGCTATAACAGAAATACCAAAAGTGTATGGCTTTAACAAACAGAAATTTATTTTCTCACAGTTTAGGAGGCTAGCAGTCCGAATTCAGGGTGCCAGACCTAAGGGAAGACTTTCTCCGTTGGCTCTGGAGGAAGGTCATTGTCTCTTTAGCTTCCACTTCCTGGTTCCTTAAAGATCTCCATGTGGCTTGGCATCTATTCTCTCCCATCTCTGCTTCCTCGCTTGCTTGTTTAATCTCTTTTATATCTCAAAAGAGATTGACTCAAGATACACCCTACAATAATCCTGTTTCATTAACGTAACAAACACAGCCCATTCCCAAATGGGGTTATAACCACAGGCATAAAGGTTAGGATTTACAACAGATATTTCTGGGGGACACAATTCAATCCATAGCATTCCACACTTTGGCCCCCCAAAATTCATGTCCTTGGCACATGCAAAATATATTTACTCTGTCACATCATCCCAAAAGTATTATACCAACTCCAAGTCCAAAATCTCATCTTCTGAATCATCTAAATCAAATATGGGTGAGATTTTAGGTGTATTCCATCCTGGGGCAAAACTCCTCTTCATATGTGAACCTGTGAAATCTATACTACAAATTATCTGTTTCGAAAGCACAATGGTAGAACAGACACAGGGTAAACATTTCCATTATAAATGGGAAAAATTGAGGGAAAAAAGGGATAATGGACATCCAGCTGGTCCAAAAACCAGCAGAACAATTTACATTAACTCTCAAGGCTTGAAAATAATCCTCTGTTCTTTGGAATCATCTGGGCAATGGCCCTGCCCTCCAGACTCTGAGTGTTGGCCATGCCCTCTGGATTCTGGGCTGAGGCCTCTCGACCTTGGGCTTCAGCTCTGCCTTCCAGGTCCCCTGGAACAGCAACTCTTCTCCTCAGCTTTGGGTGGCACAATTCTCCTAGTCCATCTGAGTGGCAACCCCACCCCCTCAGCCCTGGTAGGCCCTATTCTTCTGCCCCTTGGGCATGGCAGCCCCGCCCTCTCAGCTTTGGGCAGTAGCCCCATCTCCCTGGCACACCTTAATGGAAGCCCCACATTCTGGAACCTAGTTAGTGAAGATCTGATTTTTTTAAATCTAGGAGACTGTGGCCCCTCCCTTGAGATCCAGGAGACCATGGCCCCACCCTTTGAAATCAACAAGGCCCGGCTTCCCGTGCTCCTTCCAACAATTCTGCTAATCTCCAAGCTGTTCCAGGGATGGTCCTTTTCTTTTCTTTTCTTAGAGGACAAAAGATGTAGCTCCTTTGGCCTGTTTTCTGCCTGTAGAATTCCAAGAGGCAGACAGCGTACTTTCCTTTCTTTCTTTCCGTGTCACCTTCAGTCTAAGCTGATGGGTTTTCTGCTGTGGTAGCGGATTAGATCCATCAGTCACAGGCTTAATCTTTTTAACAAAAGATTGTGCAACCACACCCTTGGTGAAAATACTAGGACACACACCCTTAGTTTGTACAACAGAATTTTTCAAATCTTAAAGTTCTTTTTTTATTTTGCCCAGCTCATTTTTAATTCCATCTCTTTCCTCTTGCATTTTACTATAAGCAGCAAGGAGAAATCCTACAGCCCCTTTAAGATCTTGCTTAGAAATCACCTCAGCCAAATATCCAAGTTCATCACTTACAAGTTCTACCTTCCACCAAACATTTGATTGTAATTCAGACAAATACTTTGCCACTGCATGAAAAACATTGCCTTTCCTCCACTGTCCCATCACATGCTCATCATTTCCTTTTAAAGCCTTACCAGAAGCACATTTAACATCCACATTTCTAGCAACTTTCTACTGCTGGCACCATATGTATTCTCTAAGACTATAGAGACTTTCTCTATGGCTCTCCTTATTTCCCTCTGAGCCCTCACCAGAATTGCCTTTGACGTCCATAACTCTACCAACAGTCTCTTCAAGGCAATTTAAGCTTTACTATTAAACCAAAAAACCAAACCCACTGCTGTCGAATCGATTCGATTCATAGTGACCCTACAGGACAGAGGAGAACTGCCCCATAGGGTTTCCAGGGCTGTAAATCTTTATGGAAGCAGAACACTGCGTCTCTCTCCTACAGAAAGGCTGGTGGGTTCAAACTGCTGACCTTAGGCATCTTAAAACTCTTCCAGCCTCCACCTATTACCCAATTCCAAAACCACTTCCCCATTGTGGGCATTTATTAGAGCAGCACCCCCACTTCTCAGTCCCAAATCCTGTCTTAGTTATCTAGTGCTGGTATAACAGAAGTACCACAACTGGATGGCATTAACAAACAGAAATTTATTTTCTCACAGTTTAGGAGGCTAGAAGTCCAAAATCAGGGCGCCAACCTTAGGGGAAGGCTTTCTCTATCTCTGTCGGCTCTGGAGGAGGGTTCTTGTCTCTTCACTTGTTTCCTGCTTCCTTGGAGATTTCTATGTAGCTTGGCGTCAATCTTCCCCCATCTCTGCTCTGTCTGCTTATTTAACCTCTTTTAAATCTTGGGAAACCCTGGTGGCGCAGTGATTAAGTGCTGCAGCTGCTAACCAAAATGTTGGCAGTTCAAATCCACCAGGAACTCCTTGGAAACTCTATGAGGGCAGTTCTCTGTCCTATAGGGTTGGTATGAGTTGGAATTGACTTGATGGCAATGGGTTTGGTTTGGTTTCTGGCTTTTATATCTCAAAAGAGATAGACTCAAGCTACACCCTACACTAATCCTGCCTCATTAATTTAGCAAAGACAGTTCATTCCCAAATCAGATTATAACCACAGCATAGAGGTTAGGGTTTATGACACATATTTCTAGGGGACACAATTCAATCCATAACAGTGACTCACTGAGTCAATAGCAAATCCAGAATAAGAATTTGGTCTCCTGGCCTTCAGCCCTGAGTTCTTTACACTAAATATCATTTGAAAACAAACACTTTTCAAACTGACTGCACTTCTACACACACATACAGATTTATGGACCCTGTTATGTTTTGTGTTCTCAGTGTTGAACATTTACTAAAAAGGAGTTGTACTACCACAAATACTTTCTAAAATAACAAGCAAACAAAATTCTATCAAAACATCTGGAGAAATGATCTCCAAACTTTTACCAGTCCCACACCTTAGAAAAAACTTTCTCTGGTCCGGTGTTCAACAACAACTAACACGCCAGCTGAAAATAAATGACAAAGCCCATCTTACTTACAGGTGGAAAGAATCATGGCTGCACTCTGCAGACAGCATTCGGGTCTTCAGCAGAGCTCAAGTCACAAAAACACACACATCTTTGAACTGAAATCATAGCTCGCCCAAGACGTTTCTCACGGGCAAAGTTAACCCCACCTATTTTCCTGTTTTAAAAACCTCAAGAGCACTGGGTGAATGACAACCTAATGGCCTATATAAGAAAGCTCAAGAATCTGTATCCACACCTCTGAGGAGGTTGCTAGATAGTTCCTCTTCCCAAATGACCCCCGAGTGACTCCAAGAAATGTTTGTCAGAAATCGCAAAATTTTAAGGTGAAAAGGACCTTCAAATTCAGCAAATCAAACAGCCCTCTTTCAACAGAGGAGGAAATGGGGGCATAGATAGGTTAAGGGATTTGCCGCAGGCCACACAGTTAGCGGTGGAGGCAGAATTAGATTCCAGGTTTTGTAGTACTAAATCTAGAATATCTTGCCCTCTTGCTACTACTCACACTTCTGGGACCTTATTATGGAAAATTATTATGATCGGAGGAAAAGTCAGTCTAATAATACATCTAAAAGGCTATTGAGGCATGGCAAAAAATACAAAAACATTAACAATACAAAACACACTTGGAGGTTTCACATCATCCCATTGGAAAATACAACCCAAAAGGAGCAGCTTTAATGAAGACACTGAATATTGACATTGGCCTTTCTATTTACTGCCTTATAAACTAAGACCTATTTAGCATTCTGGGTGGATCCTTCTATTTTTGCCTCACCTTTTGCCTTAGCTATGCTTTCACATAGGTGTCTGGGTGGCACAAGTGGTTTGTGATTGCATACTAACCTAAAAGGTGGCAGTTCAAAGCTATGCAGCAATGCCACAGAAGAAAGTTCTGGCGATCCGCTTCTGTAAAGATGACAGCCAAGGAAACCCTATAGAGCAAGTCTACTCTGTAACACATGGGGTCTACATATTGGAAAAAAAAAATTTAAGTTTTAGTGAAATATTTAAAGATTTTTGAAGAAAGTATTTACAAATGTTGCTAGGTAATATCTAAGAACAGCAAAAGTATAGTGACTGTTAGGGTAAGGACTATCGCTTCTCTTTCACTATCTTGAACACCACCCAGCAAGCACTTACCACATCTCCTTAAGGTGAAAAGGAAAAAATATGATGGGGAGTAGGAATACTACTACTACTACTAATAATAAGAAAGTAGAAAAGTATGACAAAAATTTCCAGGTATAGCTTGCATATGACAAGCTTCTTGAAAGAGCTATAATTCACTTAAAAGGTGTGTATGTTTTTGTGATGGGGTAGTTAAACAGGAAGATGAGGAGGAACGTGGCAATGAGATTATGGCAAGACTTAGGGTAAATATGTTATTTTCTTTCCACTATAAAGGGCACAAAGGAACAAGGAGCACAGCCTTCAGCAGATGGCCTGCCTGGTGCCCAGGCTCCAGACTGGCCATGATGGAAAGAGGCAGTCCTTCCAGCCACAGCGAAGGCACTGCTCAGAGCAGCCAGCTCCAGCTTTCGTACACACACAATGCTCCACAGCACAGGAGAGACCCCAGCAGTACCCAGAGGGGCCAGAAATTCTAAAGGAAGGCCCTATATTTTCTTTGGCTTCCTACTTCATAATACTAAAAATAGTGTGTTGGATAATAAATGGTCTCTGCTTTTGATGATGGGCTATGTGTCTCCGGGGCTTATGAGAAAAAACAAAGGCTCTAACTCAGCTGGCGTCTTAGTCAGAAATTGTAAAGGTCAGAAACCCACTCAAGCAAACTCGGTAGTGGGGTCTATTGCAAGGCTATCATAGACAAGCTTGTGGATTCAGGACCCAAAGTCCAGCCAGGTCTCCTGAAAAGCACCTGGGGGGGGCGGGGAGCTGCTCAGTACATTGCTCTATTTTGCTTGGTAGCTGCCTAGACTGTTCTCTGCTTCTCTTGAGCATCTACTCCATTTTCCTCTTTGTCCATCGGCCTCTTTGTCCATCGGTCAATTTTCTGCTTCATTCCAATTAGCTGTGGACAATACGAGCAGAATCATTTAGTCCAAACATGTACACTGTTGGGGGCTTAAACTAAACCAGTTCCAGTTGCTGTCAGGTTGATTCGGACTCATGATGACCTTGTCGGTGTCAGAACAGAACAGCACTCCAGAACAGAAACGCAGAGTAGAATAAGAGTTTTCTGTGGCCGATTTCTTAAAAGTAGATCACCCCAGGCCTTTCCTCTGATGAGCCTGTGGACTCAAATCTCCAACATTTCAGTTACCAGCTGAACGCATTAACCCTTTGCACTACCCAGGAACAAAACTGGCTGCCATCGAGTCGATTTCAATTCACAGTGACACCACGTGTATCAGAGTAGAACTGTGCTCCATAGGGTTTTCAATGGCTGATTTTCCAGAAGTAGATCACTAGACCTTTCTTCCAGGGTGCCTCTGGCTGCACTTGAACCTCCAACTTTTTGGTTAGCAGCCAAGTGCGTTGACCACTTGTACCACCGAGGGACTCCCTTAAGGTGGACAGGCATCCCCAAACAGACCCACCAGAGTGAGGCAGGGGTATTCATGACGGAAGGGGTCGGTCCAGGCTTCTTTCTCTTCAGTAGGGAATAGCTGATTCCCAGAGGAAAAGGATTGACAGTGGTAAGGCATAGTCCTAAGAATATATTACAGTTGATATGTTACAGAGTTGAAAGTTTCAATTAAAAGACAACTCACGTTTCTTATAAATATATAACTTTATATATTATACATATTTACAATATATACAGCGTGCACATATTTTTCAATGTAATACTAAGAGCAGTTAGTTTTGTTCAAAATAAAACTTCAGTACTGATCTGAGGTGGACTCCTGATTCACTCAGAACCCACATTCTAGACAATGCCCTGGGCCCAGATTTCTGCAGAAGTCAAAGGGAGGAGAGGGGCTGCTGAAACACGGCTCTAATACCCTTCCCCTTCCCAAATACCCTGGCCTCCCACTGGCACCAGCTAACATGGCCCCATGTACAGCCCCACACTGGGGCGAGCCCCAGAGCCTGGACATAGTGCCCGGCACATAATGGACACTCGAGTGCCTGTGGAATGAATAAAAGTGAACGCTTTTAATCACCACCTCTCAGGCAGCATTTTCATAATCTGGAAGACTCGGCCACAGTCTTAGAGGTAAAGTTAGTCTGGAAGCAAATGCTTTAGGTGTTTCCATTTTATAAGTAAAACAATCTGCACGTTCAGGTGCTGAATAAATTAAAAACCACAAAGTGCCATTTCTTCCACGTGCTTTTGAATCTGGGAGCCACCGGTCACAACACCACTTTATCTTCCAAAAGATTCTTCACACTCGACTAGCTCGTCTATCGTGCGCAGCAAATCTTCAAAGGAAGGCCTTCCCTCTGGTTTCTACAATTAAAAATCAAAGAGAAGCTATGGGTTCCACAGTCTATTCCAAAATTTTCTGATTGTTCAAACTCACATAATATGCTACAGTGAAGCATTCATTGCTTTGGGACTGGGTGATGCCAAAATGTTGGCAGTTCAAATCCACTCAGAGATGCCTAGAAAGAAAGGCCTGGCAATCGGTTTCTGAAAGGTCATAGCCTTGAAAACCCTAGAGACTGACATCTTAAAACCAAATAATAGTTTAGCTTAACTAGTAAAAAATGTCTTCCTTGAGCTCTTTTAAGATCTATCTACATGGAATAAAACTGACAACAGCAACTTGAAAGATTAGATGGGAATCTCAGGAGGCAGTGAGTTTATGTTAATGGGGGAAAAACAACTCAGAAAAGGAGGGTGAGGATGGTTGCACAACTCAAAGAATATAATCAATGTCACTGAATTATACATGTAAAAACTGTTGAGTTGGTGTATGTTTTGATGTGTATATTCTTAACAACAACAAAATAAATAAAATGAGAAAAAAAAAAAACAAAAAAACCTTTGTAAGGCGAAGCCCTGGTGGTACAGTGGTTAAATGCATTGCTGCTACTCAAAAGTTTGGCAGTTTGAATCCACCAGCTACTCCTTGGAAACACTATGGGACAGTTCTACTCTGTCCTACAGGGTTGCTATGAAAATAAAAGCTATGAGTCAGAATCAACTCGATGGCAACAGATTTGGTATGGAGGGCAGTTCTACTCTGCAACACATGTGGTTGCCATGAGTTGGAAGTGGCTCGACTGCTTTGATTTGGGTTTGGTAAGAAGCTTTATTCAGTTTTTGAGTAAGGATGTGAGAGCAGGGTTTTAGGAAGAGTAGTCCAGCAGTAGAACATGCAGGATGGATCTGGGCAGAGACAGACCCATTTAGGGACACTTGCATGTCCCAATCCCAAAGCAATGAGTGCTTCACTGTGGCATGCTGTGTGAGTTTAAACGATGAGAAAATTTTGGAATGAATAAAGCTCCTTATTGCCAAATCAAACCCTGATCATTTGCAGTGCCCTTTCCCCACTCCCTACTTGCCCAATTTCTTTTCCCCCAAAATTCTTACATGGGCCCTCTGCTTTCCATCAGACCAAGCTTCACTCTCGTGTACACATGCCATGTTTATCCCTGCCTCCTCATCTTTGCTGATACTGATCTCTTTCCCCCAACATCACTTCCTGCCCAGGACTGCCCACCCCAATGTTCCTGTGAGGCATTATAGCAAGTCACTGGGAGTACGGCCTTTGGAGTCAGACAGGCTCCTGCTGATCTATGGCTAAGTGGCCGTGCATAAGCATCAACTTCATGAACCTGGGTCTTCTCATCTACAGGGTGGTAATAGCAAAACAGCCTACACCTCGAAGGGTTATTTTGAGAATTAAATCAGATAATATATGTAAAGCATTCGGTACAATTGAGCTCATATTTTCATCTTTCAAAAGTCATTTTGGTCTCTAATATCTTCTACACCAAAAAACCAAACCCATTGTTGTTGAATTGATCCGACTCATAGTGACCCTACAGGGCAGAGTAGAACTGCCCCATAGGGTTTCCAAGGAGTGGCTGCTGGATTCGAATTGTTGATCTTTTGGTTAGCAGCTGTAACTGTTAACCACTGTGCCACCAGGGCTCTGACTCTGAGGTGACATTTCATCACGTGAGGAAAGAAAACTTCCAAAGACTGTAAGAAAAGAGACCTAGGGAAGTTGCAGTCTAGAGAAAGAAATCTTCTCAGGTGGAAGAATGATACGTCAACCCTATAAGAGATCCAGTCAAAGAAGAACTACTAATTCTCCAGGCTTATTCCCCCTGTCCCTAAAATCAGGCAATGGTGGCCAAGATGTCCACTTGGGAGAGGGGCAACAACCTGTATTTACTGAATTAATTACTAGCATTTTCCACTTCTTCACATTCTCCTTCCTGTTATTCAGAACAGAGTTGATAGGATTGGCTTCCTACCTAGAGTTTGAAACCACTACGGAAGAAGCACCCACTCAGTAAAAACTGTATATTATCCACCTCTCAAGCCCAGATCCCCAAATGTTTTAGATTCAAAATGAATGCACACAAAAAATGTTTATACCTCCTGCCAACACCTCAACATCACCTCGTATACGTATATGGATGCCAACTTCGGCCGGCAGAGTCGGTGGCCGCGAGTAACCATGGTTACCACCTCATAGTTGGTGTTTTTTTCAAAGGGCATTCTGCCTTCAGTGAATACTTCCCACATTAAAACACCTGAAAAAAGGATAAGGGTTAGCCAATGCAATATCCACTTCTTCAGAGCAGTCTTGAGGAAACATGGACAATGGGACATACCAAATGACCAAACATCGGACTTGCTGCTGAAGCGGCTGTAATTAAACACTTCGGGTGGACACCACTTCACAGGAAATTTAGCACCAGAAGAGCTTGTGTACTGATCATCCAGAACGTACCTAGAGTGGGACACACCGTGGGGTTATACCTCTGAGGCACTATTCGCATTTCGTACATGTTCTTTAATTTTTTTTCTCCCTGACAATCAAAAACACAGTTGACTGACAAGTCCAACAAGCATCCGGTTGAAGCTAAATGTTTACCTCTGTGGCCACACCTGGTGATTTCCATCTTCCTCTCAGTTTTATTTACGTGCATGAGAAGGACACATCTTAAGGTTAGTATCTGCGCTTTCATTTTTCTCTCTTTTTTTTTTTTTAAAGCAATAGAGGCATAATACAATAAAAATTTTGTTCTTTGAAACAAAATTTCACCTAAAAGCTCAATACATAAAACATCTAAGGCAGAGCTGCTCTACAGGAAGTGGCGCAGAGGGTCTGGAGACACAATGCATTTAGCTCCCACAATTCCACAGAGCACAATTTGAAAACTATGGCATGTGAAAAAAGCATATTGCAAAGTAATGTACGTAAACGGTATACATTTATATACTATGGTATCATACCCCCCCCACACACACTCAAACACTCGAAACAACACTACATATTTTTTCTATGCGAACAAAGAACATAGGATACACATAAACCAGTACCAGTGGTTGCCCCTGGGCAGAATCTTTCATTAGGGGTGAGGGATCTAGGACTATAATATTTTTAGTATGTATTTACAAGAGGAATATATTTATGTATTATATGTTCATTTAAGGTTCATTTCTACTAGCTGCCCAAAAATATTCAAATAATTGCACAAGCTTCTTCTACTGTATAGACAAAGATTGTGACTCAGCAAAAAAAGAAGCTGCTGGCTGGCAGGCAGTGCCACCATAAGCCAGATCAAATTGTTCGTCAGTCAGGGGAGTCTGAATTTAGTATAGCAAAGGTGTTTTAGAGGGGTGGATGCAAAAGCACAGATTGCTCAAAGTCAAACATATGAAAGTTGAGGACTGCGTTGACTCAGGTATAGAATATCTTTACACAAAGCAAATAAAGAGCCAACCAGCTGCCATTGAGTTGACTCCAATTTATGGTAACCCCATGTGTGTCAGAGGAGAACTCTGCTCCACAGGATTTTCAATGGCCGATTTTTTGGAAGTAGTCGCCAGGCCTTTCTTCCAAGGTGCCTGTGGGTGGATCCGAACCTCCAAACTTTCCATTAGCAGTTGAGCATGTGAACTGTTTGCAGCACCCAGGGACTCCAAAAAAATAAAGTACACTGGGTAATTAATGTCCTGAGAGTCAGAAGTTCTAGAGCTTTCTCACCTCCTTTGGCCTGAGTTTCCTTAGTAGCTAAATTTGGCCCTATAAGGCTTGGCCTTGCCTGCCCTTACAACCCATCTCATACCCTGCTCCTCAGGCTGGCAATGGGCCAGCTACTCAGACCTTCTTTTGGTTTCTTGAGCAGGCCAAACTGTCCCAGACCTCAAGCTTTTGCACCTGGAATGTTTTATCCCCCGAGTTTCACCTAACTGGCTACTTCCTCCTTTTGGTCTCCATTCGCATATGTCCATCTCAAAGAGGCCATTCCTGCCCTAAACCCATCACTTGATGTCAACCTCCCCAAGTTATTGCTATTGCAGGGGTCTGCCAACTTTTTCTGCAAAGGGCGAGACAATAAATATTTTAGGCTTTGCGGGCCATACAGTCTCTGTCACAACTGCTCAGCTCTGCTCTTGTAGCATGAAAGCAGCCACAGACAACACATAAAGAGTGAGACTGTGTCCCAATAAAACTTTATTTATGGACATTGACATTTGAATCTCAAATAATTTTCATGTGCCATAAAGTGTTCTTCTTTTACAGAGAGTGTTGACATGTTGTGGGGTTATTCACCAATGTCATAAAACAATATGTGTACTAACTGTTTAATGAGAAACTAGTTTGTGCTGTAAACCTTCATCTAAAGTACAAAAAAAAAAAATTTAATTTTTTTCCCCAACCGTTTAAAAATGTAAAAACCATTCTTGGCTCACAGACAGTACAACAACAGGTGGTGGGCCAGATCTGGCCCATAGAACCCTGTTCTATCACATCATCCCACACCCCCACCCACCTTAGCATGTGTCACTATCTGGTTAAAAAAAGTATTCCCACGTCTTATGTTTCTCCCTCCTCCTGAATATAAACTGCATGTGGACAGGGACTCACATGTCTTGTTCTCTGCTATGATCCAGCCTAACACTGTGCCTGGCACATACAAGGCACCTAATTGTTTATGGATGGATAGATGGGCAGATATGTGGATGGAGGAATGGACAGAGGGAGACGGGAGGGAGGTAAACAAGGACAAATCAAATACTTTTTAAAGCCTTTTTCCCCCCAACACTCTATTAAAATTATAAAAATTAGGAGAATAAAAACATACAGATGTGGATACATTAAGAATTTTACCCCCAAACACACTTCTGTAAAAACAAGATTCCACACCAGGGAGAAAGTAGTGTATGTAACAGACTATAGTACCACCTAGTGGAAAGAATTATTAACATACAATGTGTACTCGGTTATTTTAAGGAATTTATTTATCTGAGAACCGTTAACAAGATTTCTTTTGTTTGGGTAAGCGTTTGAACAGCGTAGGTTATTCTCACACTTATTAATTCTACAAGATAATGTGAAAATCACCTAAAACTACAGAATGAAGCATTAGCAATAATGATTTCTCAACAGTTGATCAAGGAAAAAGCTACAGTTAACAGTAAAATGAATAAATTCAGCAAAGAACTTTAAAAATATTGGTAATATAACTTATTTTAATACTTTGTACCAAAAACACACTAAGAACCAGAAAAAGCAATTGGTTCCATCGACTAGACAGCACTGGAACTGGTTACACAAAAATTATGGCTACTACTAATGTTTTACTAACAGAGCAAAAGATGTAGTTTCAAAATGGCTCTTAAATAGGCAGTGAGAGGAAGAAACTGATACAAACTGCAAAGAAAAAGTCAGGCTTTGTGTACTTTCAAGGGCAAGGTCAGAGTCTCACATCAATTTTATCCAAAATATACAGACAATGTTCACACATACTCAGTCATACCTGGCCATTCCAAAATCAGATACTTTCACAATGCCTGCTTCATTTACTAGACAATTTCTGGCAGCCTGGAAGACAATGTTGTATATTAGTTACAAAGCTCCACAATAAAAATAGAAATATGTACTGGAGAAACCCTGAGACTATGGCCCCCAGACACCCTTTCAGCTCAGTAATGAGGTCACTCCTGAGGTTTGCCCTTCAGCCAAAGATTGAACAGGCCCATGGAACAAACAAGACTAAAGGGGCACACCAGCCCTGGGGCAGGGACTGGAAGGCAGGAGGGAACAGGAAAGCTGGTAATAAGGGAACCCAGGGTTGAGAAGGGAGAGTGTTGACATGTCGTAGGGTTGTTAATCAATGTCATACAACAATGTGTGTACTGTTTGATGAGAAACTAATTTGTTCTGTAAACCTTGATCTAAAGTACAATAAAAGAGGGAAAAAATAGAAATATGTAACATCTGTTCAGATTCAATTTAATGCGACTCCGTCAACATTTGCAGAGTGTGGAGATGTCATCCTTATAAACTGTTTTGCCCTCTATGGAACCGTTTCCGATGTTCTTTTGAAAGAATGGGTAGAAAGACACGTGAGAAAATCATATTTGTGATAAAGCATTATAAATAGTGGCATAGTAGTTAAGTGCTACGGCTGCTAACCAAAGGGTCGGCAGTTCGAATCTGCCAGGCGCTCCTGGGAAACTCTGTGTGGCGGTTCTACTCTGTACTGTAGGGTCGCTATGAGTCGGAATCGACTCGATGGCACTGGGTGGGTTTTTATAACCATCATACCTATAGATGACTTTTCTATAGAAGAGTCAATCTAATTTTTCCTCCCAGTCCTATTCTTATTAGTTTTCTTATTGATAATGATGAAGTCCTTAATACAGGTTCTTGCTAGGTGAAGTTAACAGCACACAAGGTAAATGGGTGATCAATCTTTTACCCAGTGGCTTTGCTTAGTGATTGGCCATCTCGATTCCAAACAATCCAAAGAACGTGTCATGGAAATATAGTTTAATGTGCCATTTATGATGTTTTCTGTATATTATAACATAATATACTAAATCAGTCAAATACAATTCTGGATTATTTGATTTACTTATTTCTTGCATATTTCTTAAAGTTGTAGGGCTCAAGAAAATAAAGAAAAAAATAGTTTGGTAAAAAGACAAGATATTCTCAGAAGAAGATGTGACAGTTTTAATACCATAACCCATGGGGTAAGATGTGTTTTTCTTCCTGACTGCTCAGAATTTTATTTTCTTTATGTGGCAATTCCACTTAAATGAAGTTCTTTCCTGCTGAATGTATTTTAAGAGCCTCTCCTAAAGTGAGAGTTAATGTCCATTCCCTGGATTGACTCCAACAATTGCTCCACAATGTCTTCACCTGATGGTCAACGGGATTCTTCACCAGTATTTTAAAAGACAGGAGTATCAGAGTCATTCCATTTAGAAACCGACTAAATGTCTCCCTTAAATTTGTAGACCCTGACATTGGGATTATATGTACGAATCCTTAAGTGAAAGATAAGTCCCCATGAAAAACATGACATCTTAAAAATATATGAATAGGACTGTTTCATATTTTCAGAATTTTTAAGACTCAAAATTAGCTCCGAAACATGTGGCCTAAAAAACAGATCCCTGTAGCAAAGCAAAAAAGTGGTCCTGGCGATGATTCCAAATTTCATCAGAAGCAGTCAATGAAGCTTGAAGTTTGGGCGAGAGATAGTTTCCCTCACATCAGCTAAAGACTCTTCCTCATATCCCTCACCTGTTTCCTACACAAATGACTCCTGAACTTCGGCCACCCCCCAGCCCCTAACCAGTTAATACTCAGAAGATGCTGCTGTAGTCACACACACGGGTCCAGAGTCATAATCATTCTGCGTGTTACTGGAAAGCGACACAACTCATCATCATCAAAGCCATTTTCCCTATGTCCACACATTTTGGGTTGAACTTCTTTCTACAGAAAATCTGGAAATGTACTTTGAGTGAACACAGTAGCCACAGGTGAGTTGGCAACACCTGCCACCACTTTGCAAGCCTTAGCAATCACGAAGTATCTTGACAAATTAACTGCTAGGAAATAGCGGGAAGGTGTGGAGCCCGTGGAGTTGAAAAAGGCCTGACTTTGAATCCTAATTCTCTCACTAACCAGTAGTGTAACTGTGAAGAAGCTATTTAATCAGCCTGAGTTTTAATCTCTTCACCTGTAAAATGAGTGTTATATGGACTGAATTGTGTACCCTCCCCGCAAAAGGTATGCTGAAGTCCTAGCACCCATACCTGTGAATATGAGCCTGTTTGGAAATAGGGTCTTTGAAGATGTTATCAGTTAACATGGGGTCATACAAGAGTAAAACAAACAAACAACAAAAAAAAAACCAGTTGCTATCAAGCTGAGTCTGACTCATAGCGGCCCTATAAGACAGAGTACTGCCCCACAGGGTTTCCAAGGAGCAGCTGGTGGATTTCAACTGCTGACCTTTTGATTAGCAGCCAAGATCTTAACCACTAATAGGAAGGGTCCTAATCCTATATGACTGGTGTCCTTATAAAAGAGGAGAAGATACACAGAGACAGAGAAATGAGGGCCATGTGGAGATACATCTACAAGCCACGAATCTCTGGCTGTGACAAGAAGCTAGGAGAGAGACAAGGAACAGATTCACCTGCAGAGCCCTCAGAAGGAATCAAGATGGCCGACCCCTGATTTCAGACTCCTAGTTTCCAGGGTGGAGCCCTGGTGCTGTAATGGTTAAGAGATTGGCTGCTAACCAAAAGGTTGGCAGTTCAAATACACCAGCCACTCTTTGGAAACCCTATGGGGTAGTTCTACTCTGTCCTATAGGGTCGCTATGAGTCAAAATCGACTTGACGGCAATGGGTTTTTGGTTTTTAGTTTCCAGAACTGTGATACAATGAATTTATGTTCTTAGAAGCCACCCAGATTGTGGAATTTTGTTATGGCAGTCCTAAGAAAATAATATAATGGGGATCAGTAAACCTATTATAAAGGCAGCTAATAATAATGACTAAAAATCTTAAGCACCAAGGTGCACTCACTTTACAATGATACATATTGAATGTACAATTTATATTTATGAATAGCTTAATAACACATTAAAATAGTAGCAGAAACTATAAAAAACACTGAACACACGTTTAAAATGGAAATTTTGAATGTAGAAAATATTTGTTCAGTCAACCATGTGTACATTCATTTATTTATCAAATTATTGACCTATGCAACAAATATTTATTGAGAATCTAATTTTCACCACATACCATGTTAGGGGCTAAACAACAATTAACATGTACAGAACATTTACCATAAACCAGGTATGGTGCTATGTAAGTCTGTATATTACCTCATTTAATTCCCATAAGTCTTAGCAAAAAAATTATTATTATTCCTAATCAATAGAGTTTGATACAAGCAAGCTATTTGGGGTATTGTGTGGCTCTGCCCTATTTGGCCTCTACTGTTCAATAATGAATAAGGATTCTTTGCACTCGTGAGAGAAAAAAAAAACCAAACCCACTGCCATCACGTCGATTTCGACTCATAGCGATGCATTACATAAATTTAAAAAGAGTTTTCACCTTCTTTATCCTATGGGCTTTTCAGGATTATCCCTAAGAGGGCAGGTGTCATCATTATTCATATTTTGTAGGTTAAGAAACAGAGGCACAAAAGTCCAAGACACTTAGATCCCCCAGTGTAAGATCTGGACTAAGGAGGCTGCTCATGTCCCTAAAGCCTACTGTGTCATGGGCTGCTAGGTGCCACCCCAACATCCATTTTCTTCTTATAACAGAATTGTGGTCTTTAGCAGCACGTTGCTGCCAGGAATAGAAGGCTATACTTTCGAACCTCAACCTCTCTTTAGGCTAAGAGTGGGCTTGTGACCAAATTCTAGTCAATGAGAGAAAAAGGGAAGTATTATATGAGACTTCTAGGAAGACTCCATAAAATGAAGGGCTACACGCATCTTTCATTCCTGCCATCTTGCTGCAAGACCTTAGATGTGACGGATGAAGCTACCACGCATGACAAGAACAAGGGACAAACCCTACGAATGACAGAAGGGTAAATGTGGGTCCCCATCTACTCTGTGGCATACCCACTCTGAACTATGTCTTTTTTTTCTTCAGTGTTCAGTGTTAAAGGGTACTAATCTTCTACCTGGTTTAAGCCACTGTTGACCTGAGTTTTTCTGTTATGTGCGGCCCAACCCTCCCAGCCTGAGCAGAAAGCTATTGCGATGCTATTACTTGAGAATCTTGCACTGCATTCAACTTCATTGATGCAGATAGGAAACTTCAAGAATTATTCTAAGAACATTTCAACTTATGCATGTCTCAGTTTTTAATTGTTTTAACGAAAACACTTGATATGAATCTATCATAATGATGTCAATATCATAGGTACAAAAATATCAAAAATTGCTTTCACCAAGATATGGTCTATGTAGACAATCACACAAATCTTCGTTTTTCACTGCTTTTGAAAGTGCAAAAAAGAGGAAGGTGCTTAGGTCACAACTTTCAATATGACAAAGAGATGTTTTTTGTCGTCACTGAGCATAATGATAATACTAACTGATGATACACACAGCATGTTTTCTATTTTACAAGCCCCTTTGCCCAATCATATAATTTGTTCCTTAAAACAGTCTTGTGAGCAGAGCAATATTAAAACCCACAATTTACAGAAGCAAAAAGAGTCTAAGAGAGATTAGGTAGCTATCCAAAAACACACCTAGGGAAATCAAGTTTCCTATCGCCAGCTCCTCAACTCTCTATATTATGCTCTCGATCCAGAAACAGCACACCACAGTAGTTACAGTATGGGCTCTAGAGTCAAACTCCCTGGGTTCAAATCCCTGGTCTGCAATTATTTGACCATTGGTAAATAATTTTATCCTACTTGTACCTCAGTTTCCTCATCTGTAAAATGGGAAAAATAATATCTGCTTCCTAGGGTTATGATTATTAAATGAGTTTATATTTGTAAACTACTTAGAACAATGCCTGTTTAAAGTAATTGTTAAATAAATGCTCTACTGCTACTCCAGAAGAAATGGGTCCATACTTCATCAGAAGTTCCCCAAAAACCCACTGCCGTCAAGTTGATTAGGAATTAGTCTAAATAAAGAAGCATCTCCATCACAGTAATTTAGAACCAGTAATAGAAGATTTCCTTTCTGATATTTTCAGGGATTAACATGGTCTCCGTTTTTCCCCAGTGACTCGAGAGATAAAGAAAATGAATCAAAGGGTTTCTCTTACAGTTTCTGCTCGCAGCGTGTGAAGTAGAAAGACCTTGAGATTTAACTAGAGGGTCAGGGTCAACCCTAACTTCCCCATTTATGACCTAAGGCAAGTCGTTTCACTTCCCTGAAGCTAATATTTGATGGCAATACAATCTGCTATGACAAGCTATCTCATGGGATTCTTATGCCGATCAAATGACTAATGAATGGGAATTTGCTTGGAGATATTAACTACATAAATAGGGGATTTAATAAAAATTTTTCCTTTAAAATTATGGGGCACATAAACTTACTAAGTTTAAAAATAAGCATTGTTGAGTAAAAAAAAAAACTTACTATTAATACATCCTAGCTCCTTTGTTGACCCAGTATTACAAAGGAATTCAGCCAGTGAATGGGAAGGCAAGGGGTTTACCAGATCTCTGTGGATGAAGCTGTTCCTCTCCAGGTATTCCATGCCTTCACACACATCCTGACACATGCTCAACAGTATATCTCTGCTAAAATGACCTTGTCTCTGTCGGAGGAAATTCAGAAGGCAGCCCCTTTCCATGAACTCAGCAACGATGTAGATTGGTTTTTGCTGTGTGCAGACACCATAAAGTTGTACTAACTTCGGGTGTGTCAGTTTCCTGCCAGAAAGATATGCAGACATATAGTTACTACAGGAAAAGAAACAAGCAAGTGTATTAGCTGGTGAGGGGCCACTTTTTAATAAAAAAGGGGAACCGGAAAGAAGACAGTAGCTTACATCATCAGTTTAGCTTCTTCTATAAAGTCCTCCTCACACATGGCACCTTCCCTAATAGTTTTGATTGCTACTTTGTATTGGGCCCGCCATTTGCCAAGCCTCACCACTCCAAACAGTCCACTCCCCAGTTCCCTCATAAAGGTCAGCTCTGAAGGGTTAATCTCCCATTTTTCTGTAAGACAGAGGGGAAAAGTGATAACATTTAATAAGGAGAACACGGAGTGAATCAGTAGGGAAAAAAGACAATAGCCAAGCTCAACCTAAAACCTACAGGATTACCAGTGAAACACACAGAACAGACTTGCAACCTGCATCTGAACTACAAAAGGTGGTTTTCCACTGCCTGGGATGATGGTCTCCCATCTAAGCTGTCACAGTATAACCAAGTGAACTGAAGAAGGCAAAAAGATGCCACAGAATAGGCCAATAATAATAGCGCTTAAAAGTTAATGGTACTTTTTTTTAAACAAACACTTCTTCCTTTACCACTCTTTCTTCCACGGTTTGTTTCTTTTTAAATTCCATCAGGTTGGAAAGAATTTATCCAAACCAAACATGCTGCCACTGACTTGATTCCAACTCATGGCTACCCCAGGTGTTACAGAGTAGAACTGTTCCATAGGGTTTTCTGGGCTACAATCTTTACAGAAGCAGATTGCCAGGACTTTTCTTCTGTGGTAACTCTACATGAGTTCGAACCACCAACCTTTCAGTTGTAGTCCAGCGCACTGTTTGCACCACCCCCCAAAAAAAAACACCCAGGGACCTCGGAAATAATTTAACCTACTATTTAAAAACTTTTGCCCAAAGCAACAATCGAGTTGGACGGTTTCTATATTACCTCCATCCTTCCATTCCTGTGAGTAACCAACAAAGATGGTGAGAACCAGGGAGAGTTTGATTTATTTTAGATGTAACATGATAATGCTTAATTTTCACCGACAGTAAGTTTTCTATTGAATTATGAATAATGATGAAAACAGAAAACCTAGGGTTACTACAGCTGTGAGTATACTCATCTAAAAATACTCCATACTATAAATTTATAACAACAGTTCCACTATGTGGGATTCTACACATCTAAATTCATCTTGTGATAATGGATTCTTTTCAAGGAAAATTAGCCAATGCAACTATAAAATAAGAGTTACCATAGCTGAATCCTGCAGTCGTTGGTGCATTCTTGCCTTTTATACTAACTGGGTACCGTAGCCTTGTGACAAGCCCTAGAAAACAAAAAGAATATTGTAGTCGAGCTCATTCTTACTTGCTCTGAATGGTTAAGTGCCAAGCTAGAAACTCATTTAAAAGTTCATTTATTCATTCATGTACTGATCATCTTCTGAGTGCACACACAACACAGAGCTATTAGCAGGGAAGTGAAGAAAAATGTGAGAGAAAAAATTTATGCAGGAAATAGTAGAAAAAAATCTTAAGAATGAAGTTACCTTTTAAACATCTTAAGAATAAAGGTACTATTTGCAGTGCTAGCAAAAAAGAAAAAGGAAGGCAGAAAGGGAGGTAGAGAGGTGGGGAGGCAGAGAGGAGGAAAGCAGAAAGGGAGGTGGAGAGGCTGGGAGGCAGAGAGGAGGAAAGCAGGAAGGGAGGTGGAGAGGTGGGGAGGCAGAGAGGAGGAAAGCAGAAAGGGAGGTAGAGAGGTGGGGAGGCAGAGAGGAGGAAAGCAGATAGGGAGGTGGAGGGGTGGGGAGGCAGAGAGGAGGAAGGCAGAAAGGGGGGATGGAAGGAAGAAGAGGATCCTACTCTCTGAGTTGACAATTGCACATTTTTTTACGGGACATAAGAAAATAATATATCTATGCTTTTATTCAGAAACCCTGGTGGCGTAGTGGTTAAATGCTATGGCTGCTAACCAATAGGTCGGCAGTTCAAATCTGCCAGGTGCTCCTTGGAAACTCTATGGGGCAGTTCTACTCTGTCCTATAGGGTTGCTATGAGTCGGAATCAACTCGACCGGCAGTGGGTTATGCTTTATTCATTCGACAAGACATTTTCTTTTAAATACTGCAATGTTCACTGGGGACCAGGTCTGATCATTTTAAGAACTACCTTATATTTGAAGTAGGTTTTTAACAGCTCACTTACCTGCTGCATTGTGCTTATGATATTCAATAATCTCAGGAATTGAATCAAAAGCATGTTTTTCTGCTAGGTAATACTTCTTAGGAGATGTTGTTGTTTCCTTTATATGATAATGTCTGAAACCTGATAAACCTTCTCTATAACAAAAAAAACAAAATGTGTCAGAACTAAAAAAAAAAAAAGTCTCAGAACTAAATTGGAATAACGTAACTTCATTCTTGGGATGTTTTCTACCTATGGCCCCTTTTATTCCCTGCATACATTTTCTTTCTCCCCACGTTCTTAACTTCGCTTTTCATGTTAACAGGTGGACATTTTTGGAGAGGTCACTGATAACATACTTGGCTCCTTAAAGAGAATATTTCTAACTCCAGCATCAATTGAACATCTTAAAATAGATCAGCTGCTACTGCTTTTTGTTCCTGCTGTTGTAAACATGGACATGTCTAGAGCAGCTACACCACTAAAAGTGAATAAATTAAACTTAGAAAAGTACAAATTTCATTTTAGATATCTTTGTAGGACACAGGTCTTCTCCAGCCATCTTTTGCTAAAAAAAACCCTTTCAAGATAACTCCGCGCTGCTCTTAATGATAAAGCTTAAACTCCTTACAGTGGACAGGACCTGACCTCTTTCTACCTCTCCTGGTTCTCCCTCCTCCCTTGACTCTGCCCCTCCCACTCCAGACTGCACTATGCTCATTTCAGTTCCTCAAACTCACCACGTCTTCTCTTACATCTGGGCCTTTGCACCAGCAGTTTCTTGGGTCAGAAACTCTCTCCCCTCCCTCCAACTCTTGCTGCCTCACTTGTCAGGTTTCAGCTTGGGCGTCACTTAGGAAACCTTTTGGGACTAACTCAGAAGTGTCTGGGCTATGTAAGCACTCCCACACCCCAGCACTGTCGCCCTACCATACATAACACTCACATGGTACTGTGTCTGCCTATTTGCTTGTCAGCAGCCCCTATAAGCTATCTGAGGTCAGGTCTGTGTCACCTTTGCTCACTGCGGTATTCTTAGCACTTAGCAGAGTGCACAATAATTATTTGTGAAACATTACTAAAGTTTCTACAGTCTTTCTCAAGAACATATATATACAAAATTATGGGGGAAATATTGAAAATATGCATACAGAAAAATAGTATGCTGTTGTTGTTTTGTGTGGTGTGCAGTCAAGTCAATCCCGACTCATAGTGACCCTATAAGACAGAGTAGAACTGCCCTATAGACTTTCCAAGGAGCGCTGGTGGATCTGAACTGCCGACCTTTTGAATAGCAGCCATGGCTCTTAACCACTGCGCAATTAGGACTCAGAAAAATAGTATAGACTTTAGAAATCAAGATCAGCTTTTCTTTTTTAATGCTGAAATGCAGCATAATTTTTTTTAATTATGTTTGTACCCATACAAACTCTATAGAAAGTTCGTACAAAAATTCTAAACTGAAAAAACAGAGCAGGACTACTTACCCTCCAAATTTTGTATAAAGGGAGACAGTGTACATGCCTGGCTGACTGGAGTCTCTTACCATAAAACCACCTTCTTTATCCTAAAATCCAAGTATAAGAAATCGTTTTCACTCCAGTAACAAATATTAATATCCAGAAGATTCTAGAACTCAATCTTACAATTTTACAGTTATTCT
The DNA here is from genome assembly GCF_024166365.1 of Elephas maximus indicus. NCBI lineage: Eukaryota > Metazoa > Chordata > Mammalia > Proboscidea > Elephantidae > Elephas > Elephas maximus. Next base: position 111,084,751 of record NC_064823.1, on the reverse strand, counting down.
CCTTTGCTGGAAAATCTGCTTTGGCGCAGTACAATTTACCAATAGGGCTTCTGGGTTCTCCAATTCACCTGACTTTCTACCAGTCTTCACATTAATGGGCCATGAGATTAGTTAAAGAAACCACACTCCCAGTTCCTCGCCATCACAAATCCTCGCACACACTCATGTGAGACATTTCAACAAATATAACCTTTAAGGACGCTCCCAGAACCAACAGACAAGATTTTACAATTCTCCTAGGTCCTGGACATGTGGGAAAACAGTTACTGAAAGATATACTTCTTAATGATTGGGTTTTATTTTATAAATTTCTCATATTTGTTACAAGCTTTGAAACTTTTCTCCATATTGTTTCCATCCTTGAAGTATTTTTCCTGCAAATATCTCAGTGCTCTTTATAAGAACGTATTTAAAAATCCTTAATCCCCTTGAAAGTCAATGTTTACTTTCACTCTTTCTAAAAGAAGAGATGGAGGCACAAATAACTTATGCAGATAAAATCAGAAAGTGGAAACAATACTATATAATTAGAGGATAATTTCCCATTAGGTTCCAAACTGAAGATCAAGAAATAGCAGCCACAAACCTCAAATGCCTCTCTACCAAAAGCAACATGAGCAGTCTGTGGCATTTAAATTGCTCTCTTCCATGGAGCCTCTGGGTAAGTTTGAAGCACCAACCTTTCTGTTACTAGTCAAGAGCAAACTGTTTGTGCCACCCAGGGACCTTAAAAAGGATAATACTATTTATTGAGAATTTACTCTGCTTACAGATAAGTAAATGGGGGCACAGAAAGGTTAGATAGCTTGACCCAGATCATAGACAGGCAAAGCCAAGATTTGTACCCAGGCCTCTCATTGCAGGTTCCACCAGGGAGGCAGGAATCCTGTGGGAAGTGGGCATAGTTATATGCAACTTGAATTAAGCAAATTCAACCTATTCTTGCTTTCTTTATGTAAACTACAGAAAAAACAGCTCAACAAAATCTTGACTGGTGGCAATAAGCAGGAGATAAAATGAGAAAGTGTGCTTCAAAAGATTGGGAACTATTACTAAGTGGAATAATTAGATTATAAATGCAGAGAATTTTAGAGACCCCCTTCTAATCCAACCTCCTTATCTTACAGATGTGGAAACTGGACTAGAAAGTTATAGCTAAACTCAGGTCTCCTACTCAGTCCAGTGCTGTTTCCTCTATACCACATTTTAGCCTTTAGTTTTACTTCTTTTTAAAGTATAAGAATTTCAGCACATTTATTTCTAAAGGCAATTAAATATTTTATTAAAACTTCATTTATAAAAACAGAGCAAACTAAAAACAACCAAACCTGTTGCCACTGAGTTGATTCTGACTCATAGTGACCCCATAGGACACAGTGGAACTGCTCCAACAGAGGGGAGCACCACCTCTTTTTCCCATGGAGTATCTGGTGGGTTCCAACAGCCGACCTTTCGGTTAGCAACCGAGCGCTTTAACTACTGTGTCACCCAAACCGAACCCACAGCCCTTGGGTCGATGAGCAGAACTACCCCATAGGGTGTCCAAGGAGCAGATAGTGGATTCAAACTGCCAACCTTTTGGCTAGCAGCTGTAACTCTTAGCCACTATGCCACCAGGGCTCCTAAAAAAAGATACCACATAATGTTAATATAAATTACTGAAAACAAACAACATCGTTGAATATACATACAACACCAGAAAGAGAAATGAAGTCCTGATAACTGCTATGACATGGATAAAGCTTGAAAACACTATGTTGAGTGAAATAAGTCAGACACCGGACAAATACTGCATGATCCACTTAAATGAAATATTCAAAACAGGCAAAGGCATAGAGACCAAAGGATATCAGTAGTTACTGGGGGTGGGCAGGAGGGCAAGATGGGGAAGTATTCCTTGAGGGCTACTGAGTTTCTGTTAAGGGCAATGAAGAACTTTGGAAACACGTAGTGGTGATGCTTGTACAATATGATGAACATAAATAATGTCACTAAATTGTACACATAAAAATGGCTGAAATGACAAGTGTTTTGTTATACATATTTTACCACAATTAAAAAAAATTTTTTTTCAAGCAAAAAAGGAAAAACAAATTTAAGTACTTGATAGGTGCCCTGGTGGCAAAGTGGTTAAGAGCTACGGCTACTAACCATAAGGTCAGCATTTCGAATCCACCAGCCACTCCTTGGAGACCTTAAGGGACAGTTCTACTCTGTCCTAGAGAGTCTCTATGAGTTGGAATCGACTCAATGGCAACAGGAAAATCAAGGTAGCAAATGATAAATCAGTAGGGAAGAGAATATAGAGAAAAAATCACCCGTTATAGAAATCATACCCATAGCCACTTTTAAATGACTAAAAACAAACAAAAAATCCACAACTCTACTGATGTGATAGTTATTTCTTTTTTTTAGGCTTTAAAAATAGAGGTAGATAGAACTACTCAATAGGGAATAATTAAAATCAATTTGTGCTGAAACCAAACCCAGGAAACAAACACTTACTTCACTTCTGAGCAGTTGCTCTGCCTTGCTTCTATTCATATTTCTGCAATACCACCTAAATAGAAAAAGTTACATTTAAGGCCTTGGATTTTTAAAATATATATATATATTTTTAAGATTAATAAAGTAATATTCCTTATCAATAGCAAATACAATAAACAAGAACAAGATATCATTCATAATTTAAAAGAAAATCAGCTGCAAGTAACATTTCGATGTATTTAATTCCAGACTTTTTTTTCTACCCTGTTTTTAGGAAAACACACATACACACTTTCTCTCAATTTTTTTACTAAAGTGAGATCAAAACTATACTTGCTATATCATAACCTGAATTTTTCATGTAACAGTATATGATGGACATCTTTGAAAATCAATATGGTTCTATGTATGTCATTGTATGGATGTGTCATAATTATTTAGGCTATTCTTCATTGTTCCACATAAAAATCCTTTCCAATTTTCCACTGTTATAATTATAGCAAAAATGAATTTTACTCCACAGACTCAAATATGTAGGAAATGTCACTTTACATTATTGCCTTTAATTCAAATTAAACCTTATCCCAAGACTCTACACTACCAGTGGTGGAAAATTCAAATGTTCACAGGGCCCAAGCCAGTTTCGATAACATTTGACGCCTCAGGGTCTATGACCATCGTGAAGAGTCCTTTGGCCACTAAAAAGCATCTTTAAAAAAAAAAAAAAAAACTAAGAAAAAGTTCAAAACTGAAGGCCAAACAAAGTAGTCTAAGGGCATGTTCTCTTGACCTGTCTGCTCACAAATTCATGGAGAGATTGTGCTGGGGGAAGCATGATGGTGATGGCGGGGGGCTGGTGCCCCTGAGAATGAGGTGCAAGACGGGCAGTATCACGAGAAAGATTGGCCAAAGGCCAAAAAGGGACACAGATCTACAGATGCTTGGGATTATGGCACAAGGTGGTGGCAGGACCTGGTGGAAGGCAAGGAGAGGCTGCTTGGCCATGGCAGAGTCCTACAGTTGAGCCTTGGGTGACCACAAGGCCTCGGGAAGTGCTGGAAACCAGCAAGCCTCGAAGACCCAGGAGACATGCTCTTATGTTTTGCTCTGTTTCTTTGACACTTAGGACTTGCATGAAACTCAATGGGGGAGCCTCAATAATGACCTGAGGTGAACTCTGCTGTCACACCAGTAAGATGCGAAGGAGTCCACATGACAGGAGCAGAGGAATGCTACTGCACAGATGCCAGCCCATATACCTTTTTCTCACAACCTGTCATACAAATGCTTCAACTAGAGGTTAACTCCTGTTGGTGAAGGAAATACCTGACGAAGAATAACTGCCCAGAAATATGTAGGTTGTCAAACCATTCCCAGTTATCAAACCCTAATGTGAATTTGTTTTTCACATTGGCTAGTCAACCTCAAAACATTCCAGGGGAATAAGACATCATAAACCCGTTGACACATTGCCGTTGAGTCGATTCTGACTCATAGTGACCCTAAAGGACAGAGTGGAACTGCCCCATAGGGTTTCCAAGGATCACCTGGTGGATTCGAACTGCCGACCTTTGGTTAGCAGCCATAGCTCTTAACCACTACGCCACCAGGGTTTCCTAAGACATCATAGAGGTATCTGAATAGAGAGAAATAGGAGGTTTAGGGGCACTCAGTACTTTTTGGAAAGACCATATCCTGGCTAAACTTCTTGGGAAGGATGAGTGAGGTTAAATTGTGAAAAGAAGACCATATGTTTAAGTGAAGGAAAAATATAAAACCACCAGCCTGCCACTATAAATCTTAACCTGTTCTCTAATTTTGCACCACCCATGTCACCCTTTCAAAGACTTTATCCTAGACTTTTTTCTGTTTTAAGGGCCCTATAGTTCTGTCACCTTTCTTTAGCATCTTTCCACCAAGAATACCCTCTTATTGACCATCACAATGCACCCATGTTTTTCCTGAAGCAGTTCCTCCTCTGATCCTCTCTTCCCCAAATGGGTAACTGGGTGTGGAGGTCAGAGCTAGTTATCAATAGCCCTGGGAGCCTTGAACCTGGCAACAGGGATTCCAGAGCAGTGGACAGTCTGCTCCCTGGGACTCCTCTTAGGTCCAAGTAAACAATGGAAGAACTATTGACTCAACAACTGGTAGAAGGCTTTTTTTTTTTTTTTTAATAGCCCTGGGGACATCTAAGATGTGTTACAGAATGGGCTGTGGCAAAAACCACAACAAAAACACGGAGTGGGAGGACAGTAGATGAGAGGAATTTTTGCCTGCCTTTTGCTTCTACTTTCTCTTCCAGCTAGGCATGGCATGATGTCATGTGGAATCCCTGACCTCTGGACAGAGGGTCAAGGGGACTGCCACCTGGGGTTCACACTCAGTGCAAGTCCAGTTAGACAAGCAAAGGAGAAGAGTCCCTCAGAGGAGAGAAAATCTCCAAGTTATGATATATCCAAAAACTCGTGGCAATGAATCATAAACTTCCTTCTCTAAAATCCGTATTTGAAATCCTGTGAGTCATAAAGGGAGTTCTCAGATTTGGATAAGGATTATCTCATTTCCAATTTCCTCCCCCCCAAATGATCACTTAGTTCTCAGTCATACTGATTTAAAATTAAGCCCAAGTTTTCAACTCTTAGCATCTTCCCTAATTCTAAAGATATTGCTATATTTTCCTAAAACTTATTTAAGAGAAAAAAAAAATACTATTTTATTGACATATTTTTAAAACAATAAAATTGGGCAGTGTTTCAGTCTGTGGTACATAGGGTCACTATGAGTCAAAACTGACTCAACAGCACCTAACTACAAAACAATAGAGTGTTGTGACTTTTTGAACTTACTAATACTTTTCTAGATTTTAAGGTACACTCACGTTATATAAAGTTGACATGGACAGATGAAAGATTTTTTCGTTGGTTTTCTTTTTTAAGGAAATGAGTAAAGCATCAATACGTTACCTTGCAATGACCACAAAAGACTGTTTGGTATACATGAACCTTGCATTAAAATCTGGCCACACACTGCTAGTGGGCATATAAATAGGGCACCTTTCTGGAAAGCAATTTGGCAATATGCATCGGTTCATTAAAAACAAGCAAACAAACAACAACAACAAAAACCCTTCCCCTTGAGTTTACTCTGACCCATGATGACACCACGTGTTTCACAGAACTGTGCTCCGCAGTGTTTTCAATGGCTGAGTTTTTGTAATGAGATTACCAGGCCTTTCTTCTATGGTGCTTCTATCTGGACTTGAACCTCCAATCTTTTGATTAGCAGCTGAGAGCATTAATCATTTGCATCACCCAGTAACTCTGCGTATGTCATACATATATAAAAAAGCTCATCATACCCTTAGGCCTAATGCTTAGATTTTAGAGACCTAGTTTAAGAAAATAAACAGGAAGAGGTTATTCCAGTCATTTTTATATAATAAAGATACCTGAAACAACCTAATGCCACCCCAACAGGGAAATGATTAAATTATTGGGCATCCATCCGACTCGCTTAGGAACTGACTCGACAGCACCTAATAACAACAACGTGTGCCATATGCCTGGTTGTATATCCAAGGTCTGATACATGCTGAGATCTCTGTAATCATTTCATGTATTTATGACTGAATGGCAAGGAATGCAGCTATGGAAATATTTTGAAAGGATATTTAATGGCAAGAGAAAATACTTACACTCATGATATACCATTAAATGACAACAGTAAGATGTCAAATAATATATACAACATGATTCCATTGTTTTTAAACAACAGTAAAAAGATTGAAAGGAAACACTAATGTCAACAGTGGTCACCTCTGGTTGACTAATGAATAATTTTTTCTTATTTACATTTTTCTATATTTTCAAGTTTTTTTAAAAAAGCAATAATCATATATTTTTATTACATTCTGAAAAAGAAACAACAAAACATGGTTTCTTTCAAAGTCCACTCTGGGATATTATATTCCAGTTTCTTGGGTGAATGAACCTGTTCTGTCAAATCAATCCTGGCTAATAGCGACCCTGTAGGACAGAGTAGAAGTGTCCCATAGCGTTTCCAGGGCTGTAACCTTTGCGGAAGCAGATTGCCACATCTTTCTCCTGAGGTGTGGCTTATGGGTTCGAACTGCTCAGTGCTAATGCAGCTGAGCACTTTAACCACTGTACCAGCAGGGCTCCCCTAGTGAATGAATAAATGATTTTATTTCAAAAATCAAGTAAGCTGTGTGTGTTAGATTCTCTGCCACAACCATTGTTTACAATCAGTTTGATTGCATCTGCCTGTGTAACTCCATTCACATGTAGTACCTTCAGGTAAACTGTATCATAGAAACTAATTCTCACATTCTGTTACCACACGAGGCAGCTGAGCTAAGGGATATGTTGGCAACACCTTTTAAAGACAACGAAAAGTGTTCATTGATCTTCAAAATGCCTTAGTAATTAGGAAAATGAAAACATTTTCTGGCTTTCCACATTCACAAGATAAACATTTACTTACTCATATTGATCTAAGTTGTTTGATTTCTTTCCTGTTACATAATTACTTGGGATATAGCCTTCACTTCTAGAAATAAAAAAAAATACTTTAGGTAAACTCTGAAATTACTGAGAGGTTGTTAAAAGGAACAAAGATTAGTGCTTTCTTTAGATAATTAAACCATAATCTTTCCTAAAGTTTATATATATAACATGAGCTGACTTTCTATTCTGTATACATACAGAATTTCATAGTTTACAAAGTACTTCCACATTTGATCCTCACAAAAATTCTGAGGTAGGGAGGCCATTACTGTACCCATTTTCTGGTGAGGAAACTAAGGCTTAGGAAAATTAAGGGACTTTCCCATGGTCTCAAGGCTATCAAGCAACAGATCCAGGACTTGAACTTTAGACTTGTGAGGAGGTCCAGAGCTCTTCCCAATGTTCCATGAGGATCCTTCAGAAGTCACAGTTTCAAATCTCTTGGGGTATGACCCAAGAATTTGCCTTTTTAAGAAGCAAGAGCAATATCATGTGGGGAGCTTGCTTGTTAAAAAGGCAAATTCTTAGGTCATACCCCAAGAGATTTGAATTGAGAAGGTCTATTTTATGATAGGCCCAAGGAATCTGAAATTTTACCCCTAGTTACTGGTATAAACACTAAAGCTTAAGAATCACTCTTGTGTTGGTAGAAGCCATGATTTTCAGCATAAAGAGAAAAGAGATACATGTATAAAGTCAAAGAATAGAGTAAAAATCTTAAAATCTTAAATTTGAATTTGAAGTTTTAGGAGGAACTCATAATATATACAAATTCATACATACATGTAGGTATAAAAAAAAAGTATACATGTGTGCATATATGTAGCACTGTTGCACTGAGAAATGCCTAGAAGCAATGACGGTCCAGTGGAGATTAGAATCCTAACACCCCAACTGTTGTCTCTAAATACCATTTCTGACTGAAAGGAGACAACACTCCTTGGAGAAATGGCAGACTGAAGTTTTGGCAGGGAAAAAGATAAGAAAAACCATTTTATTAAGCCAGAAAGCAAGAAGCTAAGAAAGATTAATGGAGTCTTCAGCTTAAACGGGCTCCCACTGGTCTAAGATGAGACAACTCAAGCAAAAAGAACAATAACTGCAATGACTTGAAACAAACAAAATATATAAGCATCCATAATAACAATAACATTAAAAAAAAAATTACTGGTTACCACCGTTATCACCAGAGGAAGCTCAATCACCAACTCATTATTCTGAAAATTGTTCAAAGGAAATAAACAAGCATTTATCTTGACTTTCCTGTATGAACTAAATGAACTGGTTAATGAGGCAGTTCTTCTTTACAGAAGTTAATAAATGTGGATGGAATGCTAGGATTAGGAAATCACCATTTTGCAACCCGTGATGAAGTAATGGAGCCTTGGTTGCCCAGTGGTTAAGACTTTGGCTGCTAACCAAAAGGTCATCAGTTCAAATCTACCAGCCACACCTTGGAAACTTTATGGGGCAATTCTACTCTGTCCTACAGGGTCACTATGAGTCGGAATAAACTCGATGGCAATAGGTAATAAAGGTAGGAAATGAAGTAATGGATCTAAGCAACAATTATCAATGGATGCCAAAATTATTAGGCGAAATGTGAATGAAGAACTTTATGATGGAAGAACAAGGCTGACATCTGAACCACTGATCAATCTTAGCATCATTAAAAGTGGGAAAACCAGAGATCACCTTCAACTATGATCAAGCCTCTAGATCTAATTGCTAGTTTACAGGAAATTGAGGCATATCAAATAACACTATGAGGAAACAATCAATTAATCTAGATTGTGGCTCATTCTCAAGGGCAAATGGCCTGGTTTCATCAACAAATAAATAGTATGAAACAAAAAGTGGGGAGGGTAATGTTGTAGAATAAAAAAGACATGATACATATCAACAAAAATGCAACGTGTAGATCTTGTTCGAATTCTGATTTGAACAAAATAACTGTAAAAATGCACAATAGAGCTAATAGGGGAAGCTGGAATTAGATTAGTACCATCCTTAGACCTGGGTAAGAGAGGCCCCTTCCCTGACCCCACTCTTCAGAGAGTTCTGCTAAGTTAAGGAGATGTGCCCACCCAAAGCCCTTATTCCCACCACTCCTTCTAGACCATTGTCTGGGTAACTGGGACCTCACAGAATTCCTTGCCCATTTCCAAGGCCTAGGTGGGCCTTTCCCCTGGGTCTATCTGCTGGAGAGCAAACTGTGCTGGCTGTGTGTGCTTTCTTCCACCCCAGGCCCGAGGGGCGGCCACGGTAGGGGATTGATTTGCATGCAGTGTGGGCAGTCTTTGGAGTTACAAGCTGGGAGATGAACACAGCGCATGTGAGGTAGAGCCCAGGACAGAAAGGAAGAGAGAAAGGAGGCAGCACAGGGGCAGTTCACGCTCTGCGAATTCTGGCATTGAACCCTAAATTCAAACCTTGCCTTCCTCATCATTATGAAAGTGTATTTGTTAAGTTGGAGAATAAAATATATTTTATTTACCAGTTTTCCAGCTTAATTTATAACTTCTAAATATTTAGGTGTATGATATATGGATTTCATTTGTACTCTCCTCCCGGGCCTGAGGTTAGGGGAAAGTCTACAGACAACTTTAAAAAAAAAAATGTTAGACATGATAATGATGTGGCAGTGGGTTTTTTAAAAAAAAAAAAAAAACAGAAATGACATGATGACTAGGATAGCAAATCTAGGGGAAAAACTTGGGAGAGGTTGATAAATCAAGGCTGGTAAAATATTGGTAATTTTTAAAGTCTCATGATTGGGACAAGGAGCTCCATTATATGCTCATCTGCTTTTGTGTGTGTTTGAAAATTTCTATACTGAAAAAATAAGTATTTTATAGCATCTGGCAAACACAAGCAGTAACAACCTTCTTGTAAGCATAGAACAGCGTTAAGAGTTCCCAAGAAGCAAGCAGAAAAGAAGGACCCTGGGTAACCCAGAGGCCTCCACTGCTTCTCAAGAAGAGCAATGAAGAATGGAGAGTTGGAATTGGGGATGAGGCAAGACAGCAGGCTGGAGGATCGGGGTGGCGGGTGCACTCTGACCGGAACAAAAAGTCATCCCGGTATTATCCATGGAAACTCAAAATATACCCGGGATTATATTTCAGAGGTAAGCACTCCCATTTCCATTGAATCAATTCTGACTCATACTGACCCTACAGGACAGAGCAGAAGTGCCCCATAGAGTTTCCAAGGAGCACCTGTTGGATTTGAATCGCCAACCCTTTGGTTAGCAGCCATACCACTTAACCACTACGCCACCAAGCACAGGACATAGTTTTCTTTAAAAAGCCTAAAAGACACTTACTCCTATGTTTACCCACATTTACTCATATATTTACCCATAATAAGGTTGAGAAGACGCACTGTTTCCTCTAAATCTTAAATTCTTTCCTGGTTTCGGTTTAATTCTGTGTTATCTCTAGCTATTATATAAATAATGCTTGCTATTTAATTCCTTGCATGTATACGTATGTCTATTTTATATACATATAAACATAAATTATGGATTTACAATTATATATTTATATAGTTTATAATTAAAAATTATATATAGTTACAATACATATCTCCTAAGAAGAAAATTAAGAAAGACTATTTCTTAGAAAAACTTAAGGTCACTTACCGTATTTTTATGCAAATGGCGTGTGCACTATGTCCGAACTGTTTCACTTAATTTCATCATTCTGAGCGTTATATATGTGAGTGAGTTATTTACATGGGCACGTTATTTGTGAAAAATGTATTTATATCGCGGTGGGGGGATGGCAGGAAGGGGACGACATAAAACTGAATTTCCTCCAAGGTCAAAATAATAAAACAAAACATATAATAGATGAGGAAGATACCAGTGTAATGTATTCTAACTTAGGGAAAGATACGATTGATCAGTTTACGTGTACTGAGTGACCACTAAGATACATTGTGTGACTGCAAAGTAATAATATCCACTTTGATTTACAGCCAGCTGATCTACTCTCATGATTGTACAGCTCATCCTCTTCTCACTCAACACTAAACTCCCACCAACGCACTGCGTGTCATATACACGCAGAGACAGAAACAGAGAGAATACTTACCCATATTTATCTCTTGCTCTCCACCAATGAACATCATTCTTTTCTAATATAATATACTCTTGGCCTCTCTCTAATCTGAGATCATGTGCTTCTGTCGCCTGGAAATCATACATTGCTATAACTACTTCTTCACTATTATCTTCTTCTTCAGGAGGAATTGGTGGGGGAGGCCTTCGCTAAAGAAAAAGAAAATAATGTTTGATGGTACAGTCTTCTGTATTTCACTGGGTATGAAGCAAAATACTAAAAGATTCGGAGCTCTGGTGGCACAGCGGTTAAGAGCTATGGTGTGCTACAGCTGCTAACCAAAAGGTCGGCAGTTTGAATCTACTAGCCACTCCTTAGAAACCCTATGGAGCAGTTCTACTCTGTCCTACAGGGTCACTATGAGTACGAACAGACTGGACGGCAATGGGTTTGGTTTTGTTTTTTTTTTTATAGAACAAAGCAGAAGCCTCAAATCTACCTAATATAATCTGGTATCCCCTCCCATGAGTTTGAAAATGTTGATGCTATTAGATCTCTCATGGTTTTCACAATATAGAGGATGAGCAAAAGCTGTCGTTAAATACTAAAAGGCTTTTGCTTAGTGTCAGAGAGTTTTTCAGGAAGAGGAGCAGGTGATGATGAGAGCAAAAGCCAAGAGGAATACAAGTAGACCAACCATGCAAATAGTCTACATTAGAGAAAAACTCACAACGGAGTCTTTTATCAGGTCTCTTCTCACTCAAAAGAATTTGCACATCTTCGTGCTACTATAAGGAGCCCTGGTGGTGCCATGGTTAACCACTCAGATGCTAACCAAAAGGTTGGAGGTTCTAACCCACCAGCTGCTCCGCAGGACAAAGATGTGGCAGTCTGCTTCTGTAAAGATTACAGCCTTGGAAACCCTGTGGGGCAGTTCTACTCTGTCCTATAGGGTCGCTGTGAGTTCAAATCAACTCGATGGCAGTGGCTTTGGCTTTTTGGTTCGTGCCTACTATAAGCAAGGCATACTGCTTAGTTCCTAACACATTTTTTTCTCACATATCCTTAATACCCACCCCACGAAGTAGAGTTCTATAATTTCCATTTTTCAGTTGAGAAAAGAATGGTTTAAGTAACCCACCCAAAGTCACTCTTACCAGACTCAGGTCAGGTGCTATCTGGGTCCAAAGTGGATGTTTTTCCCACCCTACCTCCCTCCTCAAAGGCATTAAATTACTGAAGTCATTCCTTTGTCATAATACTGAGGTCTCAAGCTTGAAACATTCCTTTAAGGTTCCACGCTTCTTATATAACTTTTTCAGCCAAAATGCAAGGCCCCCATTGATAATTTATGATACAATTAAATTAATATTATTTGATACCAAGAAAAAAATCAAAGAAGCCATAGTCCATCTACTTCTGATGTTAAATATGATCCTGGGGGACACAGCTGTTAAAATGAATGAATACAAACATGCTCAATAAACTACAAATGCTTCCAAAAGTTCAAGCCCTCCTACCTTCTTTGTTTGCGGTGCTGGAGGTAGTGCTTTTCTTATACCTGAAAATGACAACAACAGAAAACAGGTCAAAAATGCTGTCTACCAACACTCAACAAAAATAAAATAATGGCAGTTATAAGTAAAAGTTAGAATAAACACAAAGATGACAGGCCCACTCTCACGCTCTCATTCTGGTGCTTTTAGCTTGTTTCACTCTCCTAGAATAGAATTAATCACTCTGTCTTTCATAGCTTAATCACTCTTTTATAGCTGATTTATATTTCTATTTTCCTGAATAGACTGTACAGGATTAGGGATCATGTTTTCTTCTTTGTGTCTCCCACCACTGCAGAAACTAGACACTCAACAATTCATGCCGAATCAACAATAAATAGTAAAAATGAAAGAGAACACCGAGAAGGATGAAGAAGTTTTGGCGGTCTGCCCTTTCCTCCTATGGTCTACAGTACTAGAGTTCTGGCGGTTATACGCACCCAGCTAAAAATAAAGACTTTATTTCCCAGCTAGATGTGGCCATGGGACCAAATTCTAATTAAAGGGCTCTGGTTGGCAGTTCGAATCTACTAGGCGCTCCTTGGAAACTCTATGGGGCAGTTCTACTCTCTCCTATAGGGTCGCTGTGAGTCGGAATCAACTTGACAGCAGTGGGGTTTTTTTTTTGTCTGTTTTTTGGTGCAAAGTAGTATGTGCCATTTTTAAATCTTGCCCTTAAAAGTCTTCCCCTGGGCACCCTCGACCACTTTCCCCCTTCTTGCTGCAGGTTGAGACAGCTAGAACTGGAGCAGACCCTGTGATCCGTTTGCACAGCTACCCCTATCAGCCCTGGACCATTCGCCACCACTGGGTTATTACATGACACTGAAATACATTTTCTCGAGTTCCTTTTTGCAGCAAGTTAGACTTTACACATACTAACACTAAGGTTTAAGAAAATGTAAAAAATGGGAAACAATAACAGCCTTGGAAACATGTGCCTTCCTTTTAATGTGCTAAACTAATGTTAGGCTATCCCAAAAGAGGAAACCCTGGTAGCATAGTGGTTAAGAGCTATGGCTGCTAACCAAAAGGTGGCAGTTCAAATCCACCATGCTCCCTAGAAACCGTATGGGGCAGTTCTACTTTGTCCTATAGGGTCGCTACAAGCCAGCATTGACTCAACGGCAATGGGTAATCCCAAGAGATCAGGGTGCCAGGACTCATAGACTTCAGGACTGGATGGACCAGGAAAGTCATCTGGCCTCATCTCATGCACGATGGAGCATCCCTGCTAATGGCTGTTCTGCTCGGATCCAGAAATTTTATCACACAGATCTGATTGACACAGTGAGCATCCTATACCGTGACAGCGAGAAAAAAGAAGTACAGTATATCCAGTTATTATTGTTTTTCGCTGCCATCGAACTGGCTTCTGACTCATGCACAACTGGGATCTGATCATTGTGAGCCATATGGTTTCCACTGGCTGATTTTTTTTTTTTTTTTACTGGTGCTTTAAGTGAAAGTTTAAATCAAGTCAGTGTCTCTCACAAAAATTTATATATACCTTGTTATGTACTCCTAGTTGCTCTCCCGCTGAGACAGCACACTCCTCCTCTCCACCCTGTATTCCCCATGTCCATTCAGCCAGCTCCTGTCCCTCTCTGCCTTCTCATCTCCCCTCCATCATTGGCTGATTTTTTAGAAGTAGGTTGCCAGGCCTTTATTCCTAGGCTATCAGCCTGGAAGCTTCGCTGAAACCTGTTTAACATCATAACAACACACAAGCCTCCACTGACAGACAGGTGGTGGCTGTACTTGAGGTGCATTGGCTAGGAATATAACCTGAGTCTCCGCACGGAAGACAAAAATTCTACCACTGCCCCCATACAATCATTATTATGGGTATTTTAGAGTACTAGCAATTTTGAATCTCTGTGTGTTTTTAGATTATACCAAAGTGCCACTTTCATTTCCAAAATTTGTAAGGGACTTAAGTGTCAAAATTAAGCCTAGATAGTCTTATTCATCAAAACATTGTAGAGGTACCATTCTGCTACCTTACTGCCCTGAAAGACCGTGAAACCACTGCTAAAATCCATATCACTATGCCCCAGCAGAATAAATCCTATTGAGATCGTAGATGTGTTGTTGAATGATGCACATTGTTTCTAGCTATACATCTGGGAAGTTTATTTGTTGAAGAAAACATAAACATTAATGTTAAGAAAAGCACTAATGATATCACATTGGGCTCACACTTTTAATAGATCCATTTTTAGCAGGCTTAAGTGTTGTAATAAAAGCTACCCGAAACAGAACTTTTGATTCCAAGACATGGTCCCATTGCTAACTAAATATAATTATTCTGAGAAAATACACCAACCCTACATTTCCACTGTGCTAGAAAGCATGCAAAAAAATATTTTACAATTTATTTCCTAACTTTCTAATTACTTGGTAAACCAATCATGCCACTTTCTCACCATCCAGGTAATAGAGACCTTCTGAGCACATAATTATAGAAGAAAATGAATACTTACTGCTCTCCAAAAGATTGTATTTCTCACATCCAGGTGCTAGTTTTTCAGTTTGTCTGCAACACTGATAACTTCCGTCTGTCCAAAATTTAGGATGATATTTAATCATAATATTATTGTTGTTCTTTATTTCTGTAATTCACAGGCACAATAACGATTAGCGGAACAATGCAGACTATACAAAATGTGTTGTAAAACAGTTAATCATGATTTGTTCCTCCAATACCACGTTTCTTACGAGAACCTCTCACCACAGCACGCTATTCAGCGTTCAGAAAGTCACCTGGTTCTCATTCACCTCCTTTTTTGGTGAAGCCTCCTTGTTAACAGATGTAACTGCTGCTGGACCATGATGGAAAAATGCAAAAGCCAGCTTACCACTATTTTTTTCCACCACAGGAGACGTGATGGGGTTTGTGCAGAACAAATCACCCATTTAAGCATTTTACACATAAGCCAGTCCACCCATACCATCGACTTCTTGATCAAATGTTGACTGTACAAGCAATTTCTTAGGAAATACCAAATCCTGTTGGTCATAAAAGCCCAGAGCTTTGTCACCTTCAAATATATGACATGTAAAACGAAAGCAGAGTTTTCTTAGAAATGATATAAATGTCTCTAGAAGAAACCAGGTTTTTAAAAGGGAAGTTATCTTCAGGATGCTGGTATCACTTTCAGTAAGAGAAAGTCCTTGGAGCAGCACTTATTGAAGATTAAAAGACTATAAATGTTAACGGGTATATTTTTTGTATTTCTGTTCACCATAACTATGTTATATATTAAGATTGTATACAGATTAATATTTCGTTATATGATTTTTTACCTTCTTTTAGCTTCTTCACCCACCGGTCCCTGCTTTGTGCACTGGGTGCAAAAATGTAAAGTGTGTTAGCATCATAGACAACCTAGGATAAAACAACAGATGGAACTGGTGAGAAATACATAGACACAGCATGTCTGTCTAGCACCAAGTTCCTGATACCATAGGCACTCAATAAATGCTTCTTGAAAGACAGAATAAAAGTCAATCACTTCAGACTCAAGTAACCTACATTGTTTTCTTACAAAAGCGTTATCTATTTCTTCCATTTCCACATTCAGGTGTGAGATACACACGTTGCAAAGGATTGTGTTTTTATAGAAAAAAAAATATATACACATCAGCCAGGATGCTTCATTAGTCTCTCAGTATTTCTTATAAACCTTAGATAAACTTGGTATGACAGGGAATATTCTAATCTAGTATTTTTCAAAATAATATTTTAGATAAATGGACTACACTTTCAGCATCACTCCTTTTGCCACAATAAATAATTGTAGTAGCTAACATTACTAAATAAATCTTGAGGAGTTGATGCATCTGAACTGTGGTGTTGGCAAAGTATACTAAATATACTGTGGACTGCCAAAAGAAAGAACAAATTAGCATTAGAAGAGATACAAACAGAATGCTCCTTAGAAGCAAGGATAGAGAAACTTTGACTTGCTTACTTTGGTACATCATCAGGAAAGACCAATCACTAGAAAAGGGCAACATGTTCTGTAAAGTAGACAGCCAGTGAAAATGAGGGAACCCCTCAGTGAGGTGGATTAACACAATAGCTGCAAAATGAACTCAAATATACCAATGATCATAAAGATGACACAGGATGGGATAACGTTTCATTCTGTTAATACATAAAGTCACCAGGAGTCAGAGCTGACTTGATGGCAAACAACAACAATTTCATTAAATACTCACTATCCCAGCTCTGGAAACCCTGGTGGTGCAGTGGTTAAGTGCTATGGCTGCTAACCAAAAGGTCTGCAGTTCGAATCCGCCAGGCGCTCCTTGGAAACTCTACAGGGCAGTCCTACTCTGTCCTATAGGGTCGCTATGAGTCGGAATCGACTTGACGGCACTGGGTTGGGTTTGGTTTTGGATCCCAGCTCTATGCTATGTGCTTTAAAGGCATTAACTTAATTAATCCTACCATCATGGTATTGCTATCTCCCTATAACAGATGAGGAAACTAATACCTATCCACAGGCCCTCCACTCTTGGGTAATTCCAGGAGATACCATTCACATAGAATGTGCTGCAATGGCGCCTATAATGCTGTGTTATCTAACCTGCCCTCTTCATTTGGCTGGCAATCCAGAAAGCCAGGATTCTGACTTCAGAGCCCACACTATTAAACATATTGCCACTTTCAGAGGTAATGTCTGGTAGACAATTAAACATAGTCTTACTTTTAATATTTTTAATGTTAATAATAAAATTAAGGAAACCACCCAAGAATTTCGTCTTTGGTCTGTCATTTTGCCCTTGACGGCCAATCCAACAATCCTGTAACTTTGTTAAAGAGGATTAAAGACTAATCTGAAAAACTTAATCCAAATTCTAGAGTTTTGATAATTAAGACTAGCTTGACTTTTTTTTTTTTGACATATTACCTGGCTAACGTGGGGCATTTGTATTTTCTACAAGACATTTCTAGGCATACTACCCTTAAACACAAATAATAAATCTCTAATTTTGACATCTCAGAGAGTTAGGCAGGTTGTTGGAAGAGATATCTGGGGACAATATCCTCCCCTCAGCGAACCCCAGAGCACACCATGTAGGTACTTTCCACGTCACGTACACAAGGAGCCTGTGACAGGGTAAATCACATTTCTTGTGTGCCTCCCATCTTCTGATGAGTCATCCTATCACAGCAAAAACTGTCAGGGAGAGAACTTCGCAAATCTCAAAGCACAGATGCTATTTCAACAAGGAGGAAATAAATACTGTTAGGAATGTTAGTAACTCATAGTTACCCTCCATCCTACTTACATCTTCACTCACTCATTCATTCATTCAACAGTGTGGTATAGAAGTAATCTCATAAATGTTATATTTGGGGTCAAATCTTAAGAAAGAAATGCCACGTCCTGGGGAATCCCCAGCTGCCATCCGAAATGACTCATCTAAGGAGGCAACAAGAGGTAGCCCACTAGGCAGCTGATTCCTCCCTATTTTCTCTATCCACTCTGTGGAGTGTGATGAGTTACCTGGCAAAAAGCTATTTGGCCTTTGGTCTTGATTCCTGAGAGCTGGACCACACCTAAGGCTAATGAGTGGGGGCTGACCATACCAGGAGGGAATACTTGGGGGCCTGATGCTGACTCTTACAAGGTGTGATGTAATCTATATGGCCACGTAGGGAGGCTGTCGAAAGCCTGGAACCCTATGGCACAGATAAGCTTCCTGGTTGGTAACTATGCATGGAAGAGGATAGTACATCCCTCTTTGGTGTATGGAAGTTCTGCATTGGGAACCCTCCCAGGCCTTATCCTATGTGTCTCTTCATTTCTATTCTTTTTGGTTATAATAAAGATGTAGTCATAAGTATGGTGTACTCTCTGTGAGACTCTGTGAGTCATTCTAGTGCATTATCAAACCCATAGAGGAAGTGAGAGCCATCAAGGGCTGGCATCTGCCTATACGGCATTCTGAAAGAAGGTGCCCTTCTAACTTGTGCTAGCTGCTGAAGTGGCACTCTCTAACCAGGGTCAGAGAGAGAGTGCCACTTGGGCAGTGGGCAATGAGGATGCAGAAGTGCTTAGGTGAGGACTGGGTCCATCCCCATATTTTGGTGGTTGGATTCATGCTGATCCTTACCATGCAGTTAGCAAAAAAGGTGGGATTTACCCACTCTGCCCCTTGCCAACCAGTTGCATTGAGTCACTTCTGATTTCTATAGACCCTAGATACACGTGTATCACAGTACGACTATGCTCCATACAAATGGTTTTTAATGGCTGATTTTTCGAAAGTAGATTGCCAGGTCTTTCTTCCGAGGCACCTCTGGGTGGACTTGAACCTCCAGCCTTTCAGTTAGCAGCCCAGGGTACTATCCATTTTCATCACCAAGGGACTTCTACCCCTTCCTGGGGGCTAGAATATGCTGGGAGAGGAAGCAACCTCCTGTTTTTCTCTTGGTATCTTTTTGAAAATCTCTTTTACTCCTTTTCTTCTTTTGGCACTACTGTTCTCTTGTATCTGAATCTGATGCAAACTTTCACTGTTAAGATGGGAAACTAGGATTTATGCTTTAAGTTATAATAAAAGAGGATAGTTTTAATCTTTCAAATTCTGCTAGTTTAAATTACATAGTTAAAGCTCAACTGTACCTCTTCTTGATTAATTTTTAAGATTGTTTTTGACTCTTTTTTGTATTTATTCATCTTGACAATTAAAAATGGTTCAAGGATGGAATGCTTTCTGTTTTCCTGTTTTTATCATCATTCTTAAATCCACCCAAAGCTTACAGAGTGGATCTCTTTACTTGGCCAACTTGTTGTTAGTTGCCATCAAGTTGGCTCCGACTCTTGGTGGCCTTATGTATAACAGAATGAAACATTGCTCAGTTCTGTGCCATCTTCAAAATTGTTGGTATTTTTTGAGTCCATTGTTATGGTTATTGTGTAGTTGCTTCCAACCTAGGGGGGCCATCTTCTAGCACTATATCAGACAAATTCTGTTGAGATTTATACATTTTTCATTGGCTAATTTTCAGAAATAGGTTACCAGGCCTTTCCTTCTAGTCTGTCTTAGTCAAGAAAATCCATTGAAACCTGTCTGCTGTGGGTGACCCTGTCGGTATTTGAAATACTGATGGCACAACTTCCAGCATCACAGCAACATGCAGGCCACCTCAGTTTCTCACAGTGCAACAAAGAGACAGATGGTAGCTTGGAAAGCAAAACATTCTAACTCTGGGTTCAGAATCATGAGGCCCACAGCCTCCCACAACCAGCCACCAAAATGTCTGTTGTCAGAAGTACACAGGACTGATTCTCTGCTAAACTTCAAATGGAATCACATACACACACACGCACACACAGACATACACACCATACAAGTTACATATGTATTTAATATACTCAAATGAAAAGAAGGTTTAAATGGGGCTCACTTGTAGATCTAGCCATTAGGTGTAGTGTTAACATCAGCAGCTGCTGCAGTAGTAAACGTAACATAACAATAATAGAAATGAACATTCATCTTGTTCTTTCAAAAAAAAATTTTTTTTTTCTTGCTGTACGTCTTAGTTATCTAGTGCACTATAACAGAAATACCACAAGTGGGTGTCTTTAACAAAGAGAAATTTATTTTCTCACAGTCTAGTAAGCTAGAAGTCCATATTCAGAGCATCAGCTCCAGGGGAAAACTTTCTCTCTCTGTCAGCTCTAGAGGAAGATCCTTGTCATCAATCTTCCCGTGGACTAGTAGCTTCTCCACACAGGAACCCTAGGCCCAAAGGATGTGCTCTGCTCCTAGCACTGCTTTCTTGGTAGTATGAGGTCCCCATGTCTCTCTGCTTGCTTCTCTCTTGTATATCTCAAAAGAGATGGACTTAAGACACAACCTAATCTTGTAGATTGAGTCCCACCTCATTAACATACTGTTGCTTATCCCACCTCATTAACAATATAGAGACCAGATTTACAACACAGAGGAAAATCACATCAGATGACAAAATGGTGGACAAACACACAATACTGGGAATCAAGGCCTAGTCAAATTGATACACATTTTTGGGGTACACAATTCAATTCATGACATTCCATCCTGTAGTCCCCCAAAATTCATGTCCTTGCCACATGTAAAACATATTTGCCCCAACATATCATAGGAAAAGTCTTAACTCCAAGTCCAAAATCCAAAAATTCCTCTTCATCTGTGAAATCTAGAATATAGGGCTTCCAAAGGTACAATGGCAGAAGAGGCAGAAGCTAGATATTTCCATTACAAATGGGAGAAACTGGAGGAAAAGAAGGGATAACAGGCACCAAGCAAGTCAGGAGAACACATTACATTAGCCCTCAAGGCTTTGGAAATAATCCTGTTCTCTGAGACAGTTTACACAATGGCCCCACCCTGCAGACTCTAGGTATTGGGTGTGCCTTTTTTTTTTTAAAGCCAAGGTATTCGCCACACTCTCCAGATTCTGAGTGGAGGCCCCTTGGCCCTGGGCTTCAGCTCTGCCTTCTAGGCCCCCCTAGGACAGCAACTCTGCTCCTTCTGCTTTAGGCACGCCATTCTCCTAGTCCATCTGAATGGCAACTTCACCCTTAGAAATACCAGAGGCCATGGCTCCACCCTTTGAAACCCCAAAGGTCATGGCCATACACTTTGAGACTGAGGCAGCTCAGCTTCCTGTGTTCCTCATTTCTGCTTCCTCATTTCCTCATTTCTTGGCCTCTCGGCCCCTTAGGCCTCTCTACTAGCATTTGCTCTTCTGTGTAAGTGTTCCCAAGCTTCGTAACTCCACCAATAAACACCTGGAAGCGCCCCATTCTGCCAGTAAAGGTCAGCCGGAAGGCACCCAACTCTTGTTCTGTGGATCAGCAAGCCTAGCTCTACCGATAAGTGCCTGGAGGCACTCCACTGCACAAGGAAGCCTCCTGCACAAAGGCACACAGCTCTCTCATTCCTTGGGTCAGCTCCAGCGATGTCTGGCACTGGTCCCTTGGTTCTGCTGCTGCCAGTTCTCTGTTGCCATTTCTCACCATCCGCGCCATCTCTGATGTTAACAGTTCTTCTCACTTGCTTCTGGGTCCTCTATCCATTCAGTTTCAAAACTGCTTTCACATTTTAGGTGTCTGTTAGAGCAGCACCCCACTCTCTCGGTACTAATTTTGCCTTAGTCATCTAGTGCTGCTGTAACAGAAATACCACAAGTGGATCGGTTTAACAAACAAAAGCTTATTCTCTCACAGCCTAGTAGGCTAGAAGTCCAAATTCAGGGCATCAGGTCTGGAGGAAGATCCTTGTCCTCAAACTTCCCCTGGACTAGGAGTTCTCCATGCAGGAATCCCGGGTCCAAAGGACACACTCTGCTCCCAGCACTGCTTTCTTGATGGTATGAGGTCCCCCGTCTCTCTGCTTGCTTCTCTCTTGTATATCTCAAAAGAGATCGGCTCAAGACAAAATACAATCTTGTAGATTGAGTCCCGCCTCATGAATATAACTGCCACCTATCCCACCTCCTTAACATCACAGAGATAGGATTTACAACACACAGGAAAATCACATCAGATGACAAAATAGTGGACAATCACACAAAACTGGGAATCATGGTCTAGCCAAATTGACACACATTTTTGGGGGACACAATTCAATCCATGACACTATATGTTTAAGCTAATTACATATCACCTCAGTTAGCTGTCACAACAACTCTGTGATGTGACTACTGTTATTGCTATTATATCCCCATTTTTGAGAAGTGCAAACAGAGAGGTTCTGTGATTTGCACAAGGTCACAGGACAGGTCAGTGGCAAACCAAGTGGTTTGGATGCAAAGTCACCTCTTTAAGCACTTTTCTATCCTGCTCTTCAATCAGGAAATGGCAGATATAAAATGAGAAACGGGAAAAAAAAATTAAATGTAATCCTTCCTCCTACTGTGTTATTGCCACCATACTGGAAAGTAATCCAGATGCACCGTTAAAGATTGAATATTTCTGTTTATTCCTTTCAAATCATCTTACTCTCCAAACTGGTACATGTTTATTTCAAATATAATTGATTATTTTCAGAGCAGCTATTAAAAATAACCAAAAACTCCATTGCGATATTATGTTGGAAAAGATTTTTGCCATTTTCCCCTCAGGACCTGGTGAGGCCACAGCCATGGGTAAAAAGTGAATTTTACTTGACATGTCTATTGCTCAAAGGAAAGCTTAAAAGTATCCTCGACCAGAGAAATGGTGGTTAGATCCTGGAGAGAGGAACTGGTTTGTCTGCTGCAAGCTCTAGAATATCAGGGTTCAACTAGGCATGTGTGCACCAAGATTCCAGTCCGGGATGTAGCCGAGGGCTCAGAATGACATACCGAGCCTACTTTGGAGTGAGGGGATTTGAGTGCGTGTTCTAGGCAGGTTTTTAATTCACAAAGTGACTTTGGACAAGGTGTTTAACCTCTGTGAGCCTCAATTTCCTCAGTCACAAATGAGAAAAGTACGGTATTTACCTTCCTTATGCAATAGGATGTGTGTGAGGAAAAAAGGAAACAATGTGATAACCCTTTAAAAACTCGGAAGTTTAATCAATAGATGAAGCTGATACTGTATTATTCAACACAAGCAGCCTTGCAGTCTCATGTCTGTTCGGGCAGCTCATGTCTGCCCCTTCTCAGCTTTTCAACTTCACAGAAAAATGTTCTTCCCACAGTTTTCAGTCCCAGCCCCGACTCCTCGTCCTAACTGTTCTACAATATACCAGAACAGTAATAAACTAGGTCTCGGGTTTGGAAACTCTGAACTCTTGGTAGAATCTAACAGACCAAGACAAGAATATGTTAATGTCCCAGCCAAGACTCATCAACAAGTTATGAAGAAAAGCAGTTACTATTAGAGCAGGAAATGACCCTAAAAGTCAGCTACCAAAGCAACGTCAGGAAACCGTAATGTCAAATAGCAAGCATGGCTAAAAGCCCCGTGTCACACTGTCGCAAAAATATGCCAACTCACCTGAAATGGATATTTATTTTGACAGGGAATGACACCATCATCATTCTTCACTATTTCCACACACTTGATTTTTGAAACATCAATAAACCCTTTTCTGTTTTTTTTCTGTTAAAAAAAAAAGGAAGATCCATTACAAACAATTACAAGATAGAGGGAAAAAATGTTATTAATAGCAATATTTGTTAATGAAATCACTGATTCGAAATGTGACAATTTCAATAATTATCTAAATCACATCCCCTGTATTTGTTAAAATTGCTCAAAATACTAACACTGTGAAGGCTGTAATCAAAATAATTAAATTCTTTAATACCTTGTAAAGATGAAATTGGTCTGCCCTTCTCCCCAAAAAGCTCTAAAACAGGAAAATGAACGGCCTTTTTCTCTCAGTCACACACCTTTTCCAACATCTTTGCTTTCTGATGAGAGTCCCCAAAAAGAAACTGACAAAGACCAAACTGAAGCCAAGCTCCGTTTACCCCATCAGAGACCCAAGCTCCAACTAGCTCCGCTCTCCCCTCAAGTAAAGGCAGCACACAGAACTCAGAGGTGTGTGAGGTGGACTTAGGTTTTCATATAAAGCCTTCATTTGAACTCTATTATTGAATGCTCTATCTTTCTTTAGCATTGCCGTCCCACCCCTTCACTACAGATCTACCTGCTGCAATTAACTGATGGCATTATACAAAACCCCGAAAATCATCCACACCCTTGAACATAGTAATCTCACTCCTAGGAATTCGTCCTAGGAAAAACAATCCAAAAGACTATAAAGCAGTATGTGCAAAGATAACTGGATATAATACCTCCATTAAGAATTATTACAAACACAGTATAGACATATAAAAACGTGTATTGAATAATATTAACTGATACGTTCCAAACAAAAAGTTGTGTGATGAATAAGTTTACTTTTTTTAAATACTCATATCATGAAGAATAGAAGGGAAAGCAGTAAAATGAAGACTGCTGTATTTGGGATGACTCAGCTATCCCTGGCCCTGCTCATCTAAAATCACTTCAACTCATACTCTGAAATTCCCCCTCTGGCCTTTGGGCCCTCTACCGCATGCCCTGTGTTTAAAGGACACAATGGTTGAGATATCGTAACTGGCCCTTAACAAGCATTGTTTCATTGTTTGCTCAAAATATCCCTGTGACGTAGGCATTATTTTACAGGTGAGGGAACTGCAGCTTAGACAAGTTAAACATATTTGGGCCCCAACTAACCACAAAGCGCACTAGACCCTGAGATTCCCCAGCTGCAAGGAGGTGAGAGAACGAAAGGAATCAAGTCTCAGGGGGCGCAACACACTAAGGGATTCTGAGCATAGACTGAGCTTCAACCAAGATAGGAGAAGGGCATTCTCCCAGGTATTCTCTTCCGTGAGATTTACTCCTGCCTACAGACAGACACACTCAGGCCTCTCATATCCATACCGAGACCTCTTCCTCTAGCCCTGAGACTGCCCTCTTTTCTTTCTTTCTTGAAAGAGAAGATGATAGTACTCTCAGCTTTCATTTCCTTCCCGCCCACTCCTTCCTTAACCACTTAACAACCTGCCTCCCACTTGCCACGCTGTTAAAGCTGTTCTCAAAAAAGTCACCAATGACCAAACCCAACCGTCTTTTCTCAGTTATCACCCACTGGAACCTTTATGGGGCATTTGGGAGTGTGGACACTCACTTCTCCTGTAGTTGCCTTGGGCCATCCTGGTTTTCCTTCTCTCCCTTCCCTCCAGCTTCTCACACAACAGCACCTCCCTTGTGTTGGGAACTGTGTGCAAGGAATGCAAAGATACAAGGTAGGAGAATCGCATTACCTGAGCATGTGGTCCAGGTATTATGTCAAGTGCTTTTAATCCTCACAGCTACCCTGTGAATAAATAACACTATACCCATTTTGGAGCCCTCGTGGTGCAGTGGTTACGAATTCAGCTGCTAACTAAAAGGTTGGCAGCTCAAATCTACCAGCCGCTCCTTGGAAGCATTATGAGGCAGTTCTACTTTGTCCTACAGGGTCACTATGAGTTGGAATCAACTCAACGGCAACGGGTTTTGGTATACCCATTTTAAAACAAAAACAAAACAAAACCCCAAACCACTTGCCATCACGTTGACTCTGACTCAGACAGCAACCCCATGTGTTACAGAGTAGAACTGCTCCATAGGGTTTTCTTAGATGTAGTCTTTACCGTTGGGTGAGTTCGAACCACCGATCTTTAGGTTAGCAGTTGAGTACAAACCATTTGTACCACCCTGGGACCTGATACCCATTTTACAAACATAGAAACTAAAATTAGGTAACTCGCCCATGTTTACCTGGGGGAGAGACTGACCTTCAGCTATTTACTATATAATGTAGTAAGTGCTATACATACAAAAGATGGTAAGAGAGTACAGAGGAGCTAAGGCTAAAATGGCAAATAGAATTTCAGAAGAGAAATGGTAGGGAGGGGAATCCCAGTAGAAGAAAGAACACACACAAAGAAAAACATCTCAGAATGGCCTCAGTTTCCTTATCTGTAAAATGGGAATAATAGTAGTATCTACTTCATAGGTTTGTATTGAGAATTGAATGAGTTAATATTTGCAAAGTGCTTAGAAGAGTAGCCCATAGTGTAAGAACTGTAAATGTTTGCTAAATAAAATAAATGACAAAAAAAGACCAACGTGGCTGAAGCACAGGGTCAAGGGCCAGAATGGAAAAGTGAGCAAGGGCCAGCTTGTAGAGGACCTGGTACATGGTGCTAAGGGGTCTGGTCTGACAGGACCACCCACCCTGCTCCTGGGACCTGCACCAGTAAGTGGCAGAAGAAGTCATCACCCTTCTATTAACAAGTCACCGCATTCACTGTAGAGACCTTAA
Organism: Elephas maximus indicus; assembly: GCF_024166365.1. Taxonomy (NCBI): domain Eukaryota; kingdom Metazoa; phylum Chordata; class Mammalia; order Proboscidea; family Elephantidae; genus Elephas; species Elephas maximus. Next base: position 111,058,252 of record NC_064823.1, on the reverse strand, counting down.
AAAATAATACTAGCCTAAAGAGAATCATACGACCCTTAGTCCTCCAACACTGCAGAAAATAACTGCCGATTTCACAGTGTTTATCCCAACAATGTTCTCAGGGGTCATTCATCATCTGTCAGCTCTCCAGCTGTAAGAGCAACAGGCTATGGTCTGCTTCCAAGATGCCCATCTTCACTCACCACCTGCCCTGCTACTTACTAAAAGCAGCTGTCAGATATGGGCCAATCTATATAGGAAAATTTGGGATGACTTGTATACTGGGTTTACTTAAATCCATTGCTGTCGAGTTGATTCTGACTCATAGCGACCCCATAGGACAGGAGAGAACTGCCACATAGAGTTTCCAAAGAGTGGCTGGTGGGTTCGAACTGCTAACCTTTTGGTCAGAAGCCTAAGCTTTTAACCACTCCACCACCAGGGCTCCTAATGCCCCCTAAATTCATTTCCCTGTGATAGATTTTTTTATATATATATATATAATCTACCAATGTATTATACTAACATTTGGACTTCCTTAAGAAACTAGCAGATAAAGGTCCTTTTTTTTTTTTTTTTTTTTATCCCTCTAACAAACACTGGGAGACCCTGGGTGATGCAAACAGTTGAGCTCTGATAAAACAATGACTATAAGTGGTATGGAAACTCTGGTGGCATAGTGGCTAAGAGCTACAGCTGCTAACCAAAAGGTTGGCAGTTTAAATCCACCAGGCGCTCCTTGGAAACTCTGTGGGGCAGTTCTACCCTGTCCTATAGGGTTGCTGAGTCGGAATCGACTCAACAGCAACAGGCTTGGTTTTTTCCAGAATGATAAAGTAATGTTTCTCATGGTGTGCTACAGAGTTAGGAAGTCATTGGGTCAGAAGTTAGGGAAGTTTCTAGGAGGAAAGGACATTTTGATTTGGTTTTTAAAGGATAAGTAGGGGTTTTCATGTAGAGAAAAAGTAGAGAAGAGAGTTCCAGGCAATAAAAACAATGAAGTACTGAATATTTAGAGAATTGAAAGACATTCACCATGGCTGAAGCTTGGGATGGTTCAAGGGAAGGATAGGAAATAATACCAAAAATGTTGTTTGCGGTCAAATTAGTATATGCCAGACTCAAGAGCTTGGATTTATCCTGAGCATTTTTAAGTGGGGAGTGAAGAGTGCTGTATTAAGGTGTATTTTTAAAAAAGATAATTATTAATGGCAGTGTGAAGAATGGGTGGAGACAGAGACTAGCTAGAAGGATGCTGCAGTATTTCAGATGAGAGATAATCAGGTTCTGAACCAAATCAATGGTGATAAGCAAGGCGAGGAAAGCAGAGACTCCGAAGTATTTAGGAGGTAGAGTACATAGAGCTTTGTGACCAATTAGATGTGGGGATTAAGAGTGGAGAAGGAGTTAGGGAGACTCAGGGATTCTGAGTCTGAATGACTAATGGACACTAACACCATGAACCATGATAACCAACAGAAAAAAAGAAAGAAGTTTGAGTAGGCAAGGTGGGAAATCTTGCTAGAGTTGCGTATTGGATAACAGGTGGAAACGCTTGGAGGGAGCTGAAAATAATGGGACTTGAACTCAGAAATGCTTAGCATCTTCTATATACAGAGAACGTTGTGCTTTTCACAACACATATATGGTGTGTACAATAGTATCTTATTCTTTCCACATCCCGGGGTAACCCTAGAGTTTATGCAGGGCTGAGGAAGAAAAGGTTTGGAAGGATTAAGGAACTCGTCATAGGGAACACGGAGCTACGGAAAGTACCATGACCAGATGCCTTAATGCCTCGTCTGTGTACTTCCTACCAAATCCCACTTTAACTGCTGACAGGTACAGCCTTTCGAAGCCATTCCAGGGAGAGGTCCCTTAGGAGTATTAACAGGAACGATGACATCTAAGCAGTAACCAGAGTTAACACTGACAAGGGCCATATAGTTTTTTCTCCATTTAGGCTATTTTATTCTCCTCCAATTGGACTATTCTTTAGAATTTTTTCAATAAGAAAATTTCTTCATGATCATTGAGGTATGCTATATTATTGTTAATACTGTGGTCCAAGCAGAAATATCCAAGGTTATTTCTCTAATCATGTTAAATTTCCCTTCTACTTCTATAGGCTTTTGCTCTGCCCACTAGATTGAATATTACAATTTACCCCTCTTAGTAATCTTCAAATCCTCAGAGCAGAGAAGACTGCCTGGCACTTAGTAGATGTTTATTAAGCCATTTACTGAACCAGTCTGCAGAGAAGTATGAACGACACTCTACGTATCTCTATATATCTTTATCTGTATCTCTATCAATGTATCTGTTTATATTCTCTCTTGCACCAAAAAAAAAAAAAAAAACAGAAAACCAAACCCAGTGCCTTCAAGTCGATTCTGACTCATAGCGAACCTATAGGACAGAGTAGAACTGCCCCATGGAGTTCCCAAGGAGTGCTTGGCAGATTTGAACTGCTGACCCCTTGGTTAGCAGCCATAGCACTTAACCACTACGCCACCAGGGTTTCCTCTCTCTTGCACATCCTCCATAAACTTTTCAAACTTTGAAAATGAGGTAAGTAATGGCCATTTTACAGATTTGAAACCAGCACAGACATGAAATATAATGTATTTATACCGAAAGCCATTTCACAAAGTAAAAGACCAAAGCCAATCCACAAACTGAATGCAAACAAAACTATACAACAAACAAGATTTAATAGCAACATTACTTGAATGTGAGGGATGGCAGCTTTCGCTGGAATTGAATCTCTCCCCCAAAGCCAGTTCTTTGGGCAGCCACATGCTTACATTACTGTGTGCCATGTGACACACTCTCCCATCCCTTTTCTCTAGTCCAGCTATGGGGAAACCTCTGTTCGTACACACATTGCCATCCTATCATTAGGCCTCCATTCGGCACCACTAATTTGTTTAGTGTTCAGTCAGCCTCTGTTATTTCTCAACAGGCCACAAGAATTAAAACAGATCACAAATACAAAAAATGGAGCTGCTGACACAGCATGGCAGTGTTTAGTGATAACGGATAATCCAGAGAATGCAGAAGACAAAAATTGTATGTGTGTGTGTGTGTATGTGTGTGTGTATGTGTATTCCAGTTGCCTTCAAGTCAACTCCAACTCACAGAGACCTCAGAGTAGAACTGTGCTCCATAGGGATTTCAATGGCTAATTTTTTGGAGGTAGATCACCAGGCCTTTCTTCTGAGGTACCTCTGGGTGGACTTGAACCTCCAACCTTTCAATTAGCAGCCAAGCACATTAACCATCTGCACCACCTAAAAATACCATCCAGGGACTCTATATATTTGTGTATGTATATTTGTATATAAAAGCTATATATATATACACACACACATGCATATATACACATATATATGATTCCTACCTGTGTGTGTATAAAATATTACCATCAAATTATGAACACAAAATGTAAAAAACTCTAGAGAACTTCCAGTTCTTAGAAGGTGGACAGAACCAAAACTTGCTAATGTTCATTATGCTCTGTCATTCCAATTTCCATTCAGCCACGTCCAGCAAATATGGATTCCAGCTTTCTTCTACTATTTGCAAGGCACAGACACTGAGGTACCATACAGATGGTAAAAAAGCACAAAACTCCTTGCCCTTAAGGAATTTAGGACCAGCCATTTGCTAAGGTTAAAGAGAGAAATGATAATGTTTACAAAGAAAGATTAGACGGGTCAATACTGAAAGGCTAGAGTTCCCGTCAAATCTTTAAAAGAAAGGAAGAGAATATGATGTAGATATTTTAACTAAAATCTGAAATGAGGCAAAAGGCCTATCTGTACGTGACAGTAGCTCTGCTACCATTCCAGTCATAACACAGTTAAAAGAATGGGCTTCCAGCGCAGCGGAACACTGAGAACACTGAGAAACAAGGAAAAGCTCAGGATGGGTTTGACAGTAAAAAACAAAAGTATGAACAAAAATTTGGCATCCCAATATTTTCCCTCCATTTTAACCAGCTTTTTTTTTTTATAATAGTAACTTACACAGGTGCTTTATATTTTATAAAGTGCTTTTACATTAAAAAAAAGCTTCTATATTAAAAAATCAGTAGTTACATATATAAAAGTGTTTAATGATGAAGACTATGGTTTCTAAAGTAATATCCATAATAAAAACAGGATGTTGGAAAATCTCTATAAATTATAAGAAATCTGAAGAAGAAAAAAAAAAAAAACTCCATTTCCAAAATCACAGAATAACCTTCATAAAAGGTTGTGCTGATATAGGCAGTTATAAGGCTCTAGAGATAACCTTTTCACTGTTTAAAGTTTTTTTTTTTTTTTTGGATTGGTCATTTCCACTTACCATTTTTCTATACTTCCTGGCAACCTCCTTTCTACCTCCCCTCTGGTCCAGCCCCAGGACATTGCTAAAAACTATCACGAGGTGTATTTTATTATAGTCGAAAGAAAAACTTACTAACACATGTGTTTTGAAACAATCCTAAAAGTGATTTACCTAGTTTAATTCCTAACATTAGTCAAAACTAGAATGAATTATGTAGAAATAAATGAATATAGATCCCTTCAGAAATTTCATGTAACAGATTTCTGATTTTCTGGGATTCCAGAATTAATTAACTCCATTTAACTATTACAAATCTGTTGGAGCAAAGGCTGTGCTCCTGACCTCCAATTGTCATGTTTTTCCTCCTATTCTGAGTGCATTTCCCCATCTCCCATGCGGTTAGGGGAGGCCATGTGACTGAGCTCTAGCCAAGGGGGTGTTGGTAGAAGTGACGTAACACCACTTCCTGGCCTATAAAACCTTTCATGGCATCCTCCATGTTCCATTTTCTCCCTTGTCTCCCACTCAGATGCAGAAGATACAGTGGAAGATTCCAAAGACTAAACACTGGAGCCACTAAAGGAAAGGAGCCTGGATCCCTGAATCACCACCTGCAGTACAGTTATTGATAATGTAAGCAAGAAATAAACTTTCTACTATGTTAAGCCATTGAGTTTTAGGAGCAGTTATTAGCGACCCTGAATATTACATTTTATAATGAGAGGACCCCACACCTCAGCTACTCAGTGTCTTAGATGCCTTACCCATAAAGAGAACATGTTGAACTAAATCAGTATTGCCCAAAGTGTGCCATGGTGGTGTCTAAGATGGTTTTATGTGTGTCTTAAGAGTACAATGGGATTACTGACTATGCTGTAAAAAGATTCAATCCACAGATATACATTTGGCTAAATGTTATATGTGATGGCTCTCAGATAGCCCTCCTCAGAAACATACATTCGTGCGCAAATTCACAATGCCTATTTGTTCCACCCCACCAAGTTTCAATATTCATTATTGATAAGATACAAAAATGTAGACACAGAGAAGGGATTTTTATGGCAAAATTTGGCTTCTAGGGACAGATCTCCCACCTGGACATAATCTCAGGCCAGAATGGAGAGTAAGGGAAATGTCTTACCTGGGTATAAAAACTTACATGAAACTCAGTGTTGGGATTTGAGCTCTAAATCCAGAAGTGGAGAGACAAAACCGTGACAGAGTATCTGATATAACCCATATTCTAATAATAAATAAAATAGATAACATGCAGCAACAAGTGCCAGGTACTGCCCCATGGTTTATTCATTTAAGCCTTCCAATAATCACTACATTACCCCACCTCTCCAAAAATGTCAGTCCAATGTGGAAAATTTGGAACCGGGTACCAGTGGCAGAAAGGACTCACACACTGCAACTCTATGGATGGAGAACAGCACCTGGCCAGTATCTAGCATAGTAAAACCTGCAAAAGCTAGAACCTGGTAAGGTGGAAACCTGTCAAAGAAGGAAAACTCAAATACAATAAAACCCAAGAAAGGTGGAACCTATGTAAGGCAGAAGCCTATCGGAGAATGAAAACTCAAAAAATTTCCACTAATAGAGAGTGATAGAAAAGTGGCAAGCCAATACCTTGTCAAAGGCTGAAAACTTATAAGACCCAGAAAAACAAGTTCCAGCTCTCACAGATTTCACTCTATGAAAGCCCATCGTGTAGTAATCACAGGAGCCCTGGGGGAGAATAGTTAAGCACTTGGCTGCTAACCAAAGGGCCGGTGGTTCAAACCTACCCAGTAATTCTGAGAGAGAAAGAACTAGCAATCTGCTTTTGTAAAGATGGCAGCCTAGGGGCAGTTCTACTCTGTCATATAGGGTCATTATGAGTCAGAATCAACTTGACGGCACCTAACACCACGACCACCATATACTTAGCTGTCTCAGCTAGACATTATGGGAAGTTACCATCTCTAACTACGTTAATATTTAGGTTTGCTAGTGCAAAAGCACAGAAATAATTCATTTGTCTTAAGCACTTTTCCTACAACTTAAGTATACATGCTAATACCTGCAGCCTTGTTTAATATGGTCTGAAATGGCAGGTGAGTGTTTATAAGATTGTAACTCTGGATTTTCCAGTTTTAAAAACACAAATTTACTCCACTAATTGCCACACCAGGAGCCCTGGTGGCGTAGAGGTTAAGAGCTTGACCACTAACCAAAAGGTCAGCAGTTCTAATCCACCAGCCACTCCTTGGAAACCCTATGGGGCAGTTCTAATCTCTCCTATAGGGTTGCTATGAGTCGGAATCCATTTGAGGGCAATGGGTTTGTTTTTTTGTTTTAATTGCCACACCTAAACATTAGGCATTGATGAAGCCAACTTTTAAAGAAATAGAGGCCCACGAGGTCTCCCTCTATACTAAATTCTGATTAATTTGTCAACCCCAGATTAACAAAACCCTCTTACATCTATGAGTCTGCTCAAATGTTCTTCCCAGATTCCTTGGGATCTTCCTGGGAGACAAAGTCCTCTGTGACCCCAGGATTTCAGGCCAGTGTGATGTCAGAGGCCCCTCTAGCAAGAACTAAAGAAATAGCAGATATACTTCCTACCTGCAAAGAGTTTATATTCTGGGTAGGAAATAAAACATGCACACCAGCTGGATGCCCTAACAGGACCTAGTGAGGGTTCCAAGCCAATAGTTTATTATAACTTCAGGCTAGAAATAGAAGAGCAGTCTCAGACAAAGCATGATCTGTGGATCACGGTTGGGTGGACAGAGTGCGACACAGCCACCTGTTGAAGAGACAATGGAGGAGGTTTCCTTGTTAAAGAAAAAGACTGAATATGTCTATCTACCTGAGAACTCTGACTAATAGCTGGTGACCACAATCAGATTGGCAAATGCAAGTGACAAGGAAAGTACCAAAAAATTACTTTAAATATAAGCTAGACGTTATGAGGAAAAGTTTAATGAAAAACTTGCTAAGTTGTTTAACGTTCAGGAGAATTTATGCAAACAATATGTAAAATATGATTGCTGCTGCTAGAAGCTCTTTGCCTAAAAGGATTTTTTTTTTTTAAACTTATTGAACATGCCACAATATTTTGGGTTTGCTGTAATGTTTTAACACAGTAAAGTCAATACAGGCAGTTTGCAGGTTACTACAAGTGTCTGACTGAAGAACAACTTATACTTGTCCTTTAATGTTATGTAAATTTGCCTCACTTTGAAACACTGGAAACCCTGGTGGTGTACTAGTTAAGTGCTACAGCTACTAACCCAAGGGTCAGCAATTCGAATCCGCCAGGCGCTCCTTGGAAACTCTATGGTCTGGGTTTTATGTACATACACATATATACGCCACTATAAACATTTATTGTCCACTACGGAATGTACAAGGAGTCCTCGTGCCGCAGTGGTTAAAGCATTCGGCTGCTAACAGAAAGGTCAAGGGTTTGAACCCACCAGGATCGCTATGAGTTGGAATCGACTCGACGGCACTGGGTTTGGTTTTGGTTTAGTTTGTTGAAACGCTGAGCCAACCCCTACTCAAAAAAATTCTTCACAATCACCTTCACTTGCTGCATGTACAGCTTTTTAAATCATTGAAAAAGCTTCGAGCCTTTTCTTGCACTAAACTCCTTGCCCTCGAGTGGATTCTGACTCATAGTGACCCTATAGGACAGAGTAGAACTGCCCTATAGGCTTTTCCAAGGAGCAGCTGGTAGGTTCAAACTGCCAACCTTATGGATAGTAGCCATAGCTCTTAACCACTACGCCACCAGGGTTTCCATTTCTTGCACTAAAAAAACTAAAGTAAGGCTAAATAAGAACCATATGCATCTCTTCTACTTACCTACAAAAAAAATTTGACTTAAAGACGCAGGAATGGATCTCATTTGTAAAACCAAGGACTGTCTGTATGCCGTTATGATTAAGAGCATGGGCTTAGCACAGGCTTGGTGTCAGGCACATTTAATGTTAAGTTTAAATGCCAGCTCCCTGGCCTCAGGCAAATTAATTAACCTCTTTTACTTTCTGTTTCCATATCTGGAAAATGGGAATATTAAAATACGATTTCCTAGGTTATTGTGAGGATTAAATATGCTTGCAAAGCACTCGGCATTGTATCTGGCCCATTGCAATTACTTAATAAAGTTATTTACTATAATTGTTTTTTGCCTTTAGATGAGATTTCTAAAACTTTTCTACATTTAAACTCTTTTCTCACATATGGGGCCTAGGTTTTCTCTACCACACAGTCTCTAATTTTGTTATAATTCAACAGGAAAAGAAATTGTTTAACAGAGGTTTTAAAAATGTTTTGTTGGTTTTTACAGTTTCCTTAGGCAACACACCGGCATTTCTTCAATTTCTCCTTAGAAGAATTCAGAAACTATTCCAGGAACGCAATAAATACAAATCAAAAACCAAAAAAAAAAAAACAAACCCGTTGCTGTGGAGTCAATTCCAACTCACAGTGACCCTATAGGAGAGAATAGAACTGCCCCACAGAGTTTCCAAGCAAGGGCTGGTGGGTTCAAACTGCCAACCTTTCGGTTAGGAGCCGAGCTCTTCACCACTGAGCCGCCATTAAGCATGACTATAATGCATCAAATATCACAGAACGAACTAAGGAAATAGGACAATAGCAGACTGCACTCCTTCTCTTGAAACAAAATTTCAAATAGCTATTTTTTACAAATTTAGTCTTATCTATCAATCACTACAGAAACCCTGGTGGCCTAGTGATTAAGTGCTACGGCTACGAACCAAGGTGTCAGCAGCTTGAATCCGCCAGGCGCTCCTTGGAAACTCCGTGGGGCAATTCTACCCTGTCCTATAGGGTCGCTATAGGTCGGAATCGACTCGATGGCACTGGGTTTGTTTTTTTTGTTTTTTGCTTATCAATCACTGTACAAATGCATTAAAAATTAAGCAATTACTTAGGACAATATTTGCTAACTATACATTTATAACAACTATATACACACACAAGGAGCTCCGGTGGGGCAATGGTTACAGCACTCGGCTGGTAACTGAAAGGTTGACAGTTCAAACCCACCAGCTTCTCCAAGGGAGAAAGCTGCGGCAATCTGCTTCCACAAAGATTTACAGCCTTGGAAACCCCATGAGGCACGAATCTACTCTGTCCTACCGGGTTGCTATTAGTCGAAATCTACTCGACAGCAACGGGTTTCAGGTATATACATACACGTATATGTTTCACTACAAACATTTGCTATATGCTATGTAATGCACTAGGCACAAGAGACGTGGAGATAGATATAAAACCACTGTATTCGGAGCCCCTGGGTAGTACAAACTGCTAAGAGCTTGGCTACTAACTGTAAAGTTTGAGTCTACCGAGAAGCACCTCGAAAAAAAGCCTGGCGATCTACTTGCAAAAGATCACAACCATTGAAAACCGTATGGAGCACAGTCTACTGTGCAACGTATGCGGTTGCCACGAGCTGAATCAACTCAACAGCAACGGGTCTCGGTTTTACGTACATACACATATATACGCCACTATAAACATTTATTGTACACTATGGAATGTACAAGGAGTCTTCGTGCCACAGTGGTTAAAGCACTCGGCTGCTAACAGAAAGGTCGAGGGTTTGAACCCACCAGCCACTCCGCGGGAGAAAGATGTGGCAGTCTGCCTCCACAAAGATTACAGCCTTGGAAACCCTGTGAGCCAGTTCTACTCTATCCTATAGGGTTGCTGTGAGTTGGAATGGATTCAACGGCAGTGGGTTTGATTTGGATACAATGTACTAGGCATGAGAACTGGAGATTAAAAGAAAAAAAGAGGACCACTGTATTTAAAAAAAGAGAGAGAGAGAAATGAAGGCTTGTGTTCACACAAAGGCTTGTACATGGATTTTCAAAGCAGCTTTATTTGTAATAGCCAAAAACCGGAAACAACCCAAATGTCCACCACCCACAAGTGACTGCAGAAACAAACTGAAGTATAGCCATTCAATGGAATACTTCACAGTAATAAAAAGAAATGCAAATATTGGTAGAAAAAAATAGATGGATCTCAAAATAACATGCTGAGTTAAAAAAGCTAGCCTAAAAAGAATATCTACTATATTAGTTATTTATATAAAATTCTAGAAAATGCAAACTGCTTTGTCAGAAAAGCACATCACCAATTACCTAGAAACGACATGGATGAAGTGGGAGGGATGCATTACAAAAAGGCATGAGGAAACTTTTGGGGTTGACAGATATGTTTATTATTTTGATTGTAATGATAGTTTCATTAGTGTATGTATATGCAACACTCACCAAATAACACACTTCAAATAAGTGCAGTTTATTGTACATGGATTATACCTCAAAAAAGCTGAAAATATATATGTATATATATCCCCTGTCCTCAGGAACCTTAAAGTCTAGGGACACTTGGAAACCACAACATTCTGTGCTAATTTAGTGTCCTGAATCATAGCGTTTTAGCTGCTCTTACTTTTGCCCTTGTTCTCTCAGATTTTTACTGTAGCAGGCATGCCAAGAATTCCCTGCACCTAAGAGGCTCTGCTTCCTCTGCCATCTGTTCCATCAAAGCGCAGTGTGGCTTGTGTGAATACCCAGTTAACAAAGTAACTGTCATGCTACGCTCCTCAGAGAACCTCATAACTACTGGCAAGGGACCCTCCCCTCCCCACTTCCAGAGATGGAAATCGCTGCATGTGTCACTACAAGTCTCTGTGCCTTTTTTTTTTTTTTTTTTTTAAGTAGCACTCCAAAAGAGAAAGGAAACCCTTTAACCTAGACCTCCATTCTTAAGTTTCTATGGTTAACACTGTCTAGTGGCACTAGGGATTCTGTGAACCCTTGTGTGTGTGTGTGAGAGAGAGAGATACGGTGTTGGTATGTGTTTTTGTGTGTGCATATGTGTGTTCTGAGGCTTTCCAGAAGACACTTCAACACTTCACACGTTTAGGGATTTTTTTTTTTTAGTGACACTTTATATCCTCATGAAAGGAGAAATAACTAGAATCACACAAAGGGGATCTCTTATCAACAGGAAGTTGGGGGAGATAAGCTTTGTGAGTTTCTGATGGGCGTGGGTTACAGACAGCCAACAGGGCAAGACAGAAAATGCAATTTCTGGAATAGGCAGTGGGTGGCAAAGGTAACAAGTAACCCAAGTGCACAATGGTAAACTCAGTGACTTTTGCATGCGATCTGAAACCTCCAACTGCAGCACAAATGGGGATATAATTCTCACCCTCCCTCCCTTCCTAATATCCCTTTAGTGGCCGGATGGACTGATGAAGTGAAAATCCAGAGAAATGACAGCCCTAGAAATGGGAAACCCCAATGGTAATTCCCTCACAGCCTCACCCTAAGAGACTGACCTATGACTTACAGGAAGGGACAAGCACAAAGCTGGGAAGAGGCTTACAGGCTTGGGAACTTAGTCTGCACACTGCCCACTAAGGACGAGTTCCTCCACTAAGAAAAACCCCTCTCTCTGCTTATCTGATGCAAGTGGACGGCAAAGATGTGCATATACAAGTGTGGACTGGAATTACGAATTATTTAAAATTAAACTGAGCTTTGCTCAGGTATTTGAAAGGCAGAGCATTAGCCTGGTTTTTAAATAAATTTCTGCTGGATTCTATATACATTCTCTACTTCTCTCCAGAGTTAAATAGATCACACTGCAATTTGCTTTCTAAATGTCTTTAAAACATTAAACTGTATATAATGGCAGGTCCCCTATACTACTTGTACCATCTAAGAGAGCAACGTCTCCTCCCCGCCCCCCTCCGCCCCCCGCCCCCTGCCCGGTGAAGATAATTAGCTATACTGGGAGAAGTTCCTTCTTTTTTATTCTACTGGGGATGGAGGAGGGGTAGTATGAGAACATAGACATGAGGAGAAGGAATTACCATGAAAGCAGCAGCCAGAAAAAGGAAATCTGTGTTTTAAACCCAGGTCTCTATTAAGAGAAGATAAATTGCCCGCGGACTCCACCCTTTCTTCTCCCAGCCTCCCAATAAGATATTCAAAGAGAAATAACCAAGACTGCTTCATTATGCGTTCCACAGGCTTCGGTGGGCCTAATGGGTACCAATCACTGCTTCTACCCTGGTTTCTACAGGAATATTTTGTGTTGCAAATAACCAATTTACAGCAAACTCTAGTAACACAACTTCTCAATTGAGAACATCCTAAGGACAAAAATTTTAAGACAATTTCTTCTATTGACTGGGTGATTGATGACATCAAGGAGGTTCTGTGAATATATTTAGGGTGTGGTGATATCATTACAGTTCTGCATAAGACAGGGACCCCTTGTCTTTCAGAGATGCATACTGAAACATCTCCACAAGAAATGATGTGATTTCTACAAGATTTTGGGAATGGGAATGAGATGGATTTGTTACAAGATAATGGAAATTGGGGGCGCGGCGTGACTGGAAGGTTATACTGCTGGGCGGTGAGTACATGGGTTCAACCAGACTTGGAAGGCTTAAAAGAACTTATAGGAGTTACTGTAGTAACTCCAGTGACTATATCTGAAATCTCCATATTACCAAGCACCAGCTTTTAACTGAATTCAGAAACAATGGTGGCTTTTCTCATAGATTCACTAAGGTAATATTAGGTCAAAACATAAGAAACTGCCATTTTTAGAAATAAAAAATGATCATATATTGGCAAATTCATATAGTTCAATTTACTACATTTTGGTCCTGCTCACATTCCTCACACTTCGAAATACAAGCAGCCTGGACTTTTCCTAACTTCTATATATTACAATATTTTCTCTATATTATCAAAAAAATTATAATATTGAAAATATTGAAGTTGTCAAGGATTCCATTTTACTTGGACCCACAATCAACACCCACGGAAGCAGCAGTCAAGAAATCAAACAATGTATTGCATTGAGCAAATGTGCTGCAAAAGACCTCTTTAAAGTGTTGAAAAGCAAAGACGTCACCTTGAGGACTAAGGTGCACCTGACCCAACCTATGGTATTTTCAGTTGTCTCATATGCATGCAAAAGATGGACAATGAATAAGGAGGACCAAAGAAAAATTGATGCCTTTGAATTGTGGTGTTGGTGAAGAATATTGAATATACCATGGACTGCCAGAAGAACGAACAAATCTGTCTTGGAGAAGTACATCCAGAATACTCGGTAGAAGCGAGGAGCACTTTGTCTCACATACTTTGGACATGTTATCAGGAGGGATCAGTCCCTGGAGAAGGACATCATCCCTGGTAAAGCAGAGGGTCAGTGAAAAAGAGGAAGACCCTCAACAAGATGGACTGACACAGTGGCTGCAACAATGGGTTCAAATATAGCAACGACTGTGAGGATGGTACAGGACCGGGCAGCATTTCATTCTGTTGTATATAGAGTTGTTATAAGTCGGAACCAACTTGACAGCACCTAACAACAACACATACTCTAACTGCAGCTATTATTTGTGTGACTCTTTGATGGATACCTGTTGCCCATACTAGATTGCACATTTCATGGTTGCAGGAACAACGTCTACCTGGTGTAGTCACCACCAGCCTTTAGCACAGTCAGAATTCAGTTAATATTTGGTGTTGACGATCCAGGAAAAAGTTCTCAAATCAAATGGTAGTAATAGAAAGGATAATAAACAAAGCCAGGAATTAACTCCGTAAGTGTCTTCATGCCTTTCCGTGATCTCCCCCACACTTCTTTGTCTTCCTAGCTCATTTATCCAATGCATACGTAGCATCTGAGTAAGTAAGGCACATCCTTGTCCTCAAGGAATCCAGTTGATCATGAAGAGATGATTACTCATAAGACAGTGTGGGAAGTCCTTTATTGAACAAAGTGCAGTGGGATACAAAAAAAGAAGAGGTTAAATTCTTCCAAAAAGGAATCAGAAAAGGCTTCATCTCCTTGATGAGCCTTGAAGCATGAATAAGAGTTTCCCCAGAAAAGAAAGGAGAATATGGCATTACAAAGAGAGCAGCAGGAGCAAAGGTGTACAGTTACAAAACAGCATGGCAGGTTTGGGGATTGCAAGGATTCCAGTGTGACTTGTGTGTTACGGGCACTGAGGTGACAGGTGGGAGAGGCAGGAAAAGAGATTGGGAGGGTGGGATAAAACCAGATTATGAAGGACTTTGTCGGTAATGCTAAGGATTTGCATTTAATCTTCTAGGCAATGAGGAACCATTGCCTTAAATCATTGTACAGGCAGTCCCTGGGTTATGAAAATTCAACTTATGTACAACCCAAAGTTACAAACCAAAAACTTGAGTTACATACAGCGGTTCATAATAACAAACAAGTGCTACTTTACAATGTGCATCAAAACATTATTATTACAGTATTATTATGGTAAGGATGTTTTAATGTATCTAGAAGTGTTTCTTTAATGTGTTTTGTATGCATAGAAAGGTATACTACATACTATATAATAAAATTTGACTAAATCACGTTAGATATGAACAGTACTTAACAGTTCCAACTTAAGTACAAATCCAACTTAAAGACAGACTTAGGAACTGAACTCACTGGTAAACCAGGGACTGCCTGAGTTTTGCATGCAAGGGTCCAGGATGCTAAAAATATAAAGCTGATCCTGTTACTTAGCATACTATTATTTTTAAGAGGAAGAAAACTGGGTAGCTTCTGAAAATAAAAATAAGGAAAATGGGCAACCCACTTTACTTTGTTTTACATATCTGATGCTAAGAGCCAGCAGGGCTCTCTAACAATAGAGTTTATTGCATAAGAGCAAAGACTCTGGAGACAGACTGCCTGAGTTTGAACCCTGACTCTGCCACCTACCATGTGGCCTTGGACAAGTTACTTAACCTCTCTGTACTTCAGTTTCATTTGCTATAAAATGGGATAAATAACAGCAGTACAACGTAATAAGTTTGTCGTAAGAATTAAACGAGTCAAGTCAGATAAAGTTCTTAGAACAAAGCTGACAAATAAATGTTGTGCTCAATAAATGTTGCTGTTAGTATTATTTTCCAAAACCTCATTAGCCATTAGGGAAAATACAAGCAAAAGTCACTAGTTTTGTTTAAGGAAAGATCCTCACATCTACCTTCTGGACTCCAAGAAAAATCTTCCAAAAATTGATGTCATATTTATCTTATAAAACGGCATGAATGAGATTCTTCCTCAAGCCATAACAAATAACATTTTGCTAAGATTCTAGTAGGGCATACACAAATGACCAATGCCCACCAATATTCACTTCTTTTCAACCAGAAAAAGAGATTAACCTTTACTTTCAAGGGTGTTACAATTCCGTTTAAAATAAGGGAAGATTGAGGCTTCATGTGACTGTACTATTTTTACCGTTTGAGGTGGTTATTTTATTTCTGTTCATGGTATGAAACCAATACTGAATCAGCAAGCAGCTATATAGCACTTCCGTTTTACATCAAGAACAGTAGATCTCTGGTAACTCGCAGTCTTTAAGACATAAAAGCAGGGATCACCTTTGGTCAAAAATTCCTCTTTCTTCAAAGTATAGTATAAGAGTAATATTACAAAACTCAAATTCTTATGAATATAAAGATTACTATATGTCTGATTCTTATGTAAATATACAATTTGGCCAGCCAAATAGCAACCACAAGAATATCCAGAGGCACCACAGTTAAGCACTCGGCTGCTAATCTAAAGGCTAGCAGTTCGAACCCACCCAGCAGCTCCTCAGGAGAAAGACCTGGCAATCTGCTCCAGTAAAGATTACAGCCAAGAAAACCCTTTGGGACAGTTCTACTCTGTCACAAGGGGCCACTATCAGTCAAAATCAACTCAACAGCACCTAACAACACAACAGAATCAGACTGATCAGGGTTCTGGGCTCTGTGACCTTGGGCAGCATACTTAACCTCTCTGTTCTTCAGTTTCCACATCTCAAAAATGGGACTAATAAATGTATCTACCTCATACAGTTGTTGTTGCTGTGTTGTTAGGTGCCAATGAGTCAATCCTGACTCATACCAACCCTATGTTCAACAGAACGAAACACTGCCCCATCTTGCACCATTCTCACAATCGTTGCTATGTTTGAGCCCATTATTGTAGCCACTGTGTCAGTCCATCCCATTGAGGGTCTTCCTCTTTCTCGCTGACCCTCTACTTTACTAAACATGATGTCCTTCTCCAGGGACTGGTCCCTCTTGATAACATGTCTAAAGTTTTACCACCCTTACTTATAAGGAGCACTCTGGCTATACTCTTCCAAGACATATTTTTTCATTCTACTGGCAGTCCGTGGTATATTCAATATTCTTTGTCAACACCATAATTCAAAGGCATCAATTTTTCTTCAGTCTTCCTTTTTCTTTGACTAGCTTTCACATGTACATGAAGCAATTAAAAATACCATGGCTTGGGACAGGAGCACCTTGGTCCTCAAGGTGAGATCTTTGCTTTTTATCACTTTAAAGAGGTCATTTGCCGCAGATTTGCCCAATGCAATACTTCATTTGATTTGTTAAGAAGATTCGAATTAATATTTCCAAAGACCACACCTGGCACATAGTGAGCATAGAATTTCCAAAGACCACACCTGGCACATAGTAAGCATAGAAGTATTTGATAAATTTTAGCCAAAAACTCCTAAAAATGGTGCCCAAACCTTCTGCTTCTAATACTACAAGCCAACCTTTTTTTTTTTTAATTGTACTTTAGATAAAGGTTTACAGAACAAACCAGCTTCTCATTAAACAGTTAGTACACATATTGTTTTATGACATTCGTTAACAACCCCACAACATGTCAACACTCTCCCTTCTCAATCTTGGGTTCCGTATTACCAGCTTTCCTGTTCCCTCTTGCCTTTTAGTCCTTGCCCCTGGGCTAGGGTGCCCCTTCAGTCTCATTTTCTTTTATGGGCCTGTCTAATCTTTGGCTAAATGGTGAACCTCCAAGTGACTTCATTACTGAGCTAAAAGGGTGTTAGGGAGCCATACTCTCGGGGTTTCCCCAGTTTCTGTCAGGCCAGTAAGTCTGGTCTCTTTGTGTGTGTATGTGAATTAGAATTTTGTTCTATATTTTTCTCCGGCTCTGTCTGGGACCCTCTATTGTGATCCCTGTCAGAGCAGTCAGTGGTGGTAGATGGGCACCATCTAGTTGTACTGGACTCAGTCTGGTGCAGGCTGTGGTAGTTGTGGTCCATTAGTCCTTGGGACGAATCGTTCCCTTGTGTCTTTAGTTTTCTTCATTCTCCCTTGCTACTGAGGGGGTGAGACCAGTGGAGTATCTTAGATAGCTGCTCACAGGCCACAAGCCAATCTTGATGTTCACTGTGCAAAATATGAATTCATGGATGACATGAAAATGATAGTGAGACTACTGTTGTCCATTGTCTCCATTTTTTAAAGCAGAAATAACTCCATTCTTGAAGTGTCTTCTGAACCAAACAGACAGAAGAGTATGTAATAGCTATTATTCTATGTGCCAGATGAA